>NC_067399.1:174192943-174565443 GCF_016432865.1 Antechinus flavipes | reverse complement strand
GGGGCAGCAGTGAGACACTAGCCCGACTGTGCTGCACCTGCGCTCTGAGATCCCAGAGCATGCTGAGACTCTGTGGAGGGGAGAGGGGGGTGGCCAGGTCCAGAGAGACTCCAGCTGTTTGGGCTTATATTCTTCACCCCTGATGTTTTTAGCTTCTCTGCTGGGCTGCTGACTTGCTGCCGGAGCAAAGTATCTAATCCTGTAGCAAAGCTCTCCCCGCAGAGACGGTTGCGATCACATCCCACCCCTTCTCCACTCTGCTTGGCTCTGAGCCGCCTTCCGTGCTCTTGCTGCTGCTGCTGCCCGCAGCCTGTTTCTGATCTAATAACTGTCCCCGCCCTCCCGCAAAAACAGAGCTTTCTTGGCGAATCTCAAGGATGGCTTCTCTTGGTAACTAATTGTATGTTTTTTTTCAGTCGAGCAGTAATTCAGAGGCATGAAATGAAATGGATTTTGAGAGGAAGACGCGGAGGTTACACAGCTGTGTGCCTCCTCTCCGCCATCTTGCCCGGAAGTCCCCATTTATCATTTCTTACAACCTAGTAATATTCCATCATATTCATATACTATAACATCTTTAGTTACTTACTAATTGATGGAAATCTCCTCAGTTTCCAATTATTTCCCATAACAAAAAGAATTGTTATAATTTTTTTTTGTACCATGAATAATTTCTTTTTTCTTTTATCTCTTAGGGGCTTAGACCTAGTAATCATATCACTTGGCCAAGTGATACTTTAATAGTATTTTGGATAAAGTTGCAAATTGCTTTACAGAATAGCTGGACCAGTTCATAGGTCCACTAACAGAGCATTTAAGTAGCTATTTGCCAATGGCCCTTCCAGCATTTGTCACTTTTGCTTTTGTTCACTAATGCTACATTTTATGCATATGAGGTGGTAACTCAGTGTTGTTTTAATTTATCTTTCCTTATTTGTGATTTAAAACATTTTTTAAAAATATGGTTATTGATGATAGTTTGGATTTCTTTCTCTGAAAACTGTATCCCTTTTTAACAGATTTTAGGTACATTTCCACCACTTAGAACAGTGCAATAAGACATTAATAAATGCATGATAATGATGATGATTATGATGTTGATGATGATGATGGTGGTGGGGTGGTAGTGATGATAGTGGAGGGGGTTTTCTATTGGATATTCATTGGAGGAACTAAGTTCCTTGAGTGAAAATGGACTCAGAAGAATTAAAAATGAATATCATTCAAAAGGCAAAAGATAATATATGGGAGGCTAGAGCAAGAAGCAACATATAACACATGAGCAATTAAAAAAAAAAACTAAAGTTAAGAAAAATGTATCATACTATTAGTAATAATAACATGTGGTACTTTAAGATTTTCAAGGCATTTTATATATATATATATATATATATTTATTTTCAAAAAGTCCCAGGGAGCTAGGTGCTATGATTACCACTTTTTATATGAGGAAACTGACACTGAATTAGATTAAGTGATTTGACTAGATTGACATAATATCTGAGATAGATTTGAACTCAGAACTTCTTGACTTCAAGGCCAGAAGTCTATAACTACTATTGCATCTTTCTCATAGTACAAAATGGTGACTGGTGATTTGGTAAGGGCAAGCAATGACAAGTGATCAATCACAGTCTTCTATTTATATGCTTGTGATTTCTGGTGAAATTTAAGAGAGCCCCCACCATATTAGCTAAGTTAAGGAAGGAAGGAAAGAATCCTTTATTAAGTATCTACTATTTGCCAAGTACTCTGTCTTTATAAATATTGTCTTATTTGAGAAAGGAAGAAGACCTATGATGAACTTATGGAATGTGACAAGAGTCACATAGAATGAATAGGCATTCATGAGTTATAACAAGGGTCTTTGGAGAAAAACATCCCAGCTGATGAGATCAGAGATGTATCTGATTGTTTAAATGTGGAATACTATTTGGGAAATGGGACCAATTTTATCATAAAGCAAAATAATGATCAATTTTCCTATTTCATACACACGCATGTACACATACATACACATATGTATATATACTTATTTAGCACAAACTGTAAAAAAGAAAGAGTTCCCAGTAGTACAAATGACCTTTTGAAGAACTCTAAAGCCATGAGCTACTTTAGCTACTCAGCTACTGTGGGAAAGCCAGAAGTCTTGCTCACAGTGAAGCACATATCTACTTATTACATAGTATGTAGTCAGTGAGTACTTTGCCAAACTGCCCAATTATAGAACCTATTGGTTTAGCCATAGATCAATGCCTATGAACAGTTGCTTAAAATGTCATTTCTTTCATCACTGCTTTTTAGAGTCTTACAATCAATTTCTCAACAAGAATTTAATAAATACTCATAATACCTTAAATTGAAAATCCAGTAAAATTTTACTTCAGATTTTATTAATTTTGTCAGGATTTTTGTTTGCTCAAAGGATTAAGAACTGAAAAGATACTGACAGGTCATCTCATCCAGTTCTCCCTCATTTCACAGATGCAGAAACTGGGTCTCAGAACAGGTAAGCGACTTGTCCAAAGTTATACTGCAGAATCGTGGGTTTGACTGCAGGCCCAATAACTCCCAATCCAATGTTTTGTTTTGTTTTGTTTTCCCATTGTAATAGCTCTTTTTTTGTTCTGCTTTGGCTTATTTAATGATGGTTTGCTAAATACGGAAAAGTGTGGGAAAGACCACCAAAGAGTAGATTTTCTCATTGTTCTATGACTGAAATCTAGAAATATATCATTGCTTCCATTTGAATGACCTTAGAAAGATTCTGAAGTTTGACTGATAAATAGGATACCAAAAAAGGAGGTCCTTTCTCAAGTTGAACTGTCAAGTATTCAAACTCTGTTGTAGAGGGTGCAACTCTTTTGGGTTGGCCACATTATTTGGATATCAAATAGTATTTCCTAAAAGAAACGTTCTACAGCTAACTTACAAAAAATAAGTGATCATATGAAGGTAAAAAGAAGCAAAACAAAGACTCTTTTAAGGTCTCTTGAAGAACTCTGAAATCAATTGTGAGACGTGGAAGACACTGCCACAGGACTACCCAGCATGGTGTACTCACATCAAAGAAAGTGCTTCACTTTATAAGCAAAGTAAAATTTCAGTAACTCAAAAGAAATGTGAGAAGTGCAAATTTATGTGTCTACTCCAAATTTTCAAATATGGACAATTTGTGCTTGAAATATGGTAGAAGCTTTTGAATTTATATTTGTCTGATCTGCCATAATCACATATACAATACCTTGACCTTAACAAAGTGATTTCATTTTGGTCCTTTACAATAACCATTAAACTGATTTATATAGTGTACTATGATGTGAACTACTTCTAAATAAAATTGTTTTTCTCTTGTACCCAATTAATTATTTAAAGAACATTTCCTATCATTTGTCTTTTGAAGTACTAAGAGGTTTTTTGGACTAGAAGTAAGGAAACCTTGAATAAAATATTTCATGCTTCTGTGCCTCAATCTCCCTTCTGGATCAAATATACTGATTCCCTGAGTGCACAAAGAAGTTTCCAAAGGACTTAGTCAACAAAAGGTATTTCAAGTTTTTGTCCTGAAAATTTTCTAAAAACTCTTTCAATCTTACAGATGTGTGTGTGCATATGTGCAAATGTACATAATTTAAAGAGTCAATAATATTGCTGGTTTGGGGAGCAGATAAATATTATCATCACTCTCTCATGTGGTATTGTTTATAGTTTGCCAGCAAGAAGACTCTGTCTTAAAATTTAAGATTATTTCCAATTTATCTCATCTCTATTTTATTGATTTCTATAGTTATTCGCATATTGTCTCCTACATTCAATTGTGATCTCCCTAAGAGTGGGGAGTTTTCTTTTTTTGTTTTCAATTTGTTTTCCATCTTTCTTTGTGTCACTAGAACTGAGGACAGAACTAGATGCATAATAGATATTTAATAGATGCTTATTGACTTCACTAAAATATTGCCCCTAAATCTTATTAAATTAAGCCTCAAACTCTGTCAATAGAAAATCATCCCTTCAGGTTAAAGTATGCTTCCCTGATTAAATGTAAATATCCATGGGCAGAATATTGCATTAAGCCTTATCAGCCATTTACATCAGGCTAGTGGTTTACCCTACTTATACACTAAGTGCTTAAAGAGGAAACAAACATTCCATTTTGAAAGTTGAAATAGTTTATTAAATATGACAGAGAGCAGGTATGAAGTTTGGGGGAAAAAAGTATTCTAGAGAGCTTGAAAAGTATTAGGTCTGTGGAAGGCTATATGAGCATCCTAGAGAATGGTAAGTCTCTGGAGGTAGATTTTTTTTTTACTTTTTGTCATAGTATCCTTAGGCTTTTCTACATAGTTGGCACTTTATAATTATTGAATTAAACTAAGATTGGTTACCAATATTATAGAAAACATTTTGCAAACTTTTTGGTGCTGTATCCATGTGTAGTAATGATATTTGTATAATCATCATTGTTGATGCTATTGGTATTAGCAGTGGTAGTTGTAATTGCCTTCATTATCCTGGTAATGGCAGTATTTGTAGTTTGAGTTGTGATAATTGGACCCTGAAAAGTACTAAAGACAAATATGGCTGGTTTCACCAAATCGGGAAGTTGTTTAATTTTTCTTAACATTGACTCCAAGGTTTCCACCACTGCTTTGAATTGTGTGATATATCTTTTCCATTGGGAAAAAAAAATCTTGTAATGAATATGCATAGTCAATCAAAATAATTTAACCTGATGGGAATTATACACAAATATGAGTTACTCTTTATCCCAAATCAAATCTCCATATTCATTTGAAAGCACATTTCCATCACTGGTCTTCTGAAATTATGAAAGGTAAATCAACTTTGTATAAAGTATGAAGTACTGGTTTAAATTTAATTTCTCCCATTCTGCTTATCCATTTTACTAGCATTTTTTAAATCAAATATTGACTCCTTACCCCAACAGCTGGGAGAGCATTATTTATATTTTCTACATATTGTGTGCAACTGATTGATTTTTCTAGTTTTTAACCAATACTAGGTTGTGTTAATAATTGCTTTGTAGTATAGTTTGAGATCCACTCAAACTATAGGTTTATGAAAAAGGTCCTCTTAATTCCCATTTATTTTCATTATTTTTCTTGAGATTCTTCATCTTTTTCAGCCACCATAAGAATTTTTTTTCTAGTTCTGTACAAGAATCCTCTGGTAATTTCCCTGGTGTGACACTAAGTAAAATAATTTTTGTAACATTGTCATTTTTATCAAATTGACTTGTCTTATCTATCCATGAAGACCTATTATTTTTTCTAATTATGGGGATCTTTGTTTCTGTAAATATTTTTGTAGTTGTATTTACATACATCTTATACATCATATATCTTAAAAGGGAGAGTCTCAAGTACTATATACATTATGTGATAATTTTAAATGGAATCTCTCTTATTATTTTTTATATTATTGCATGATTTATTTTACATTTTGAAAGTTTACTAAAATTATTCATTGTTTCAATTAATTTTATTTGATTCTTTAGATTTTTAAAGTGTATCATATCATCTACAACAAACGAACATTTTGTTTCTTTTTTACATGTTTCTTTACTCATTGTTTTGTCTTATTGCTATAGTAAGAATTTGTAGTACCATGTCAAACAAAACTGATAATAAATATCCTAGTTTCACTCCTGAATTTATTGGAATGAATTTTAGTTTACCTCCTTTAAAACTAACTAATATTAATGATCTAATGATCTTGGTTTTAAATATAATTTTAATGAAAGCTTCACTTACTCTTATATTGTTTAGTGTTTTACATTTTAACAGAAATTGACATTTCATTTTGTCAAAAGTTTTTTTTTGGGGGGGGTTACAAATAAGATTAATTAAATTTGTAACATTCCTAAAATTAAGTCAATTTTGCATTCCTGTTATAAATCCAATCTGGCTATGATGTATAAGTTGTATGATATGATCATTATTCATATTGGTCATATACATATTTTTAATTTTTCTTGTTTATAGGTCGACTACATTTTTATCTCAGAAGAAATTGGATATGACTTCTTCTTCTTTTCTTTTTGCAAACCTTTTATATAATGTTGTAATTAATTATTCTTTGGAATGTTTAATAAAATTCACTTGTGAATCCATATGGTATGATTTTTTTTTCCTGGAAGTTCATTTGTTTAATTTCATCTGAAAGAGCGTTTTAAAAGTCTTCATGTCTTGTTCGGTTTGTTTGCTTATTTTATGTTTGTAGCTATTTATTAAGTTTAAATTGCCTTTTATTGGCATAGAGTTAGGCAAAATAATTTCCAGTAATATCTTTTCTCCCCTTCATTTGTTGAGAATTCTCCCCTTTTTTCCATTTGGATTTCAGTAATTCAGTTTTCCCTCTTATTTTTAATCAAATTAGTTAGGGGTGTGTCTCTTTTTTTTTTTCCTAAAATGATTTTCCTCCTTATCCTAATAATTTATTGGCAAAATGACCTCTACTTTTGAATTTTATCTCATTCTTATCTCTGAATTTTTTCATAATTTCTATAATTTGTTTTTTGACTCAATTCTTTAGGATAGATTTTCGGTTATCTTAATATATATATATGTATATATACATATACATATATATATATGTATATGTATATATACATATTGCATTGTGATAAAAAGGATGCATTTTGGGGCATTGATTTGTAAAGCTTTTGTGTCCTAAGACACAAACAATATCTAATATAATGACAATACATATTCTGCTTTTTATTTCCATTCAGTCATTACTAGTGACCTAATATCTAGTATAATTTTCCTGAAATCTATTCAGATCTATAATTACTTTCTTATTTTGGAATGGTGATGGTGATAGTGTTAGACTTATCTAGTCCTGATGAGGCAATTTGAATATCCCCTTATTATAGATTTATTCACTATTTCTCCTTGTACTTAATTAAAAGTCTTTCATTTATTTAGCAGTATTTAGTTACATATATGTTAAGTATTGAAATAAATTCATATTATTTGTTAGATTCAATAAAAAGTAGTTTTCCTCTCTTTTAAGTGTGTTTTGTTTTTACTTTGCCTCAAAGTATAATTGATGTTCCTGATTTTTATTGTGTTTAGCTGAGATGTAATTGATTTTGCTCCAACCAAATATATTAATGCTGTATAAGTCTAATATTGCAAGGATGTTTCTGGGAAAGATCACATAACTACCATAGGGTTATCTGAAATCCATAATTAAAAGGAGACAGATTTTTAATTTCCTTTCATTACTTATGTCACTGTCTTATAACACACACAATTAAAAAATATTTTTCTGATTATGCATGTACATTCATTTAAAATCAGTAAATCATCTAAATCATTCAAAAATTACTCAGACATAAAAACAAAAAGACAATCTGAATATAGAGAAATCCATCGATCACCTTGTGGTGTGCATATATCTCCAACTTCCACACCCTTTTGATGAGAAACACCTTGCATCTTGCCATCTACAATGGCATACAGACTTAAGACTTGTTATCATTGTTGTTTTAAATAAAAGTATTTAATTCATGGAAGTCGAAGCAGGCAAAACCATGTTATGTGCACATTAACCATAACAATGTACAACCAAAATTGAAAGGAAATAATTTATTTATTTAATTTAATATTATGAAAAGTTTAACTTTAAAGAAAAGATATAAAAATATATTTCTAACCTGGTTTATTAAAAGGTAAACTAAGAAGCTTGTGGAATACTGATTATAACTTCAACTTTTTTTGTACATTGGTTAGTTTTGCTTAATTTCATTTTTATAATAAAGGTAGAACACATAGAAAAGCTAGGTGACATAAAAAAAGGATAACAACTTTTTTAAAAAAATAACAAATGAATGTGGATTGAATTGAATTGTTTTGCTTAATAAGGAATCTTCAAGATTCAAAACCTTCTGAGTCACCTAGAAGTTGCTAGATATTACTATTGAAATAGATTCTTTTCATTGCTTATGTCATTCTCATAACACATGATTTTAAAAAAAATTTTTTTCTGATTATACATGTACATTCATTTAAAAAATACATTTCCTTATGAATCATGTTGGGAGAGAAAAACAGAACAAAAGGAAAAAAAACACAAGAAAAAATAGTTATCGTAGCATGTATTGATTTACATTCATTGGGCATTATTCTCTTTCTCTATACAGATGGTATTTTCCATCCAAAGTTTATTGAGATTGACTTTGATTACTGAACTGCTGAGAAGAACCAAGTCTGTTATAGTTTGATCATTGAACAATCTTGCTGTTACTAAAATCATACATTTTAACCTACTCTGGTATCAGTTAGTGTAATACATTAGGAAAATAATGTCATTACCTTTGACTTAATTTATCAATGCAATATTATCAGATTATCATAAACATTAATTTTTTTTGACTTTTCATCTTGACTATTTTATAGTCACCACAGATAACTACATAAATCAATTATCTGAAGCTAGAATTTATATTTTACATATAAGGCCATATTGAGGTCTTATATCTAATTTCTTAGCTAATATTAGTAATGCATGATCAATTAAATATTCATGAATGTTTTCAAAGTGATAATTAATTATGGAGAAGTATATGTTATATAGTTATATGAAATTTTTAAATGTTATTTAGAGGATATATATCACAAACACAAATTTATAGAAGTTAAGAAGATACCACTTATATAGGTAAAATGCTTATCTGTAGCATACAAGCACAACTCCAGATACATATTCTACTTCAAGTGTGTGCTATGTACACATGTGCCATTCTCATTACCAGGAACTTATTAGAAAATGCTCATAAATCTCTTTGGAAAGAATTCGATCTTTCAAATTTTAATCAATAAGGTACCAAGTTATACATGCACACACAGAGAGATATATATGTACATATTAACTGTCCATGGAGTCAAGAAGGTCAAGGTTCAACTCCTATTGTTTACTACTTGTATAAATTTGAAAAAAAAATTATTAATCTCCCTATGCCTTACTTTTCTCATCTGTGAATTCAGAGGGTTAACCCACAGAATAAATTCTAAGGTCCCTTCTGTTTCGAAAAGTATGGTCTTTTATCTATGAAGTTTTTATTCTTGGGAAGCTTTTGTTTGTTTGTTTTGTTTTTATGTTGAATTTAATTCTCTCTCTACAATTGCTTCTAATTCTGCTTTCTGGGAGTCAGCAGAACAAGTCTAATGTTCTTCTACATTACAACAATTAAAATACTTCCCCCTCCCTCACAAAAAAGGTAGCTCCCCATTTAGAACTAATTTCTTTCCCTTACCTTTTAACTTACTATAAAGTAAGTTTCATTTGAAGCTTACTAAAGCAAATGGGAGATGGGACAGTTTGGCCTACGGAGGTGAAGACTTAGAAAACACATTATAACATTTACCAAATGTGAATGTTAAAAACTCAGTAATTTTTTATATGAAATGAAATTATTTTCCTTTTATTATTGCTTACAATGGTGGAAACTGAACCAATGAATGGAAATGCATAGAAAGGTAGAATAAATGTAGGATAGTAGAAACAAACTTGAATATTAGGCCAGATTCAATACAATAACACTGAACAAAGATAAAAAAAGTTTTATATTTGGATTAAAAAAATGAAATTCCCAAGTATCAAATGGGTTAGTTGTGTCTAAGAGTAGTTTACAGGAAAAAATATTTTAAGGTTTTACGAATCAGTATAGGTCAAAAATATGTTAGTCAGAAAATTAATTAGTCAGAAAAACCAATGTGATTAAGACAGGAATAATGCATAGACAAAGGAGGGCAATAGTTCTGCTAGAGCAACCAATCTTGAGTACTGTGATTAATTTTTGCATGTTTTGAGGGAAAAACCACCACCATGGATTAATTAAATAACATCCATGAAATGACAAGAAAAATTATGAAAGTCATCAAAATCTTCCTATATAAGTATGAATTGAAGCAGCTGGGGATTTAATGTTGATAAAAATGAATAAACAAGAAGTAAGGACTTATTGGGATCGCAGTAGACAACTTCCAAGTATTTTAATTGTTGTAATGTAGAAGAACATTAGACTTGTTCTGCTGACTCCCAGAAAGCAGAATTAGAAGCAATTGTAGAGAGAGAATTAAATTCAACATAAAAACAAAACAAACAAACAAAACCTTCCCAACAATAAGAATTGTTCTAAAATAGAAAGTTCTATGTTAGGAGATAATAGAGCCTTTATTAGTAGAGCTTGAAGCAAAGACTGGATGGCTTTTCATAAGCTTTGCTGTAGAAGGGATTTTTGTTTAGGTTAAGGTTAGATGAGATGACACCTAAATTCCCCTTCAACTCTGTGATTCTGTGGATTCACAAGAAAGTGGACTAAAGCTTCCTCATGAAATACAGATACCATTGTCTTTGAAGGTCTTTAAAATGGAAGCTGGATGAACTCTTCTTTTGCAGAAAGAATTGATACTTTAAGTACAGAATTGACCAGATAGTCTCTAAGGAACTTCTGTTGAAATTCTGCAAATTTTCACATTTTGATGAAAAGACATCAATGACAATGTCTTTTCACACTTAGAATGCTTAAAGACCTTTCCTAAGTTAATGTATTTCAGAACACTAGACATGTTGAATATATCTTAATTACAGCCTTTCTAATTAAGCATTAAATTGTAAGAGAGCTCTTTTCTATTTGGAACATGCTTATTCACCTCGGCGTGCTCCTGCAAATCCTTCAACAGAACTGAGAGCATTGCCAAGAAATTCCATTTAATTAATTGTTTCCTCAAAACTTTTAATGTTAAGCATGCATTTTAGTGACCCTTTGATTCTTTTGGAGATGTATGTTGGCAATCTAGTAATAACCAAATAGACAAATTTTGAAGTGTGACCATATGGGATAGTTATACTTGGCTGATGAAAATCTTGCATTGTAGCATTCCAATAAATAAGAAATGATTGGATTCATTCCCAGGGAAAGGGTAAAACAAACTTTTCACTGATGTGTTGTAGGATACAGGGAATGGAAACTTTAAACATAGGTTTGTTGCTTGTCTGGACCCTTTATTTCTGTATAGAAGCAGGGATAATTTAGATGTCTGGTGAGCTTCTTGTTCCCTTTCAGTTTATAAGACTGAAATTATCACATTGAAGACAAGTTGTTAAAAGAGCATTGCATTCTCAATTTGAATTGATGTCCAATTGACAGATGGCCTTGAGGATTATACTTAACCTCTCTGTATCTCTATTTATCCATCTGTAAATGAAGTTACTAAAATCTGCCTACCTACTTCATTGGTTATTGTTGGGAACAAAAGACATGTATGATGGGAATTTTATTATGAAAACATTGTGCATTTTAAAACTTTATTTTAAATTACTTATTATTTCAAGTATTTAGTCATTTCTACAATGTTTTCAAGAATCCATGGTGGTTTTTAGGTTAATTTTTTGGAAGATGACTTTTTTCAGCATTTCCTTCAATGACCAGTACAAATGATCAGTGTGGGTTTTCTGGAAGCAAAAGAATCCCTATTGCTCTCCACAAGCTTCTTGTCAGATTCAGACAGGAAAATCTGGACACTAAGGCAAAATACCAGATGTGTGGTTGCTTAAAAAATGTAAATTTGGTAAACCATCGATTTGGTTTCAAGCTTCCTGTTATTGAAATAGTGTTACCAGCTATTTCGCATCAGAATAACAGCTGTCTCTCCTTGGGTGCCAGCACTAAATCCCAGGTGTCTTGTTGGGGATGGTTAAATGTAGTCCTTTTTATACACAGGCAAAATGAGTTAAATGACTTTCCAAAGACCTTTACAACTTTATGGTTGAGTGATTATCTCCTGTATATTTGAGAAAAGTCACATGACTCTTACTGGAATGACCTCTTATCAGCGTAATACATTTAATTTCTATACTCCAAATAAACATATTGGAAAAGACAACTGACATTTACAGAGCACTTAAAGATTTTGCTCTATTTCTTTATTTGTGTTTCATAGCCTTGTGAGATACTAGTGAAATTATTTGTCAAGGTAACATACATGATTGAAGTATAATTTGAATCCACTTCTCAGACATAAAAACATAGAATTTAAGAATGGGAAAACAATTCAAGGTCCACATAGTGCAAATCATATCCAAATAAGGAATCCTCTACAATATACCTTACAAGTAATGATTTAGCCTTTCCTCAAAGACCTCCACTGAGAGTGAAACAACTATTTTGTAAAGGAACCTTCCACTTTAGGAAACCTCCAATTTATCAGGGTGGTTTTCCTTGTCTCATGCTTCAATCTACTTTGTAACTGCTCTCAGTTCTATCCTTAGAAGCAAAGGACAATATTTCTTCTCTTCCATCTTGTTCTTTCAAATGTTTTATGATTGCTCTGATGTTTGCTCCAGACAAAACATGTTTTAATCCTTTAACTGATTATAGAAGATCTCTAGGATGTTCACAGACTTAGTCATCCTTCTCTGGAAGTTTTGCTTATTTCTTATTCATGTCCTTTCTAATCTGTGATGGTCACAGTTCAGTACAATGTTCCAGATCACTTCTTTAGTCCTAAATCTCATGCCTTTTTAAATGCATTCTAAGATCACAAGGACATATTGAATTTGTAATCTGCTAAGCCCAACAGCCTCTACTTTTTAAACTGATCTTTAGTTTTTCCACACTTTCTTCATATTAGTATGTGGCATTGACTTTTTAAAGCAAAGTAAAATACTTTATATGGATTCTTATTTAATTACATCTTGTAGAGGGCTGAAACTCTTGAGTCAATTCACTGAAGTCAGAACAGCCAAGCACTTGAGGCTAACTACTGATTGGACAATACTCTAGGGTCATATGCTTGGAAAATTGCCCTTCCCACTCTCCTGTGCTGGCTTGATGATTGGTGTATACAGAGGACTGTAGGAGGGACTAGGGGGTGGAGTAGGACTAGCAGAGTCACTTTGGCCATGGATGAGGAAGAAGATGGTTGCAGAGATCCTCCTTCCATGCCCTTCATTCTACCCCTAAAGACTAAGAATAAAGACTAAGGACTTTTGTTTATCCTGATTCTGGCTGATTCTAAGGTATCCTGGGTGCTAGAGCAGTCATTACAACATCTTATCAGATGCAGTCCCAAATGTTGAACAATCAAGCAAAATCTTTATGAATCCTTTCTCTGAAATCTAACATATTAACTATTCTTTGTAAGTATGATGAACATATCATCTATATCTTTACTCAATCCATTAATAAAAATGTAAACTAGGGCTAATCTCAGATCCATGGGGCACTATATTAGAGATGCTTTTCCAAGGTCTTAGACATCAAGAAAATAATAAATATTCCTTAGTTCAATTAATCAATTAATAGCTATAAATATACATGTATGCAACATATATGTATATGTTGCATATGTTGCATACATGTATATTTATAGCTATTAATTTATATATATATATATATATGTAAAATACATACACATATACCTAGTTTACATTTGTTATCATTTGTTGTATGTAATCTTTATGACCCTGATTGGGATTTTCTTGACAAAGTAGAATGATCTTCTATTTCCTTCTGTAGCTCATTTTACAAATGAATTTTACAAATTCAAAAAATTACCATCCTAAAAGAACTCATTTTTATCAGGTGATACAATATGTATAAATAATATAAATGTCTGAGGCCAGATTTGAACTTGAGTTTTAATCTATCTAGTCATGTGATATATGGGTATTAAAAACATTATATTAAACAGTGCTTTAAGATTTGCAAAGAGACATACATATATTATCTTAGTAGATTTTCACAGATTATGTGAAATCAGTGCTATTATTATTCCCATTATGCAGATAAAGAAATTGAAACTAAGGAAAAAACTGTGAGTTGCTGAGTTAATGAGTTTCTCAGATAGGATTTTAACTAGGCTTCTTAACTCCACCTACAACTGCATTACCTATATGTCTCATTTAGTCAATCAATTAATCAATAAATATTTATTAAGCCCCTATTATTGCCTTGCAAAAATATATAAAAAAATTACCATCCTAAAAGGACTCATTTTTATCAGGTGATCCAATATGTATAAAAATAAAGAATATAGAATATATTAAAATTAATTATAATGCACCAACATCTGTGGGCAGGGAAAGAAAAAGGTGTAATGTGGGATGAAGTATTTGAGCTAACGTTTGAAGGGAGCTATGAATTCCTAGTAGAGATGAGACAAGAATGCAAAAATATTGAAATCAGGAATGTAATGATGTGTGTGAGAAATAGCAAATAAATCAATTTTGCCAGACAGAAGAGTGTGTTAAGAGGAATAATGTATAATAAAATTTGGATCTAGATCATGAGGCATTGTTGCTGCCAGAGAAGAATTGGGCAAGTGGGAGGTACTGAAATTTTTTGATTCAGGGGAATGAAATGATCAGACTTGTGCTTGAGTAATAATATCACTTTTCCAGTTTGTGGAGAATATATTGGAAAGGGGGAAATAACTGGAGGCAGGGAGACAAATTAGGAACATAATTCAATAACAAGCAACATGTGCTGAATGTTTCAATTAAAGTGGTGGCCATTTGAATGTTGAGAAGGGAACATATATTAAAAATGTTGTAGAGGCAGAATTGATGACTCTTGTCAATGATGGGTTATGGGAGAGAGATAGGGAAAGGGAAGCGTTTAATATAATCCCAACATCACCAACTAGGTGACCGCAGAAATTAGGAAGATGGGAGAGTCAGGAAGAGAACTGATTTCAGAGATGTGAAATCAAAGATGCCCTTAGGTCTAGAAAAGCATTATGTTTCTGAATTTACCTATTCATCTATTGACACATCTTTTAAGAAGAATAAGAAGAGAGCTTAACAAATGCTTGGCTAACTCTTTTAAATGTAGGCAAATAAAATAATAGTATTTCCTTGACCCACCAGTCTAAGAATCCCCTTAAAAAAAGAAATAAAGTTAGTTTGGTCTTACCTATTCTTAATGCTGACTCTTTGTCATTATTCCTTCCTTTGCCAGATATTGACCAATAGTCTCTTTAATAATATATTTGATGATTTTTCTAATAATCAGTATAGTTCACTTGCCTATGTTTTGCAGACTTCACTGCCTTTGCTAGCATCCAATGTTTTTATGATAACATCATCTATTATATAATATTATTCTTTTATAGAAAATTGATCACCTTCCTTTGAGATCTTTTTTTGCTTGTTTTTGTTCCCATCCAGTAATATAATGGCTTCTTAAGTATTAAGGTATACTCTTCTTCATGGGTTTAACTTAGAAGAGCCTGAAAGGAATTCAGATAACACCACCAATGTGAGAAGAACATAATAACAGTTATAATAACATTTCATGGTTATATACAACTTCATCGTTTTAAAGGCACTTTTCTTACAGCTTCATGAAAAGATAGAAACATGTTTTTATAAGCATTACATATACATACATTGAAATTTTGAGGACATTGGGTTCAGAATTCTTAATATGCTCTAAAATCATTACTAATGATTTAAAAAAAATACATTTCTTCAAGTAACCTGATCTCTCGATATCATTTCTTAATCAAAAACCATTCAGTAAGTATTTGCCAGAAACTAGCTAAGTAGCATAATGTATATAGAATTGGATTTGGAATAAGAAAGACATGAATTTGAATTCTCCTGTCGACATTTGCCAATAGCATGATCCTGTGCAAATCAATTAAATTTTCCTAGCTTCAGTTTCTGTATCTGTAGATAAAAGGAAATAACTTCTATCTCTCAGGGTTGTAAAGATCAAATGAAATATATGCAAAATCTTTTTCAATCCTTAAATCACTATATAAAAATTAGCTATTACTTCTACCATGAGTAAGGTTCACATTTATGGGGAATACAAGGGCCTTATAGAATTTTTAGCTCTTTTAATGTTAAAAAAATCAGAATCATATACAAGTCAGTTAGAGGACAATTGTGTTCATCAACATATGGTGATCTCAGTTCAATAAAAATTTATATGATTATAAGGTAAATTAGTTAAAGGAGGCCATAAGGAAGTCCAGAAAGAAAAGGTGGGGTTAGGATTTAGGTTGAGAGAAGAGTAGAAATACTATAAGCAAAGTAAATGGAACAAAAAATATATATATATATATATATATATATATAGGTATAGAGCATCCAGGACACAGTGAATTGATTTACTTTGATGGAACACAGATTTTGTCTTAGGGGAGCAGTGACATGTAAAGTCAAACAGTAGTAATCAGCAGGTTGTAAAGGATGCTGAGTACTCATCAAAAAGTTTGAATTTGATACAATAGAAAATCATTGTGGATTCTTGAGCTGGGAAGTATCATTATAAAATCAGTGTTTTTAAAAAGTGTATTCAGTAGGTAGGAAGCAAAGGAAACATCATAAATTAGAGTGTAAAGGAGTCTTATAGTCTACTGAGTGCATTCCACTCATTTTAACATGAAGAAACTGAAGCAAACGGATATTAATTGATTTGTTCAAGGTCATACTATTGTCACTGCATGCTATTTCTTAAAGGAAGATTTAAGTCAGAGAGTCTAATCAAAAACCATTTAGAAATTTGAGGAAATCAGGAACTGGAATAGCATGGAGACAAATGGAATAAAGAAGAAAGGATGAAATCTGAAATTATTTTACAAAGGAAGAAACTGTGGGACTTAATCACTTTTGCTAGTGCTCTTAACTGTTGATGCAGAAGAAATTCTACTTGTCAAATTGAGGCATTGATTGTGAAACTGCAAATCTCTTGAAGCTGCAAATAGACTAAACATCAACATGGTTTTCTTATAGTTAGAGAAGAAGAGAATCTAATGAGTTGGGACTATCCCAAAAGGTAATTAAGGAAAGTTATATAGGCTTCCAGGGCTTTCCTTATACTTTACTGATCTAAATAGCAGCAGAGGCTATCTAACACAGAAAACAGGCTAGTAACTTGACAATGGAGATATTCTTTGGCTTTCTTTGTGAAAGACTTCAGCTGGCTATCTGCTTCACAAAAAAATGGGGACTAAGGGACATACATTTAGAGCTATGTTTCTGTCTTCCTATTCTTAGATGTGGTTAAACAGTGTTTATGTGTATCCAGTTGTGTCATGCTCATAATTTGGGGTTTGGATCCAATGGTAATGAGTGGCAATAATTAATTCTTTTTTTTTTTTTTTTTTTACTTTGCCTAGGAGATATTGGAGATTTTGAATTCTTCAACTGGATATGGAGATTTATTCAATTAATATGTAAATTACTATGTTGCTCCAAATCCCTCCTTTTTCTGAAGAGTATTAAAGAACTGGTTCAGAGAATTATACCATCACCACTGACCCTCATTGGCATTTATGGTCCTGGAGTTAAAACCGGGTTTTTTTGTTGCTTTAGAAGAAGTTGTAGAGGGAAAGTTCTTCGTCTAAATGTTAGCCTGTCACCCTTTGCATTGATAGTCCTCTGTTACTCCTTAGCTCAAGTGCAAGTAGTTTCATTACAGTATCATTCTATCCATGAAAAAGCCTACATTGAATGGAACTGTGAACACTCAGATAGCTTCAAGAAAAAATAAACAAAAAAGTGAAGGGATACAAAGGAATCATTGGATTCCTTCAAAAGAAGAGCAGAGTGAAGGATTTCTGTATTCTCTGATATGACACTTAAAAAAAAATAAAAATAATTTTGGCTGAGCTATTGCCAAACATCCACTTTTAAAATTTAGCTCAAATCATTTTCAGCTAAGCAATCTTGGCATGAAATGATGGTTGCCTATGGACAGAGTTTATAGTATGGGATGTTTGCCAAAATCCTATTACAACTTGCTTTGAGTTTAGAATTCTTACCTTCTCACTCTCCAAAGCGGGAAAAAATGTTAAGTAAACTTTAAGCATATAGCACCTGACTTGCTTCTCTTCTCTCAGATTGTGCTGTGTACTATGTTGTATGACCTACTGGGATTCGACTATAATAAGACCAGGCACAGAAATTTTAAAATGTGATAATTCCTTTAAAAATGATGAGAACATGAGTTGTGTTTTGTATTTCCCCTCTCTCTTGTTCTTGCTTCCCAATGAAATAGGGGTTTTGACTCCAGGACATTTCCCTTTATAGGCTTTCAGTCTATCATTACTGAAAACCTGATTTATACCAAAATTAAATGAGTCAGACAAAAAGAGAACTGAGCTTATGTTGGTTTAGACTGGGGAACATAAGATGCAGGGAAGTATTGTAACAAATCCCAGTGAAATAGCTTTCTGTTCACCACACCAAATGAAGACAGGGTGAAATAGGTCAATGCTTACCTCACCTCTTTTCACCTCCCTTTCCTTCTTTCTGCATTTGTGTTTAAAAGTAGTGGAATTGTGGGTGGGAGAATCAAGAACTGCCCTGTGAGCTATAAATATGCAAAGCCAAGAAGTAAGAAAAGGAAAAAAAAAGAATTTTTTCTCATTAAATCCTATGCTTGGCTTCTGCCACATATTAAGAACATCGAGTCAATATGTGGCAGGCCTCAAACCAAACCCCCAAAACCTAAAAAAAAAAGGACCATAATAGAGATGTTCCTTGATAGATAGTCTCCTCCTTTAAATTTCCGGAAAAAAATAGTTATAGTCAGTACTAACGTGAACCAAAAAAACCATGGAAAGATTGATGGAAATTCATTAAAAAGCCACACACATGAAAATAATTTTCACAGGAGGCCTCCTGCCCCACAGCTGTTCTGCATATTTACTTTGGATCTACTTTTTATAAAATGTGCTATGCAAAATGGCCTCAACTTTCTTGATAAGCTTTATGTAACCAAATAATTTCCCAACATAATACTCCTCTCCCTTATAGGTTGCCGTGGGGGTAAAAGGTAGATCATCCTCAGTCTTTCTTTTTTCTTTAAAATTTATTTTAAGAACAGGCCTCCCTTCCATCATTCATCTTCTCCAATTTACGTAACTGTTGGGCCTAACTCCACACCACAGAGATATATCTATGGCAATCACAGATGGAAGAAGGAAACTGAGAACAGTCAGGGTCATTGCTTACACATTACATTCAAACATACGTTTATTTGGGGGGAAAGACATTTAAAAAATTAAAAAAAAACACTAGCCAAGCTCATTCCTTGGTAGAAATATAGATGGATGAAAGTCATAAAATTGCATTCTGCAAAGAAAGGTTGCCAAGCCTCAGACCACAGAAATCACAGGATGGACTTACAGCTGCCTTGATCCTCAGTGATTTTCCTATAAAACACTAGAGCCAATATTAGCCAAGTGGTTTATGTGTGTTCCAATGCACCTTGCAGAGTGGGCTCTCTGTCCCACCTTTAAATGTTGTGAAGCTTCATGCTTCACAGGCAGCCAACACATGTGCAAGGGCGAAACATTTCTTTAATGAATTTGGAACCTAATGCCATTTAAGGATGTAATAAGGAGTTTCTGGAGTTAGAATCATTGAAATATACCCTGGCAGAGAAATAGTAGGGGACTAAAACAGAAGAGCTAAGCTAACTATTATGAAAGGCATGTGCTCATGAAGGTTTGATCCATTACTTAGTTGTTAATTTTAATAATTTTCAAGGCCAGACTCTCTTTTTTATATATAACTGAGGAGTTGCTGGGGTACTTCTGACTAGTGAAGGAGTTTGGTTCTTTGTGGGAAATGAATTATTATTACTTTTTCTTTTTTGGTCATGGCTGATATTGAATCTTCTTTCAAGTATGGCTCACTTTCAACTCCCAAAACTTACAAATTACTGGACCTGAAAAAGCTTGAGGGAAGCCTGATTGGGAAGGATGTACTGCTGACATGATTTCCCAGGTTTTAACATAGTCCCATGCACATAGTATTCAATAAATATTATTTAAAGATTTATCCAAATTCTATCATTATGAATAATTAAAATATTAGAAACAAATAATTAGAGTATTAATGATTTGAATCATTCAAGCTTTATTCTCTATCTCCTTCACAGACACAAATGTACAAGAACATACAGAAGTCATAGGTTCTGAGTTTAAATTTTGTTTGAAATATTGGATAATTCTTTTTACCTCTTTGAGGATCATTTATTTATTTATAAAGAGATGACTTATGTGATGACCACATTAGCACCCTGGATACTTTAAAATCAGCCAGAGTCAAGATAAGCAAAAGTCCTTGATCTTTATTCTTTGTGGAATGGCCGCACAAATCTAGCAAGGAGTTACTCTGGCTTTTTTACTCCATCCTTTTTCCCCTCTTCCTCATCTCTCTATACACCAACAGATGGAGCCTGCACAGAATGGTGGGGCAGGCTATTTTCCAAGCAAATGCTATTAGAGTATTGTCCAATTGGTAATTAGCCTTAAGTCCTTGTTTGTCTGAACCTCAGTGCAGCCTATCACAGACTTGGAAATAAGGTCTCTAGAATATTATGAAGTCCTTTCTCACTCTAAATCTTTGATACCAAGAGTAATAACAATTTTTTCTTCTTGCTAAATATGTTGAAAATGGGTCTGTATTTTAGGGAATCAATGATCCTTCAAATGATTCATTATACTGATTGCAGAGGAACTAGAAGTAATACTTTCCATTTGCATAACTTATATTTAACTAAGTTAAATGTTTTAAAATTATTTATGAAGGGGCAGAGCCAAGATGGTGAAGAAGGCACACATGACTTTCTAAGCTCCTCTCATACGCTCATTACCAATTTTTAAAATCAGCCTCAAAATTAGCACTTGACTGGTAAAATTCACAAAGACTGGAAGTACAACAACTTACCAGTGGAAGATAATCTAGAAGTTTGCCAGAAAAAGTTTGTCCTGAGGGGCGGGATCAGACCAGCACAGTCAGGGGCAGAATTGGGAGCAGGGATGGCCTCCGTGGTTGGAAGGTTTACAGAGAGCTCTCTACCATAGCCTGACTGCTTTGCTTTGATTGCAAAGTAGTGGACCAGCAGAACAATTAGAGCCTTGAGTAGAGTGTACTCTGAAGGACTCCAGAGCCTAATAGGATCTGGAAGTGACTCAGCACAGGCCATAATACAGCCCTGCAGTGGCATTCTGCAGCAGGGTCTTTTGTGGTGGGTGGGAGGGTGGAGAAAGGCAGTCATAAATCTTAATGGCAGGGAGTATAGCCTGGGGCAGCCTCTAATCTACACAGTGCAGGGGTTGGCCTAGGGCAGGGGAATTTCCCCAGCTCAACTATGCTCCCCAGGCAGAGATACTTCTGGAGCTGTGAGGGGTAGAGCAACTGCTAATACTCAAAGTTGGCTATTGGGGGAGGGGGGAAGTGATACATTCACTGCTCAACCTCTAATCCCAAGGCAGTTGCTAATCCATACAATGGGGCTCCTTGCAGGGAACTTCTGCAGCTCCACCTGTGATACCCAGGCCTAGTCACTTCCAGTGTGGAACTTTTCCCATAGCACCCCTGCAACTCAGCCACTCTTTGCAGCCCATTGACAGGACAGCTACTGTCATATACCTATCCCTGCTCTGCAGAGGAAGCTGGCATCCTCCTTAACTTGAAGGCAGACCCTAAAGGCTTTTAAAAAAATGAGTAAAAATATCAAAAAGACAACCAGGAGCTTCTATGCAGAAAGAGAGCAAGTTTTCAACCCCAAAGAGACTAAGAGTAGACAGTCTCCAGACAATATCCCAAAGAGGGATGTGACCTGGTCCACAATGCAAAAGGCTCTCCTAGAAGAAACTATTAAAAAAAAATCTTGAAAGAGAACTAGAAGAAAAATGGAGAAAGCAAAGAGAAGCTATGCAAGAGAGTAACTACTTTGTGAAATGTGAATTAGAAAAGGGAAAGAACTCCCAGGAAGTGCAGGGAAACAGAATTTATGAATTGGAAAAGATAAAGAACTCCCAGGAAAGCAAGATTTGTGAATTGGAAAAAATAAAGACCTCCCAAGAAAAATAACTCAGTAAAAAAAAAAATAGTGAAATGGAAAAAAAAAATTCTTTAGAGAAAAAGAACTCATTTAAAAACGCAATTGGACATATACAAAAAGAAGTAAAAAAAAAAATCTAATGGAGAAAATAAATCATTAAAAATCAGAATTGAACAAATAGAAATGAATAAGTCATTGAGACATCAAGAATCATTCAAGCAAAACCAAAACAAAAAGAGAAAAACTAGAAAAAAAGTTAAATATTTACTTGGAAAACTATCAGATCTGGAAAATAGATCCAGGAGAGAGACAGTCTGAGAATTATTGGACTCCCAGAAAAGTATGATCAAAAAAGAGCCTGGACACTATTTTCCAGGAAATTATCAAAGAGAACTGCCCAGAAGTCATAGAAACAGAGGGTAAAATAGACATTGAAAGAATTCATTGATCACCTACTGAAAGGGATCCTAAAATCAAAACACCAAGAAATATAATGGCCAAATGCCAGAACCCTCAGATGAAGGAAAAAATACTGCAAGCAACTGGAAAAACCCAATTCAAATATAGAGGAGCCACAATAAGGATTACCCAGGACCTAGAGAATCATCCACATTAAAAGATCAAAGGGCCTGGAATATGATATTTTGAAAGGCTAGGGAACTCGGTATTCAACTAAAAATAACTTACCCAGCCAAAATGAGCATCTTTTTCCAGGGAAGAAGATGGTCATTCAATGAAATAAGCAAATTTCACCTATTTTTGATGAAAAAACCAGAACTTAACAAAAAGTTTGATCTACAAATACAGAACTCAAGAGAAACCTAAAAAGGTAAAAAGAAATCTTGGGAACTATATTTTTGTTATGAAGATATATAAAGAATACATGTATACCTTGTCCTAGAAACTAGATGTGGAAAGGACATTGTACCAGAAAAAGGGTAAAGTCGGGGTACTACATCTCAGGAAGAGGCAAAGGAAACCTATTATATCTGAGAGAAAGAATGGAAGGGTATGGATATAGTGAGTTTCTTACTGCCATCAGAATTGGCTTTAAGAGAAAAATTTTAGACATATTCAATTTATGGTGAAACTTCTCCCACCATTGAAAAGTGAGAAGGGAAAAGTGAAAAGGGAAGGAATAAGCTAAGTGGAAGGGAATACAGAAAGTGTGAGGGAAAGGAGTAAGATAGGGGCAGGGATACTAAAAAGGGAAGGTTGTGAGAAGCAAGTGGTGCTCACAAGCTTAATACTGGGAAGGGGGGTAAGAGGGAAACAAGGGAGAAAAGCATAAACAGGAGTTAACAAGATGGCAAGTAATACAGAATTGGCCATTTTAACCATAAATGTGAATGGGGTAAACTCCCCCATAAAGAGGAAGTGGTTAGCAGAATGGATTAAAAGCCAGAATCCTACAATATGTTGTTTACAGGAAACACACCTGAAGCAGGGAGATACATGCAGAGTAAAGGTAAAAGGTTGGAGCAAAATCTACTATGCTTCAGGTGAAGTCAAAAAAGCAGGGGTAGCCATCCTGATCTCAGATCAAGCTAAAGCAAAAATTGATCTAATTAAAAGAGATAAGGAAGGGCACTATATCTTGCTAAAGGGTAGCATAGATAATGAAGCAATATCAATATTAAACATATATAAACCAAGTGGTGTAGCATCTAAGTTCTTAAAAGAGAAATTAAGAGAGCTGCAAGAAGAAATAGACAGCAAAACTATAATAGTGGGAGATCTCAACCTTGCACTCTTAAATCAAACCACAAAATATATAAGAAAGAAGTCAAAGAGGTAAATAGAATACTAGAAAAGTTAGATATAATAAATCTCTGGAGAAAATGAAATGGAGACAGAAAGGAGTACACTTTCTTTTCAGCAGTTCATGGAACCTATACTAAAATCGACCATATATTAGGACATAAAAACCTCCAACTCAAATGCAGTAAGGCAGAAATAGTAAAGGCATTCTGTTCAGACCACGATGCAATGAAAATTACATTCAACAAAAAGCCAGGGGAAAGTAGACCAAAAAATAATTGGAAACTAAATAATCTCATACTAAGGAATGATTGGGTGAAACAGCAAATCATAGACATAATTAATAACTTCACCCAAAAAAACGACAAGAATGAGACATCATACCAAAATGTATGGGATGCAGCCAAAGTGGTAATAAGGGGAAATTTCATATTTCTAGAGGCTTACTTGCATAAAATAGAGAAAGAGAAGGTCAATGAATTGGGCTTGCAACTAAAAATGCTAGAAAAGGAATTAAAAACCCCCAGTGAAACACTAAACTTGAAATTCAAAAACTAAAAGGAGAGATCAATGAAATTGAAAGTAAAAAAAAAAAAAAATCAACAACAACAAAAAAAACCAATTGAATTAATTAATAAAACCAAGAGTTGGTTCTATGAAAAACCAACAAAATAGGCAAACCCTTAGTAAATCTGATTAAAAAAAGGAAAGAGGAAAATCAAATTGTTATTCTTAAAAATGAAAAGGGAGAACTCGCTACTAACGAAGAGGAAATTAGAGCAATAATTAGGAGTTACTTTGCCCAACTTTATGCCAATAAATTTGACAATTTAAATGAAATGGAAGAATACCTTCAAAAATATAGCTTGCCCAAACTAACAGAGGAAGAAGTAAATAGCCTAAACAGTCCTATCTCAGAAAAAGAAATAGAACAAGCTATTAACCAACTCCCTAAGAAAAAGTCCCCAGAACCAGATGGATTTACATGTGAATTGTACCAAACATTTAAAGAACAATTAACTCCAATGCTATATAAATTATTTGAAAAAATAGTGATTGAAAGAATCCTACCAAACTCCTTTTTCGACACAGACATGGTACTGATACCTAAACCAGGTAGGCTGAAAACAGAGAAAGAAAATTATAGACCAATCTCCCTAATGAATACTGATGCTAAAATCTTAAATAAAATATTAGCAAAAAGATTACATAAAATCATCCCCAGGATAATACACTATGACCAAGTAGGATTTATACCAGGAATGCAGGCGGCTGGTTCAATATTAGGAAAACTATTAGCATGATTGACTAGATCAATAACCAAATTAACAAAAACCATATGATCATCTCAATAGCTGCAGAAAAAGCATTTGATAAAATGCAACATCCATTCCTAATAAAAACACTTGAGAATATAGGAATAAATGGACTTCTCCTTAAAAGAGTCGGGTGCATATATTTAAAATATCAGTAACATCATATGCAGTGGAAAAAAACTGAAACCTTTCCCAGTAAGATCTGGAGTCAAGCAAGGTTGCCCACTATCACCATCATTATTCAATATCGTGTTAGAAACACTAGCCTCTGCAATAAGAGTCGAGAAAGAGATTAAAGGAATTAGAGTAGGCAATGAGGAAACCAAACTATCACTCTTTGCAGATGATATGATGGTATACCTAGAGAACCCTAGAGATTCTACTAAAAAGTTATTAGTAATAATTCATAACTTTAGCAAAGTAGCAGGATACAAAATAAATCCCCATAAATCCTCAGCATTTTTATACATCACCAACAAAATCACACAGCAAGAGATACAAAAAGAAA
Source organism: Antechinus flavipes (assembly GCF_016432865.1). NCBI lineage: Eukaryota > Metazoa > Chordata > Mammalia > Dasyuromorphia > Dasyuridae > Antechinus > Antechinus flavipes. The sequence goes on along the minus strand of NC_067399.1, from coordinate 174,540,014 downwards.
TTCTATTCAAAATAACTATTGACAGCATAAAATATTTGGGAATTTACCTACCAAAGGAAAGTAAGGAATTAGATGAGCAAAATTACAAAAAAAAACTTTCCACACAAATAAAGTCAGACTTAAATAATTGGAAAAATAATAAGTGCTCTTGAATAGGCCAAGCGAATATAATAAAGATGACAATATTCCCTAAACTAATCTATTTATTTAGTGCTATACCAATCAGACTTCCAAGAAAATATTTTAATGATCTAGAAAAAAATAACAAAATTCATATGGAATAATAAAAGGTCAAGAATCTCAAGGGAATTAATCAAACAAAATCAAATTAAGGTGGCATAGCTGTACCTGATCTAAAACTATATTATAAGGCAGCAGTCACCAAAACCATTTGGTATTGGCTAAGAAATAGATTAGTTGATCAGTGGAATAGGTTAGGTTCACACGACAAAATAGTCAACTATAGCAATTTAATGTTTGACAAACACAAAGATCCTAACTTTTGGGATAAGAATTCATTATTTGATAAAAACTGCTGGGATAACTGGAAATTAGTATGGCAGGAAGTAGGTATGGACCCATACTTCACACCGTATACCAAGATAAGATCAAAATGGATCCATGATTTAGGCATAAAGAACGAGATTATAAATAAGTTAGAGGAACATAGGATAGTTTATCTCTCAGACTTATGAAGGAGAAAGAAATTTGTGACCAAAGATGAACTAGATGATCACGTGATCACGTGAACAAAGATGATCACGAAATAGAAAATTTTGATTATATCAAATTAAAAAGCCTTTGTACAAACAAAACTAATGCAAATAAGATTAGAAGGGAAGCAACAAAGTGGGAAAACATCTTCACAGTTAAAGGTTCTGATAAAGGCCTTATTCCCAAAATATATAGAGAAGTGACTCTAATTTATAAGAAATTAAGCCATTCTCCAATTGATAAATGGTCAAAGGATATGAACAGACAATTTTCAGATGATGAAATTGAAACTATTACCACTTATTTGAAAGAGTGTTCCAAATCATTGATCAGAGAAATGCAAATTAAAGCAACTCTGAGATACCACTACACACCTGTCAGATTGGCTAAGATGACAGGAAAAAATAATGATGAATGTTGGAGGGGATGAGGGAAAACTGGACACTGATGCATTGTTGGTGGAGTTGTGAACGAATCCAACCATTCTGGAGAGCAATCTGGAATTATGCCCAAAAAGTTATCAAACTGTGCATACCCTTTGATTCAGCAGTGTTCCTTCTGGGCTTATATCCCAAAGAAATATTAAAGAAAGGAAAGGGACCTGTATGTGCCAAAATGTTTGTGGCAGCCCTGTTTGTAGTGGCTAGAAGCTGGAAAATGAATGGATGCCCATCAATGGGAGAATGGTTGGGTAAATTATTGTATATAAATGATATGGAATATTATTGTTCTGTAAGAAATGACCAGCAGGATGAATGCAGAGAGGCTTGGAGAGACTTACATGAATTGATGCTAAGTGAAATGAGCAGAACCAGGAGATCATTATATACAACAACGATACCGTATGAAGATGTATTCTGATGGAAGTGGATTTCTTCGACAAAGAGATCTAACTCAGTTTCAATTGATCAAGGATGGACAGAAGCAGCTACACCCAAAGAAAGAACACTGGGAAAAAATGTGAACTATTTGCATTTTTGTTTTTCTTTCTGGGTTATTTTTACCTTCTGAATCCAATTCTCCCTGTGCAACAAGAAAACTGTTCAGTTCTACACACATATATTGTATCTAGGATATACTGCAACATATTTAACATATATAGGACTGCTTGCCATCTAGGGGAGGGGGTGGAGGGAGGGAGGGGAAAAATAGGAACAGAAGTGAGTGCAAGGGATAATGTTGTAAAAAAAAAAATTACCCTGGCATTGGTTTTGTCAATAAAAAGTTATTATAAAATAAATTTTAAAAAAAGAATTAGAAGGCAAAATAGGTATTGAAAGAATTCAATGAACACCTTTTGAAAAAGACCCTAAAATAAAAACATCAAGGAATATTGTGGCAAAATTTCAGAAGTATCAAACAAAGTAAAAATTATTACAAGCAGCCAGGAAAAAAATTCAAATACTGAGGTGCCACAATAAGGATCACTCAAGATCTGGCTGCTTCCACATTAAAGTATTGAAGGGCCTAGAATTTGATATTCAGAAAGGCAAAATAACTTGGAGTGAAGCCAAGAATAAACTACCCAGCTAAGCTGAGCATTTTCTTCCATGGAAGAAGATGGACATTTGATGAAATAGATGAATTCCATTTGTTTCTAAGGGAAAAAAAAAAAACAGATCTAGACAAAAAATTGATCTCTAGCCATAGGACTCAAGAGATGCAGAAAAAGGCAAAAGGAACTCTTGAGAACTGTATTTCTGTTGTGGATATATATAAAAAGTACATGTATAATTTGGTTTTTCTTATATAACATAAAAAAGGGAAGTAGAATGGAAAGGGGGGTAGTGTCAGAAAAAGGGAAAAGGAAAGATAAAAATAGGGAAACATTCCACGAAGAGGCAAAGGAAACCTATCATATCTGATGAAATTTAGAGAGGGAGAGGAACATTGTGTGAATCTTACTCTCATCCAAGTTAGTTCAAAGAGAAAACAATTTACATTTTTGTTTTACAGAGAAACTTCTCTCACTCCATTAAAAAGTGGGAGAGGAAAAGGGAAAAGGAAAAGAGTAATAAGGGAAAGGTACAAAAAAGGGTAAAGGATTCAAAGGGGGAAGGGAGGGATCCGAAAGAGGGAGAGCTGTGTGATGCAAGTGGTGCCCATAAGTTTAATACTGGGAAAGGGGGTAAGGGGAGCAAGAAAAAGAAAAGCATAATATGGGGATAATAAGATGGCAGGAAATACAGAATTAGTAATTTTAACTATATATGTGAATGGGATGAACTCTCCCATAAAGTGCAAGATAGCAGACTGAATCAAAAGTCAGAACCCTACAATATGTTGTTTACAGGAAATACATTTAAAGCATGGAGATATATACAGAGCATCTGGCTGGAGCCAGGCTGGAGGCTGGAGCAGAATCTATTATGCCTCAGATGAAGTCAAAAAAGCAGGGGTAGTCATACTTAGATCAAGAAAAAGCAAAAAAAATGATCTAATTAAAAGAGATAAGGAAGGAAACTATATCTTGCTAAAGGGTAGCATAGATAATGAAGCAATATTAATACCAAACATATATGCATCAAGAGTTATAGCATCTAATCTTCCTAAAGAAGTTAAGAGAATTGCAAGAAGAAACAGCAAAGATATAATAGTGGGAAATCTCAACCTTGCCCTCTCAGAATTAGATAAATCAAACCACAAAACAAATAAGAAAGAAATCAAGGAGGTAAATAGAATATTAGAAAAATTATGTATTATAGATTTTTGGAGATAACTGAATGTTGACAGAAAGGAGTATACTTTCTTCTCAGCAGTTCATGGAACCTATACAAAAATTGACCATGTATTAGGACATAAAGATCTCAAAATTAAATGCAGGAAGGCAGAAATAGTAAATTCTTTATTTTCAGATCATGATGCAATAAAAACTACATTCAATGAAAAATTAGGAGTAAATAGACCAAAAAGTAATTGGAAACTAAATAATCTCATCTTAAAGAATGATTGGGTGAAATAGCAAGTTATAGACACAATTAGTAATTTCACTCAAGATAATGGTAACGATGAGACATCATACCAAAATTTGTGGGATGCAGCCAAAGAGGTAATAAGGAGAAATTTTATATTTTTAGAGGCTTGCTTGAATAAAACAGAGAGGGAAGATTAATGAATTGGGCTTGCAACTTAAAAAGCTAGGAAAAGACCAAATTAAAACCTCAATCAAATACTAAACTTGAAATTCTAAAATTAAAAAGAGAAATTTATTATATTGAAAGTAAAAAAAAAACTATTGAATTAATAAATAAAACTAAGAGTTGGTTTTATGACAAAACCAATAAAATAGATAAACCTTTGGTAAATCTGATTATAAAAAGGAAATAGGAACATCAAATTGGTAGTCTTAAAAATGAAGAGGGAGAACTTTCCACCAATGAAGAGGGAATTGGAATAATAATGAATTACTTTGCCCAACTTTATGCCAAGAAATTTAATAACCTAAGTGAAATGGATGACTACCTTCAAAAATATAGGCTTCCCAGATTAACAGAGGAGGAAGTAAATTGCTTAAATAGCCCTGTTTCAGAAAATGAAATAGAACAAACTATTAATCAACTTCCTAAGAGAAAATCCTCAGGAACAGATGGATTTACATGTGAATTGTACCAAACATTTAAAGAACAATTAGCCCCAATGCTATATAAACTATTTGGAAAAAAATAGGGAAGGAAGGACTCCTACCAAATTCCTTTTATGACACAAACATAGTTCTGATACCTAAACCAGGTAGAGTGAAAACAGAGAAAGAAAATTATAGACCAATCTTTCTAATGAACATTGATACTAAAATATTTTTTCCTCCTTAATATATTTTTGTTTTGTTAAAGATTTCCTATTTACATATAAAGGTGAAGCCATGCAAAACCGATTTCCATATTAGTCATGTTGCAAAACATGCCAAAAAAAATAAACTAGAAATCTGCATTCAGAGTTCAGTTTTTTCTCTGAAGATCTCATCATGGATTCTTTGGAATTGTCTTGGATCATTGCTTTGATCCCACTATCTAAGTCTTTCACAGTTGAGCACACAGAGTATTGTTATTGTTGTTTACAGTGATTTAGTTCTTTTCACTTCATTTTCATCAGTTAAATCTTCCCAGGTTTTTCTGAAGCCATCCTGTTCATCATTTCTTATAGTACAAATCTATTCCATCACCATCCTACATCACAATTTGTTCCACATCCTGCAATTGATGGGCATTCCCTTGGTTTCCAATTCATTGGCAATACAAAAAAAAAGCTATAATAAGTACTTTTGTACAAATAAGTCCTTTTCCCTTTTCTTAAGTCTCTTAAGGATACAGATGTAGATGTGGTTCAAAGGATATGCACGGTTTTATACATCTTTGGGTGTATTTCCATATTGTCTTCTAGGAATGGTTGAACTAGTTTCCAAGTCCATCAACAGTGCATTAGGGTGCCAATTTTTTTAGTATCTCCTTTGGCAGTATCATTTTCCTTTTCTGTCAGATTAGTCAATTTTAAATGTGTGAGGTGATTATTTCATGTTTTATTTTCCTTTTTCTAATCAGTAGTCATTTAGAACACTTTTCATGTAACTATCAATAGCTTTCATTTTTTCTTCTGAAAACTACCTGTTAATATCCTTTTACTTTATCAACTGAGAAATAGCTCTTTTTAAATTTTCTGCTCAACTTCATATATATATATATATATATATATATATGTGTGTGTGTGTGTGTGTGTGTGTGTGTGTGTGTGTGTGTATGTATGTATGTATGTATTTGAAAATAAGCCCTGTGTCAGATAAACTTCCTAATTTTTCCCTAGGTTCCTATTTTTCTTTAGATGTGGCACAGAAGTTATAATGCTTGACCTAGAATCAGAAAGACTCATCTTTTCAAGTTTAATTCTGGCCTCAAATACTTATTCCTATGACCTTAGGCAAGTCTTTGGATACTATTTACCACAATTCCCTTATCTGTAAAACCAGTTGGAGAAGGAATGGTAAACCACTCCAGCATGTTTGCTAAGAAAATCCCAAATGAGGTCCCAAAAGGTTGGACATGACTGGAAAATGCCTGAACAGATGCTAAAATCTTAAATAAGATATTAGCAAAAAGATGACAGAAAACCATCCTCAGGATAATACACCATGATCAAGTAGGATTTATACCAGGAATGCAGGGCTGGTTCAATATTAGGAAAACTATTAGTATAATTGACCATATTAATAAACAAATTAACAAAAACCATATGATCATCTCAATATATGCAGAAAAAACATTTGATAAAATTCAACATCCATTCCTATTAAAAACATTTGAGAGTATAGGAATAAATGGACTTTTCCATAAAATAATCAGTAGCATCTATTTAAAACCATCAGTAAGCATCATATGTAATAGGGATAAACTGGAACCATTCCTAATAAGACCAGGAATGAAACAAGGTTGCCCACTATCACCATTACTATTCAATATTGTATTAGAAATGCTAGCTTTGGTAATAAGAGTTGAGGAAGAGATTAAAGGAATTAGAGTAGGTAATGAGAAAATCAAATTATCACTCTTTGCTGATGATATGATGATATACTTAGAGAATCCCAGAGATTCTACCAAAAAGCTATTAGAAATAATCCACACCTTTAGCAAAGTTGCAGGATAAAAAATAAACTCACATAAGTCATCAGCATTCTTATATATTACTAACAAAATCCAACAGTTAGAGTTACAAAGAGAAATTCCTTTTAAAATAACTACCAGTAGTATAAAATATTTAGGAATCTATCGGCGAAGGGAAAATCAGAAACTATATGAACAAAACTACAAAACACTTTCCACACAAATAAAGTCAGATGTACCCAACTGGAAAATATTAAATGTTCTTGGATAGGGTGAGCAAATATAATAAAGATGGCAATACTACCTAACCTAATGTATTTAGTGTTATACCAATCAGATTCCCCCCCCCCAAATATTTTAATGACATAGAAAAAATAACAACAAAGTTTACATGGAAAAACAAAAGATCAAGAATTTCAAGGGAATTAATAAAAAAAATCAAATGAAGGTGGCCTAGCTGTACCAGATCTAAAATTATATTAGAAAGCAGCAGTTACCAAACCATTTGGTATTGGCTAAAAAATAGACTAGTTGATCAATGGAATAGGTTAGGTTCAAAGGACAAAACAGTCAATAACTTTAATAATCTATTGTTTGACAAATGCAAAGACCCCAGCTTTTGGGATAAGAACTCACTGTTTGACAAAAATTGCTGGGAAAATTGGAAATTAATATGGCAGAAACTACGCATTGACCTACACTTAACACTGTACACCAAGATAAGGTCAAAATGGGTTCGTGACTTAGGCATAAAAATGAGATTATAAATAAATTAGAAGAACATAGGATAGTTTACCTCTCAGACCTGTGGAAGAAGAAGAGATTTATGACCAAAAAGGAACTAAAGATCATTGTTGATCACAAAATAGAAAAGTTTTATTATATCAAATTGAAAAGTTTTTGTACAAACAAAACTAATGCAGACAAGATTAGAAGGGAAGCAATAAACTTGGAAAACATTTTTATAGTCAAAGGTTCTGATAAAGGTCTCATTTCCAAAATATACAGAAAATTGATTCTAATTTATAAGAAATCAAGCCATTCTCCAATAGATAAATGGTCAAAGGATATGAACACATAATTCTCAGATAAAGAGATTGAAACTGTTTCTAGCTATATGAAAAGATGCTCCAAGTCATTATTAATCAGAGAAATGCAAATTAAGACAATTTTGAGATACTATTATACACCTGTCAGATTGGCTAGAAAGACAGGGAAAGATAATGCAGAATGTTGGAGGGAATGTAGGAAAACAAGGTCACTGATACATTGTTGGTGGTATTGTGAATACATCCAGCCATTCTGGAGAGCAATTTTGAATTATGTTCAAAAAGTTTTCTAACTGTGCATACCCTTTGATCCAGAAGTGTTATTACTGGGCTTATCTCTCAAAGAGATTTTAAAGAAGGGAAAGGGACCTGTATGTGCAAGAATGTTTGTGGCAGCCCTCTTTGTAGTGACCAGAAACTGGAAACTCAATTGGAGAATGGCTGAATAAATTGTGGTATATGAATATCATGAAATATTATTGTTCTATGAGAAATGACCAGCAGGATGATTTCACAAATGCCTGGAGAGACTTACATGAACAGATGCTGAGTGAAATGAGCAGGAGCAGGAGATCATTATATACTTGAACAACTATACTATATGATGAACAATTCTGATGGACATGGCCCTCTTCAACAAAGAGATGAACCAAATCAGTTTCAATAGAGCAGTAATGAATTGAACCAGCAACACTCAGTGAAAGAACTCTGGGAGATGACTATGAACCACTACATAGAATTCCCAATCCCTATTTTTGTCCTTCTGCATTTTTGATGTCCTTCACAGGCTAATTGTACACTATTTTAAAGTCTGATTCTTTTTGTCCAGCAAAATAATTGTGTGGACATGTAAATATATATATATATATATATATATATATATATGTGTGTGTGTGTGTGTGTGTGTGTGTGTGTGTGTGTGTGTGTATAGTATTTAACTTATACTCTAACATATTTAACATGTATTGGTCAACTTGCCATCTCAAGTAAGGGAAGGAGAGGAAAAGTTGGAACAAAAAGTTTTGCAATTGTCAATGTTGAAAAATTACCCATGCATATATCTTGTAAATAAAAAGCTATAATTAAAAAAAACTTATTTATGAAGAAGTCAGTAAAATATTTATAAAAATCTTCACAAGAATATTTATATATCAGTCCAAACATTACAGAGGACTTTGGAATTATCACCATCCCAAAAAAGATTAAAGAAAGTTCACACACACACACACACACACACACACACACACGTATAAAATACATATGATTATGATTATATGTATGTACACACATGCATATTTACTTACATCCATCAAAATTAGAACTTTGTTGAGAGCAAAAAACTGGAAACAAAATAGTTAACCATGGATTGGAAAATGACTAAACAAATAGCCGTGGTAAATATAGTATTGTAAGAAATAAGGAATTTAAAGAATCATAGAGATATTGGAAAAAAGTATATATACTGATACAATTTTAAAAGTAAGAAGAACCCATAAAAACACATTAATTCATTGCAAGGAAATTAATGAAAATAACAACAAAAGCACAGAAACAATTCTACATGATTATAACAGCTTAGTTCCAAAGAGGAAATGAAAACATATAACTTTTTTAAATTTTATTTTTTAGTTTATTTATTTTTAATACACATTTTTGTTTTGATGAATTATGTTGGGAGAGAAAAATCAGAGCAAAAGGGAAAAACCAGAGGAGGGGGAAAAAGAAAGAAAAATGAAGTGAACATAGCATGTGTTTATTTACATTCAGTCTCCTCAGTTCTTTTTCTGATTATAGATGACTTTTTCTTCCCCAAGTCTATTGGATTGCTTTGAGTCACTGAACTATTAAGAACCAAGACTTTCATAGTTCATCATCACACATTCTTGCTGTTATTGTGTATAATGTATTCCTGGTTCTGCTTATTTCACTCAACATCAGTTCATGTAAATCTTTCCAGGTCTTTCTATGATAACCTTGTTCATCATTTTTAAACAATAATATTCCAATACCTTCACATACCACAACTTATTCAGCTATTTCCCAATTTATGGGCAGCTATTCCTTTTCCAGTTCTTTGCTACAATAAAAAGAGCTGCTACAAACATTTTTTGCACAAATGGGTTCTTTTCCCTCCTTTATGTTTTCTTGGGATATAGATTCAGTAATGTCACAGCTGGGTCAAAGAGTATGCACAGTTTTATGTCCTTTGAGCATAGTTCTAGATTACTCTCTAGAATGATTTGATCATTTCACATTTCCAACAGCAATGCATTAGTGACCCAGTTTTCCCACATTCCCTCCAACATTAACCATTATCTTTTCTTGTCATCTTTGTTGATCTGAGAGATGTGAGGTGGTACTTTAAAGTTGTTTTAATATAAATTTCTCTAATCAAAAGTGATTTACAATATTTTTTCATGTAACTATAAATGGCTTTAATTTTAAAATCTGAAAATTGTTCATATCGTTTGACCATTTATCAATTGGGGAATGACATGTATTCTTATAAATTTAACACAGTTCTTGATATATTTTAAAAAATGAGACCTTTATCAGAAATGTTGACTTTAAAGATTTTTTCCCAGCTTTGAACTTCTTTTTTAAGCTTGCTTCTCTTGATTTTGTTTATGCAAAAACTTTTTAATTTAATGTAATCAAAGTTGTTCATTTTGTCTTTCATAGTGTGTTCTAGTTCATCTTGGTCATAAATTTTTCCCTTCTCCAAAGATCTGATAGGTAAATTATCCCTCGTTCTCCTAATTTGTTTCTGATGACATGCTTTATGCCCAAATTATCTATCCATTTTGACCTTATTTTGTTATGAGGTATTAAATGTAGCCTATGCCAAGTTTCTGATATATTATTTTCCAGTTTTTCCAGCAATTTTTGTCAAATAGTGAGTTCTTATTCCAGAAGCTGGAGTTTGGGGGGTTTATCAAATACTAGATTGCTATAGACCTTGATTATTGTGTCATGTGAATCTGATTCACCACTCTATTTCTTAGTCAGTACAATATAGTTTTGATGACTGCTGCCTTATAATATAGTTTTAGGTTTGATATTTGCTAAGCTACCATCCTTTGTATTTTTTTTTTAATTAATTTCCTTACTATTCTTTACCTTTAGTTCTTCCAGGTAAATTTTATTATTATTTTATTTTTTAGTTTTATAAAATAACATTTTAACAGTTTGATTGATATAACACTGATCAAGTAGTCCAATTTAGGCAGAATTATCATTTTTATTATATTAGCTTGATCTAGCCATGAACAATTGATATTTTTTCCAATTGTTTAGACCTGATTTTATTTGTGTGAGAAGTGCTTTGTAATTGTGTTCATATAATTCTTGGGTTTCTCTTGGCAGATAGATCCCCAAGTATTTTACTTTGTCTACAGTAATTTTAAATGGAATTTCTCTTTCAATTTCTTGCTGTTAGTAATATATAGAAACAATGATGATTGTGAGGGTTTATTTTATATACTGCAACTTTGCTAAAGCTGTGAATTGTTTCCAGATCTTTGGATTATTTTCTAGGATTCTCTAAGTATATCCTCATATTATCTGCAAAAAGGGCTAATTTTATTTCCTCATTGCCTATTCTAATTTTGTTAATTTATTTTTCTTTTTTTATTGCTAAAGCCAACATTTCTAGTACAATATTAAATAATAGTGGTGATACTGGGCATCTTTGTTTCATCCCCGATCTTATTGGGAATGCTTCCAGCTTCTCTCTATTACAAATAATACTTTCTGTAAGTTTTAAATAGATACTGCTTAATTATTTAAGGAAAACATCATTTCTTTTTCTATGTAGCCATTTAGTGATATTAAATTTCCCCTAGGAACTGCTTTGGCTGCATCTCATAGGTTTTGGTATGGTATATCATTATTGTCATTTTCTTGGATGAAACTATATATTATTTCAGTGATTTATTGTTAGATTATTTAATTTACATTTAGTTTTTAGTCTATCTTTCCCTAGCCCTTTATTGAATACAATTTTTTATTGCATTGTGGTCTGAAAAGGAAGCATTCAATATTTCTGTCTTTTCTCATTTGATTGTGAGGTTATTATGCTCTAATATGTAGTCAATTTTTGTACAGATGACATATAATGCTGAGAAAAAAGGATATTCCTTTCTGTCCCTATTCAGTTTTCTCCAGAGGTCCATCATATCTAGATTTTCTAGGATCCTATTAACCTTCCTTGTTTATTCCTCGTTTATTTTGTGGTTAGATTTTCTGATTCTGAGGAAGGAAGGTTGAGGTCTCCCAGCATATTCATTTTGCTCTCTATTTCTTCCTATGACTGACTTAAAATTTTCTCTAAGAATTTGCTGCTCTACCACTTGATGCATACACATTTAGTATCTTTACTACTTCATTATTCACAGTACCCTTTATCAAGATGTACTTTCTCTCCTTATCTCTTTTAATAAGATATATTTTTATTTTTGCTTTATCTGAGATCAGAATTGCTACCTCTGCTTTTTTTTTTTTACTTCAGCTAAAACATAATAAATTCTGTCCCAGCCTTTTACCTTTATTCTATGTCTCTCTGTGTCAAGTGTGTTTCCTTGTAAACAATATATTGTAGAATTCTATTTTTTAATTCACTCTATTTGCTTCTATTTTATGGTAGAGTTCATCCCATTTGCATTCACAGTTATGATTACCAATTCTGTATTTCCCTACATGCTATTTTCTCCCCTGTATATACTTTTATTTTCTCTTTCTATCCTGTCCTTAGTCCTTTGTTTTTTTTTAACCCACCTCATCCACTACTTTATCTCTTATTACCCTTTCCCCCTTATCTTAATAATGTTTTTTTTTAAGCCCATTCCACTTACTACCTTATCTTCTATCAATCTTCCCTCCCTTCTCTTCCTTTTTCCCATAGTGTTTCTATCATCCCTTCTATCCTTTCCCTCCCTTTTCTTTTCCTCTTTCTCCTCCTATTTCTTTATAGGATTAGATAAATCTCTATCTCCAACTGAATGATTGTTATTCCCTCTTAAAGCCAAAACTGATGAGATCAAGTTTTAGACAATGTTCACCCCTCCTTCCTTCTTTCCCTCCATTATAATAGTTCTTTTGCTCCTCTTCATGTGAATTAATTGTCCACTATACCTCCCCTTTTCTTTTTTTTCCAGCACAGACTATTTCCCACCCCTTAAAGTCTTTTTTCTTTCATATAATCACATCAGAGTCCATTTCCCACCAAACCCTCAGTCCATGTGATGCTCCCTTTGTCTATCCTTGTGTCAGATACAGTTTGCAAGAGTTATAGATACTGTTTTCCTCTCTAGGGATGCAAACAGCTTACCCTTTAAATTTATATACATTCCCCTGTTTATCTTTCTCAAGTTCTCTTGAATTCTGTTTTTATAGATTAAATCTCTTTAGTTCTGTTTTTTTTTTCCTATAGAAATGTTTGAAAGTTTCTTACTTCATTGAAGATTCATCTTCTCCTCTGAAAGATGATGCTGAGTCTCACTGAGTAGTCAATTATTGGTTGTAACCCCAGATCCTTTGTTTTCCAGAATATAGTATTCCAGGCCATCAGATCCTTTATTATAGAAGTTGACAGATGCTAGGTAATCCTTGGTGTTGCTCCTTGATATTTGAATTGCTTCTGTCTAGCAGCTGCAGTATTTTTGCTTTGAGATTATAATTCTGGAGTTTCACAACAACATCCCTTGGCATTTTCCTTGTGGGATCTCTTTGCAGAGTTGATGAATGGTTTCTTTTAATGAGAATTTTTCCTTCTGTTTCTAGAATACCGGGACAGTTTTTCTTAATGACCTCTTGTAGAACATTATCCAGACTCTTTTTTTGGTCATGGCCTAATAATTTTTAGTTTGTCTCTTCTGGATCTATTTTCCAAGTCAGCTGCTTTGCCAATAAGATATTTCACATTTTCTTCCATTTTTTTCATTTTTTTTTAGTTTGATTAATTCTTGCTCTCATTAGCTTTAAGTTGCCCTGTTTAGTTTTTAATGTGTAATTTTCTTCAGTTATCTTTTGCTTGGTTTATTCTACTTTTTAAGGAGTTGTTTGCTTCAGACTTTTTTTTTTTCATTCCTTTTCCAAATTGTTGACTCTATCATGCATACCTCTCATTTCTTTTCTCATTTTTCTTCTACCTCAAAGCCTCTTTGGGCTTGAAATCAACTTATCTTATTCTTTGAGATTTCTTCTGTGGTCATTCTGTCCTCATCTCAGTTTGTGTTTTGGTCTGCCCTGTCATTATAGTAATTTTCTTTGGTTAAGATCCTTTTTTGTTCTTTCCTCATTTTCTTTCCTTTTCTTTTGGTATTTCCTCTTTTTTTTACTTTTAAGATGGAAGTCTGTTCCTGGGGTAAAGATGGCACTGTTCCAAACTTCCTGTGTAGCTTTGAGCCTTAGCTTTGAACACAAGGGTCTTGTGTTTGCAGGGGTATCTTTGCCTGTTCTACTCAGGAAACAGCCTGGCTTTCCAAAGTTTACTTTCTGAAGTAGTACTGGAAGCTGAGCCCCTGATTTGCTCTTCTACTGACCCAGAATTGAGGAGCTTAGTTGCTTATTTGCTAGATTTAAGAGCCTCTTACCAGCTGTCCCAGAGTCTATCTGACCTGGGTTGAACACCCTTTTCACCCAAGTGAGACTGACCTTTCTTGAAGTTTTTTCAGTTTATCTTGAGCTGAAGAGTGATTTCATTATGTCAGATTCAGTTCAGAAGCTTGGTTTCCTATGGTTTTCCAGGAAAACTGGGAGAGCTCGATCAGGTTCGTGGCTTTATTCTGCCATTTTGTCTTTACCCCTGAAACTCCAACTCTTCTATTAATGACGAATGCAGGATAGATTTCATTCAAGAGTCAGTCAAGGAGCAGCTAGGTGATGCAATGGATAGAATACCAGCACTGAAGTCAGAAGGATCTGAGTTCAAATGTGGTCTCAGACACTTAACACTTCCTAGCTGTGTGACCCTGTACAACTCACCTAACCCCAAATGCCTCAGCAAATAATAATAATAAAAGAATTAGTTAACCAATATTTATTAATTACCCACTGTATATATATATAACTGCTCAAAGAGATAACAGCGATTCAGGAGAAATAACTTTGAACACATGGAAACAGAATAACTGAATTAAAATCATGGCTCTAACTGATACTAACTGGTTAATTGATTATATGAAAATTGGAGAGGTCAAGCAACTTCTTGACTTTACAATTTTGGCTCCACCCCTATAACTTAACCATATAACACCTTTCTTAACAAAGGTATGGAGCATGCAATATACTTTTGGACTTGATTAATATGCTTACAATTTTGGTTGAAATATTCTTGTTTTTCCTTTTAAAATCCATAAGAAACAGTTTTGTAGATGGTAAGAGGAGGAAGAATGTAAGAATATAATGGGAAATTAGGTTTACAAAATATGGATTTTATTTTTATTTTCAACAACAACAACAACAACAACCTTTAATTGAATTCACAGGTACTATAATGCATTTTACCAACAGTATTCAGAAAGGCACAATGCAAAACTAGCTGAAAAATAAGGTTGCTTTTTGTTTCTAAAGGATTCTTAATTGAATTTTATTTTGCTTCATTTAGCATTACAACAATTATAGTAAAAATTGTTTGCATTGCAAATGAAGGTTTGGCATGCTTCATGTATATTTTCTCCTTTAATCCTCACAATTGTGTGAAATAGATGCTATTATGAAGAACTTGACTTTGAAAGAGGCTAATTGACTTTCATAAGATCACAATAGAGTCTGGGGTAGAATTTGAATGGAGATCTTCCTGATGCCAAACCAGAAACCTGCAATTCACTATGTAATGTAGTTTTCATTTATAAAATTAGGATTTGCTTTTTTTAGCCTGCATAAAATATATTTTAAATACATTTTCTAAAGAAAAAAAAAAGTTGACTTGATATGATCCTGAACAAATTGTCTTCTCCAAGCAAGATAGAATAGTGAGCAAGTCTTATTCCTTTTTATGAATAAATTCATAATTTTATTTTCATAAATAAAACTTAGACTGCCAACATTTAGAAAAAATATCTAAGTGAACCAATTTTTTTTTTTTGGTTTTTTACTTCAAAAGGAAACACATTTGTTGAAAATGTTATTTTTCTAAACAACGAAAATGTGTCCATTAGCCAAAATAAATAATATATAACTCACTTAGTTTTCGATGACTTTTTTTTTAAAGGAAACACATTGTGCCTATGTTCTACATGGTTTATGATTGATCTGATATAAAAGTGCTATGGAAATAAGTCACCTCTGAGGTCCAGAGCAAAAAAAGAATCAAGTTACGCTGCCACCAAGTGGCAGTAGATTCTTTGGGGTTGATAAGGGATGCCAAAGATAATGGGTATGGCAGAGTTTGATAATGCTTCCCCTCTCTTTCCCATTCCTTTTTATGAATTTCATGGGATTGTTTGACACATGAAAAATTTTCAGTGTATGAAGTTTAAGAGGATGTTATTTTAATAAGCAAAATTGATATTTTATGGGATTTAAGGTCAGTTTTCTTAGAAAATTATGCTCATGATTGTTAACTAAGAAAAATTTAATGAATACTCTGTAAATGATTTTCAAGATCATAAGGAAAAAATAACTTAAATGTTCTTGTCCTTTATTAATTACTCTCTAGAGCTACTTTTTCCATTCCTACTCAGATTGTTGTCCTCTGTCCCTGGTAATCTCCCCATTGATGAAATGAATTAATCTTACAGATTATCCAGACTGAAACAGAAGATCTACCAACTATCAATAGCATCTTTCAATACATTTAAAACATGTCTGTTGAATGCTGAAATATCAACAGCACCCTCAGATAGATCTTTTTTTAAAGGTCTCACTGATCACCATTGACTTGAACTATTCTTTTCCAAATTGTTTGGGTCCTAAAGGGTATGGTAGTCACTATGGAAATCTCACAGACCCTAAGTATTAATTTAATGATGTGTGTGGCCAGTTCAGGTTTCAATTCAGCTGTTTGACTATACTCTTCCCTGTAGCTGGACACTTGGGGCTTCTGTCAGCCACTGACCTTGTGTAAGTTGGTGATCTCACTCCATAAATAAATCTAATAACAAGATTTAAGTCTTGCTGTCAGTTTGGAGTAAAAGGAAAAATGTCCTTTATTATTATTGGATAGATCAATGAGGGGATCTTCTTACTTCAGGCAGAACCAAGTGACCCTTTAAATACCTCAAAGAGTCTACCAAATGATTATTTCTGATTGCTTCTTTGTAAATCAGCAAGAATGGCAGAACTGTAATCAAGACATTCTAGGTTTCCTTGGGTGCTAAACTCTCAAGCTATTCCCTTTCTCTAGAAACTTTGCAAATTAAACTTTTTTAATCTGTCCTTATTTAAGAAATTGATCAGCTGGTGCTGGTGGTGTCATTTCAATGGTCATGATTCACATTCTAGTTATGGGAAACACATGAAAACAGATATTCTAAGAAGAATCCACCAATGGGGAATCACCTTTTAAAAATGAAGAAACATGAATTTCTTTCCCAAGTCAAACCTGAGCTATTATACACTTTTTAATATTGTCTTCGAATTTATCTTCTGAAATACTATGGGAAAATGCCAGTAAATAAAAGAGAAATTAGTAGTGAGACTAACTAGCAAATATTATTTATTGAAGTATTCTTAAGGATCATATGAAGATATATAGGAAAACATTCATTCAGAAAATGTCACCACTTTCTCAGGTATTATTTTTTAACTGTGGCAATCACAGGGCAATCAAAACATGTGTGGTTCTTTAAGCAAACGATGAATACTGAGTACATTCAATGACTCCTTCAAAAAATGCAGAATAAAGAAGTCACTGAAGCATTCAATTGAATCTATCTTCTCACATCACCCCCTCCCTATTTCTTTTTTTAGAGTTAAAATGTAGATTAAGGATCCTAATGGCAATTACTATTTGTTAGCTGTTAGGTGTTTTGTATTAAATCTAGGAAGACCTATGATTCAGTCTCTAAGAGGACTTAGATAAATACCAATTGTACAAAAATTAAACAAAGAGAAAAGGAACATTACATTTTCTTCATTAAAGAATTAAATATTCTTCTGTGAAGATGCTCAGCTAGAGAAATTAAAATTCATAGATTTATTCTTTGCAAGAATAGAATAGTCATTCAGGACCTGGTAACTTCCTCTAGGTTAACTTTTTCATGTTAATTCATGTGCTATGTAGGGAATAGATGTGAACAGAATGCTCCTCCAGTCTTCCTATTATCTACTCAATTCAAATTTGTGGAATTTATGTAGAGAATTCCAAAACTAAACCCTGGAAAAACACAATATTCTAAATTTATCTAGATATTTCTTCTACATGCTGCTGAACATATGGTATGTTTGACTAAAGACACTCCATATTATAATTATGACTTGGGAAAATGGAATGCTCAGAAAAAAGAAACTGATTCTATTTTCAATTATCAACCCATATGGATGATTCTTTTAGTATATTAAAAATTAATGTACTATCCAATATGATCCAAAACATCATGTGAAGCTTGCAAATTCTGTTATCAAATCAATTTTATTTTTAGCTAAAACAAATAGGCGCAGATTTGAAAGTGAAAGGGACCTTATAAATCATCAATCCTACATTTTCATTTTATAGATGAGGAAATTGTACCATAGATAAGGTAAGTATGCTACCCAATGTTATATAGATAGTAAGTAGAAGAACTAGCATATAAATCCAGGCTTTCTTTATAAAAACTCAAATTTGAGTACACTTTGTATTAAACAATGATGCCTCCTTTCTTTTGCCAATAATGTTATTCATTTGTAGAAACTAATGTTGGCCCTAATTGAAATAACTATTTTTTTTTACTTATAAGAAACCAGAAATATATATTTTCTTCAGAATATCCAATATCCTAATGCACAGAAATATGAAAAGACATTCACTAAATGTTCAATATATGTCCAGGAAAAGATATACAGAGATGGTAAATGAAGTCATAAGGGATTATGAGAAAACATATTTACCAGGAACAATGACAGTTGATTTCCTTAAATTTTTAGACCTTATAGGCAAACAGTAATCCTGCTAGCTCTACAGTTATTATGGGATATTTATAATGAATTCTTGTAAGTGACACAGTAGATAGAGTACTAGGAATAGAATTAGGAAGACTATTCATTATGAGTTTGAATCTTATCTCAGACACTTATTAGCTGTGCGACTCTGGGCAAGTCATTTAATCTTGTTTGCCTCAGTTCCCTTATCTGTAAAATGAGTTGGAAAAAGAAATAATAAAGCACTCTAGCATTTTTGCCAAGAAAATCCCAAATGCCATCATGAAGAGTTGAACATGACTGAAAAAGTACTGAACTAAGGAGAACACTCCCAACATTTTATTCCAAGAAATAGGGAATAACTTCACAAGGAAGATATGTTCATACTTCCTTCATAAAGAGATATGTATAAAATATAGAAAATAAGTTTATTTTCAAATCTCTGTAAAATGTTCATTGGTGTAAAGCAAGCTCTTGTGGAAAGATATGAAAGAGAAAATGTAATCTCTCACCTCAGGAATTTTACAATCATACTTTATGAAGAACCTATCAATCCTTCTCTTCTAGTATTCCCTTCATCTTTAAAACATAATAAAATGTGGACTAATTTAAAACCATAATCACATATATATCTATGTATGCATACATGTACTCAATCATATAGGCAGTTAATAAATGGATATATATGTATATGATATGCATATGTACATAGTATGCATAAATATGCATGCACATAGCCTAACATAAGCCATCACTGAATTAATCTCTGTTATAGTTCATAACAGAATTGGTTAAGAACCAATTGGCTTAGAATATTGAACTAACAAAGCAGTTTATTATCTCTTGCTAATGACTAATTAGGAAAAAAATATGACTTCTATGCTGAAAGGGTCTTTCCCTCACTTTTTTCTACTCTCAGTATATTTCAGCACTAAATTGAGCAATGGCTGTTTGAAGTGCTAAAAGAAGACTAGGTATTGGTTTTCAATTTTGAAATATACCTTGTTCTTGAAAGGCTTTACTTGTAGCTGGCCTACCTCTGAGCTTTCATATGTAAGAGTTTGTTTCCTTATTAAAGGGGGTTTAGAGTAGGCATGGCTTGTAGAGTAGTTCTGAATATCTTTCCCTGCCTAAGTTCAAAGCATCCTATGATTTAGGGCTGGAAGGTATCATAGAGATCACAATCCAATTTCAACACACAGAAAAGAAAAATGAAGCCTTTTAGTGGTAAATTGACTTTCCCAAAAGTAAGCAGCAGAGTCTAGAACTATTAATTGTTGCAATAACAAAGATTGAATAACTTTAACATGTCAATGGGTCTCATTTCTTCTTCAATAAAATGTTGGGTTGGAGTAGATAATTTCAAATGTCCTTTCCAGTTTTCAAAATCCATAGAATGGACCAACCTGCACTCAGATCCCAACGTCCATCTTTCTTCTGAGACTTAAGCAATTTACTTCAACAACCACATCATAAGCACTTATTCTGTACCAGGCACTATGATAATCATTTGGTATACAAAAACAAAGTGAAATAGTTCCTGCCTTTATGAATCTTACATTCTATTATTCTAATTGGAGGATCTAACATGAATAAAAATAAGTAAATTCCAATTAGCTGCAAAATGAAGATAGCAATCATGACAATTACATACCAATTTATCCTTTATTGTAAATAATGAAGCTAATGGGTGAAAGCATATGGTTAGGGAAATGTTTCCAATTCATAAAGATGAACAAACTTTCTCTTGGCTTGACATTATTCAAAATAATAGTTTGGGAATCAGAAAATTAATTTCTTTTTCTCCTTTAAAACACAACTTAAAACTTCTTTGGTCCCAAAGAAGAACTAGAGATCACTATTGACTACAAAATAGAAAATTTTGATTATATCAAATTGAAAAGTTTTTGTACAAACAAAATTAATGCAGACAAGATTAGAAGGGAAACAATAAACTGGGAAAACATTTTTATAGTCAAAGGTTCTGATAATGGCCTCATCTCCAAAATATATAGAGAATTGACTCTAATTTATAAGAAATCAAGCCATTCTCCAATTTGAAAATGGTCAAAGGATATGAACAGACAATTCTCAAAGAAATTAAAACTATTTATAGCCATATGAAAATATGCTCCAAATCATTATTAATCAGAGAAAAGCAAATTAAGACAACTCTGAGATACCACTACACACCTGTCAGATTGTCTAGAATGACAGGGAAAGATAATGTGGAATGTTGGAAGGGATGTGGGAAAACAGGGACACTGATACATTGTTGGAATTGTGAACACATCCAGCCATTCTGGAGAGTGATTTGGAACTATGCTCAGAAAGTTATCAAACTGTGCATACCCTTTGATCCAGCAGTGTTTCTACTGGGCTTATACCCCAAAGAGATACTAAAGAAGGGAAAGTGACCTGTATGTGCCAAAATGTTTGTGGCAGCCCTGTTTGTAGTGTCTAGAAGCTGGAAAATGAATGGATGCCCATCAATTGGAGAATGGTTGAGTAAATTGTGGTATATGAATGTTATGGAATATTATTGTTCTGTAAGAAATGACCAGCAGGATGAATACAGAGAGGCTTGGCGAAACTTACATGAACTGATGCTAAGTGAAATGAGCAGAACCAGGAGATCATTATATACCTCAACAACAATACTGTATGAGGATGTATTCTAATGGAAGTGGATTTCTTTGACAAAGAGATCTAATTCAGTTTCAATTGATCAAGGATGGACAGAAGCAGCTACACCCAAAGAAAGAACACTGGGAAATGAATGTAAACTGCTTGCATTTTTGTTTTTCTCCCAGGGTTATTTATACCTTCAGAATCCAATTCTCCCTGTGCAACAAGAGAACTGTTCAGTTCTGCACATATATATTGTATCTAGGATATACTGTAACCTATTTAACATGTATAGGACTGCCTGCCATCTGGGGGAGGAGGTGGGGGGAGGGAGAGGAAAAATTGGAACAGAAGTGAGTGCAAGAAATAATGTTGTAAAAAATTACCCTGGCTTGGGTTCTGTCAATGAAAAGTTATTAAAAAAACAAAACAAAACAACTTCCTTGGTCCTCTGATGTTTCCTGATAAATCTTACTTTCTTCTCTACACATCTTCACTCCCTTACTGGTTAGAATTGTCTGCTTGATTTCAATTAATAAAATATTCTTAGTAAATAAATGTTATTATTTGATGTCATCATAAGATATATCCTTTCTTCAAAAGATCATTGATTTTTTATAACTATTGGTACTTCCTTTGTTATTACAGATTGTAATTCCTTCATAGCTTGACAGACTTTTTTTTTTTTTTTTTTGGTCCAGATAATTGGGGTTAAGTGATTTGCACAGGATTACATAGGTAGTAAGTGTTGAGTGTCTGAGGAAAGATTCCAACTCCAGTTTTCCTGACTCTAGGATTGGTGCTCTATCCACCACACAATCTGTTTTTTTCTAGCTGATGTTTTGATGAGCCCCTCTGATATCTTTCTTTTGATAAGCTTTTCTGAACTGATGTAGTTTAGGCCTCAGCTCACGTGTGATATTGATGTCTCTCTAATTTGGTAAGAATTGCCACTCTGATCTATCTATGGAAAATCCAAGATTAGCCACACACCACAGTAAGACACAGGAGAAAGATTTTCGGGGAAGAGGGTTTATAAAATGCCTTGGAAATATCTTTGAATAGTTGAAGAAGTTTAAACACAGTGGTCAGCTCTGGAGGTATTTCCAAGCCAATTTTGTTCCGTTTTTTTCCTTGGATATTGGAATGAATTGTATTAAATGGTTAATAGATAATTTTTTTCCTTAAAAAGTAGGATTTATGGTATTGGAGAGGAGTGGAGGATTAGAATATCTTCTAAGTTCTACATTCACACATTTATGTAAATTTTATCACAGTATGATGAATTAAAAAAATCAATAAGGAATTTATTCAATGATGATAGAATTACTGAGTTTGAATCTGTCCTCAATTTGGGAAATTAGATCTTACTGACTTGGAAAAAGGAATTGGTAATGGAAATGCAGACAAACTTAAAATATTAAAGCTTTGGAGAGATCCCTGCTTCTTTACTGCCCATAGAAGTCCCACTGAAGTCACAGGGAGTTTCCTGAACACAGCTGGACAGTAGCAGTCTATAGTCTTCAGTGAGGACATCAGTTTTGATGACTGTAGAGTAGGACTAGTGAACTCATTCCTAATAAGTAATGAACTCCTTTTATTTTCTTTTCCAGGGCAAGATTACATCATTTTGGAAATGTTCACCAAATAATCCCGTAAAAAGAGATGAACTCACTTCTAATTTTCATCAGAAAATTTTGTTTCAGAAACAAAAAAAATTCTAGTATCCCTCCCCAAGCTACTAGAAACCAATTTGCATTGGATTCTTATATACATAAACATTTCTAGGCAAACTTCTACCGGGAGAATGTTCTTGTTCATTCTTCCCTCTAAGGAAGTTCACCTTGTTACTTGATCAGTAGAGACCATAATACCTTGCAGGCCAGAGGAGTATAAAGAGGACCATATATGATGAATTAATTTTTCTATCCCCCCCCCCCAAAAAAAAGACTATGGACTGAGAGAGGTTTTTCTCTATGTTTATTCTTCACAAGTGAAATGATTTGTTTATTTTGTACATCATGTATCCAAAGACAGAGAACATTGAAGGTACTTTTCCTTTAAAAAAAATCCATTTTACTGCAATAAAAATTTTATTGGAAGGTGGAGTATCATTTACCAAGAACAATAAGCTCTGTCATTGTAAAGAGGTCAGATTGCATGGTTGTAACTTCATTGTCCCTTTCTGAATCTTTTGAAATGATTTATGACTTGCAATGAAAAATAAATCCATACCATGGTCTATAGATAAGGGTTGAAGCCAATTCTAACCAGCTAGGAAAACAGATTGTTAAATTTTCTATATGAACATTTACACCTTGGACATTAACAAACATTACAAGTCAGGAATTAAATTTTTGCTTTGTCTAAATTTAAGGAAATGATGACAAAAGTGTTAATAATATAAATTAAATTTAAAAGTATGTCATGTCAAAGTTTTTCAGCCCCTAGGAGAATTGTTAAATATTTACTATCACCCTATTATCCAAAAGGCTTTTATATTGTGTTTTCTAGATAATTTCTGATCCCACATTGCAAATGATGGTATTTTCTTGACCAAAGGAGAACAGGACCCTAATATCACTGCCAAAAAATTCTGAGAAAAAGATTTCTTGGCCTGAACTATCTAGATAATTACCTCAATAATATACTTTACTTTGGCTTTTAATAGAGGGCCTGTTGTATCAAACTACTTTGATGGAAGTTTGACCCTCATTTTTTAAAACTGTGAAATAGTTGAGGCTTAAAATATTTCCTAAATGTACTGAACCTCAGTATTCTAGTCATTAACCTTTAATGAAGAAGCTACTTTTTGAATGCAGAAGTTCTCCTATGAAAAATAATTTGTTTTCAGACTACCACAAATAATATGTAGTAAATCATTGTTGCAGGGAGCTAATGATGTAAAGGAACAAAGAAAGGAGATAAAATGACAGAGTAATAAAGAACCTGGAGGTATCATTCAACTAGCATCAGTTTCCACACAGGCAAACCCAAATTCAAGGAAGTACAAAGTGCAGCTCACAAACTTGTATCAATGTTTTAAATTTTCTTCAATCAACCAGAAGACATATTTCATTAAAAGCAAAGCCGTTTAATGGAATATAGTAAGAAAAACATGTGGCATAGAATACATATAGGTGACATGTATAGAGCAGAGACATATAGGAAACAGATGTAGCCAAAGTAGAGATATGGAGAAATACATTTCTTGGGAATATCCTTAGGATTAGAGTTCACAATTAAAAAGTGAGTCTGTGTGCCTGGTGGAAAGAATGCTAGAATTGAAGTCAGAAGTTATTATTCAGTTACAGCTCTGTTCAAATCTCATTACTCCAATTGGTGTTTTCTTGGCAAGGATATTGGTGTGGATTGCTATTTTATTCTTCAGTTTATTTTATAGATGAAGAAACTGAGGCAAGCAGGGTCAAATGATTTGTCCAGCGTCACACAGATAATGAGCATTTGAGGCTATTCTACACACTATTTCATCTAGAGTCCAAATCCAAATTCTGCTTCTTATTAACTGTGTCACCTCAAGCAAGTCACTTAACCTCTGAGTTAAATGTTGTACCATAATAATAAAAATATTAACATTTATGCTTACTATGTTCTAGCACTATGCTAAGTATTTTACAGTTATTATCTTATGTGATCCTTACAATTAATTTGGGAGTAAAGAATCTATTATTTTACCCATTTGAAAGGCCAAGATAATAAAGCTGGTAAATATCTGAGGCCTGTTTGAATTCAGGTCTTCTTGAGTGTAGGCCCAATGTTTATATCCTGAGTTTCCTCTATGGGCTTCAGATCACCAATGCCTTTTATGGTTATGTCATAACATTGCTTCTACTGTCTCTGCTATATTATGTGGTATACATGTAGGAAAAATATGTAGCTATGTAGCATGTAGAGTCTGTGAGTTTTTGTGGTATGTAATTTTTTTCCATGGATAATTCCATGAGTCTCATGGATTATTCTTGGATTGTGTTTTGTTAGGTCTTTGGTCACTACTGATTGCTAGCTAATGTAAGTCAACCTTCTGGTATATACCTATTTCTACAACAACTACTTTTACTACTTTGCAAAAAAAAAAAAAAAAAAAAAAAAGCAAATACACTTTTAAAAGTATATACATGGGATAAAGGATAAATTTATTACTATTTGAATTATTTCAACAAATATTTACTCCTATACCTAGTACTGATAACAATAATGATGATGATTGTTGTTGTTGGTGGTGATGATGATGATAAATAGATAAATGGATGGATGGAAGGATGGATGAATAGCTAGCAGTTAGGTAGTATGTACAATGTTCTAGGCACTGAATTAAGCTCTCCAATATTTTCTTGTTTTTTATGCAATCTTTTAACCAAGATGATCCTGAAGCTCCTCAAATAACATTTCTTCTCTTTCCTTGCTTTTGTACACTGGCTGATTCTCTTACTTAAAATGTACTCTTGATTTACCTGTATTTCTCAGAATTCTTTATTTTCCTTCATATCCGACTCAGTTACCAAGTTCCACAAGAAACCTTTCTTTTTTCTTCCAGTTACTACTACTGTTCCCCATTCTCTTTCAGATTATTTTTATTTATTTTGAATCAATTTATACATCTACTGTTTTCCTCGAGTATGGGCTCCTACAGAGCAGGGATTATTTATTTCCTTTTCATCTTTTTATCTTTAGAGTGTAGCACATAGTAGATGCTAAGTAAATGTTTATTGTTTGATCATAAATTTAGAGCTGGGAGAGACCTCAAAGGTCTAAAATAATGCTCTTCATCTAACTAAAAACCCCTTAAGTAATGGGAATAAACTAGAAGTATTCCCAGTAAGATTGGGGTGAAACAAGGTTGTCCATTATCACTACTTTTATTCAATATTGTACTAGAAATTCTAGCTTTAGCAATAAGAGAAAAATAAGAAAAAAAGGAAGGAATTAGAGTAGATAATGAGAAAAATTATCACTCTTTGCAGATGATATGACAATATACTTAGAGAATCTTAGAGATCTAACTAAAAAACAACTTGAAACAAGAACTTTATCAAAGTTGCAGGATATGAAATAAACACACACAAATTATTGGCCTTTCAATATATTACCAATGAAGTCCAGCAGCAAGAGACAGAAAGAGCAATCCCATTTTAAATAATGATAGATAATATAGAATATCTGAGAATCTAACTGCCAAGACATAGCTAGGAACTATATGAACACAATTACAAAACACTTTTCACACAAATGAAGTTAAATCTAAACAATGCTCTTGTTTTACTAATAAGAAAATTAACTGATTTACCAAAGTGTCAGAGATGGGATTGTAATCCAAGACTTCCAACTCTAGAACCAGAATTTCTTTCTCCTGTACTACACTGCCTCTTATATTTTAGTACTTACTCACAAGCAATCTTATAAACTATCCAATGAGATGAAAAATTCCTTTCAGAGAGAGAACCAATATATGGTAGTTCTCTTATACTTACTTAAATGGTTTGAGTCATATAGGAATTGCACATTAAATATTTGTTGAAATAATTCAAAAACTGATCAATTATTCCCACCATCCCTCCCATTTTGGTCATTGTTTATGAGTTATTGATACTTTATGGCCCCAGTTGAGGTTTTCTTGGCAAGGATACTGGAATGGTTTGCCATTTTTTTCCAGTTTGTGTATTCTCATACATAAGTATTCTCATGTATTCTATCCACTATGCCACTGTGAAGTCCGGGTTACCTCCTTGAAGGCTTCAGAATCAGCTGGATTCAGGATAAGCAAGTCCTTTGTCTTTAGGGGAACAGATGAAGGGGATGAATAAAACTGCCATGAGCTCTCCACTAACCTCCCTTCTCCTCATCCTTCTCCAAAGTGACTCTGGCTTGTCTCACTCTGTCCTCTAATCCTTCCTACAATTATCTGTATACACCAAAAGATTGACCCAGCATGGAATAGCAAGAAGGGCCATTTTTCCAAGCGTATGCTAATAGAGTTATTGTCCAACAGGTAATTAGCCTTAAGTGCTCCGTTTTCTGATTCCAGTGCATAGTTTCAGCCCTTTACTTGCCACAAAGTAATTTTTCAGATCATGTTAGAAAAATGATTCCCTAGATTAAAAGATTGAGAAAGCTGAAAGAAACCTTAGATTTCATACTAGTCCAAATCTCTCATTTTACAAATGAGGAAGACAAATCCTCAACAGAGGAAATAGCTTGTCCAAAATCAAAAAAGAAGATCTAACTTCAAATTTGTGTCTTCATGTCAAATATCTTGACCTCCCTAATGCAACATTGTACTTTCCTAGACTAGTATTTTCAGAAAGCAAGTTTTAATGTTTTTTTCATTGTTTTTCAGATGATTTCTTAGAGTCCTTTGATTTTAACTTCTATTAAGTCCTGATCACCTGCATATGTCTCCATGAGTCATAATTAAAGGCATAATTCTTGATCACAGAATTATGGAATTTTAGCATTAGAAGCTAACCATATGGTCCAATCCATACATCCAAGGAATGTCTACTTTAACACATCAAGTGCCTAGTTATTCTGTCATAACTCAAAGACCTCCAAAAAGGAAGAATCCACTCCTATTCTCTCAAGGTAGCCACTTTTGGATAGCTATAATTGTTAGGATTTTTTTTCTGCCATTAAGCCTAAATCAAAGTTTTTGCAACTTCTACCCATTGTTCCAGAAACAATGTTTGAGGTCTGGAGGCAAACAAACTAAATAAAATCTCTTCTGTACATCATTTCTTTTCAAATACTTGAAGAGAGTTATCATGTACCTTCTCCCTACACATACCACCTATCTTTTCTTCAGTAAGGTAAATATCTAGCTATTTTTTAAATGTCTAATTTTTAAATGAATTATTTTGTTCTATGGATTTGTTTTTCATTTCACAAAGTTTGTTTTTTAAGTAGTTATTTTCTTTTTCTGTTTCACAAATTCTGTTTTTATGAGAGTTGCTTTCTTTTATTCATTTTATCAAATCTATTTTTTAATAAGTTATATGCCTTTTCCAAACCCTCTTGCAAAGTTTTCATTTCCTTTCTGCATTTTTCTTCTAGCTCTCATTTAAGATCCTTTTAAATTTCTTCCAGGAGAGCTTTGTGTGATGAGGACAAGGTTATATCACTTTGGAGGCTTTATCTGGAGACAATTTGCCTTTAGTCTCCTCAGGATTTGAAATCTGTTCTTCTCTTTCACCATAAAAGCTATCTATCATCAGAGTGCTCTTTACTTTTTTACACATTTTTTTTAAAGTTCAGGTCTGCTTTTAGAGAAGGAGAAGTTTTCCAAGCTTCCTAGACAAGCAGCAGCTTAAGTTGCCATGGTTTGCACTGGTCAGTGCTGGTTCACTCCCAGTGCTGGATGGGACTGGCCAGGTCCCATGAGATTCTGATTATTCAGGGTTCACTATTTACCTTTTGTGCTTGTGTTAGATGTTTTATATCTCCTCTGCTGATCTACTGGCTTGCAACCAGGGCAAAGTGGCCAAGACTGCTGTAGATTCCTGTAGATTCTCCACCACATAGACTGTACCACTCTGTAGAGTCCACAACTCTCATGGAGTCTGCACCACCTTGAGATGCTGTCTGCACTTGGTTTTGTGTTCAGCTGGTTGTGCTTGGCTGCCTCCCTCCCATTTCTAATTGAAACAGACCTTTTCTGGTTAGCTTCAAAAGTATCTTCTGCTGATAATTTGTTGCACTCCCAATATTTGTGGGTTCTACCTGTCCAGAGCTACCTGTTCAGAGGCTGAATTTGCTAATTAGTCTGAAGGTTGTAAGAGAAGGTCAGGAAAAAATGTGTGTTGACTCTACCATCTTGTCTCTGCCCCCAGAAGTCCTCCAAGATTGAAATTCTTAAATTATGGTAAAATTATCTGTGTCTTATAATTTTACTGAGATACTGATGGGATATATATATATATACATATATGTGTATATAAGATTCATATTTACTTTAGGAGAAAAATTTTCTGTGGGAAGATTTCTTCACATGGAATAAATCATGAAATTTAGACTAGATATCTGTCATATGGTCTAATAATTTGCTACCATTATTCAAAGGGAAACAAAGCAGGTATTCATAATAATGTGTAGTTTTAGAATTTGAAGCTTAGGAAGAATATCTAAAAATTTTCAAGTCTATCTATTTAGCCCAGTCTCTCACACATTTTATATACATTCCAACATGAAATTTTGTAAGAATAAGAAATTCATTTGAGGAATTTTCCCCTGCAAACAAAGCCTTGTAGTTTATAGTTATCAAGTGTTGATAGGAACAAAGAGATCAATCCTCCCCCTCAGAGTCATTCAGCCAATATGCTTCTAAACTGCTTGAATTCAGGATCTTTTTTGATTCTGCACCTTACTTTCAATCCACTATGCCACACTTCCTTTCTTATAACAATCAACACCTAATAATTACTGCTGAATTAATTTGACTTTTATACAGGAGATCCAGAGAGGTTAGAGGATTTATCCAGAATAACACTTCAGATGAGTATGAAAATGAAAAATGTAAGATGTGAATCAGGAACCATCAGACATTTGCCTTATGTAAGTTTTGAAGAGTTGTAACCCCAACTTTTTTATTTCTACATGTTTTCATGCTTCCTTCAGGGAATAATGTAATATGATTTTGATTAGAGTTTTACATGAAAAGACTTCAAGGGATTATTTTGCCAAGCCACAAATAACATGTTAAAACTTTTCTTAAAAGAGTTTAATATAGCAATCAGTCTTCCTGGAAAAATAGCATATTTCCCCCCATCACTTGCTTCTTCACTTGGACTTATGGTAAACATAATCAAATGGAATAAATCATATTTAACTGCATGATTGACATTCTATATTTCATGTTAATGAAATGTTTTCTAGTTATATAGGTGTCTCTCACCTTATATAATCATGGTTTCTGAGAATCTCTGTACAAAATATAAATTATTTGGAAATATAATTGTTTTATGCTATTATTGAAGTTTATTGTGTGATCCTAAGATGCATAATTTTTATATGAAATCATTGCTGCTTGATTTTTTTTTCCTTTAACATCTGGGTTTTCATCAATAAGGGTTTATCACTACTTTAATTGGACCACCATCATCACCACCACCATCAACAGCAATAACAACAAATGAGCTTATCAAAAGTTTCCTAGGAAGCTTTATTATGGAATAAAGGTCCCTTTCTCAACAGTGATCTACATTGATCAATTTATTATTTCAAACTGGAATAGGTTAAAATAGGTAACACTACATATATATTATAAAGGGTATAGTACCCTCCAAAATCTATTAAGAATTAAGAGGAGAAGGATGACTGGATGGGGAAATCAAGCATGTGGGAAGAAGACAATAAAGAGATCTGTGGGTTGGGGGGCGGTTAAGTAATGGCAAGGCAAGTTCGGAACAGAATTAAAACAAAGAGTCAGCAGGGATAGGAAAGATATGTGTGTGTATATATATAGGTGTGTGTGTATGTATATGTATATATAAATATATCATTTAAGTATAACCTACTTGGGAGCTGTGGAGGGATGAAAGGGGAAAAAATAATAAAGTAAACAAGTTATGCAGCAGAGAACCAAAAGAAAAACTTATAAGAAAATAAAGAAAAGATAGGTCCCTGTGAATATAATTTCTTCTACTCATGGATACACACACACACACACACACACACACACACTTTCTTGAACTAGTATTTGTTTTATGTATTTTGAATCTTTCCTGATGTTCTGCTGGATACATGATAGTGTTCTCTCTCTCTTTTTTTTTATTTCACTTTTTTTTGTATTCCTTTTCTGTTTTTCTTTTTTCTTATTCTTTCTCTTTAAATAAAATAAAATAAAAATATATATTCATGTTGCATGAATGTTAAGTAAAACATGAAACCATTTTCCTTTTTTCAGGGATTGATTTTTTTTCTTAGTCCCCAAAATAATGACATTTTAATTGTTAAGTATGAAGTTTTGATTTCCTAATGGTTCTTCCATATTATATTAGTTACCAAAGTTTTGTCTGTAATTGAATATTACATATTCATCTGTGAGCTGACTTCCAGTAATGTGCTTAAAAGTTATATATCAAAATGGACACAGATAATTTAATGGCGTTTTAACCGTTC
Organism: Antechinus flavipes; assembly: GCF_016432865.1. NCBI lineage: Eukaryota > Metazoa > Chordata > Mammalia > Dasyuromorphia > Dasyuridae > Antechinus > Antechinus flavipes. Next base: position 174,508,843 of record NC_067399.1, on the reverse strand, counting down.
AACAATTCATTCAGTCTCATAATATTGTTGTTTTCTTTATACATACATACATACATACACATACACACATATATATAAATGAATATATATACATATATATATTAATTATTTCTTATACTAATAGATGAGATTCATTACCCAATCAATTTGAACGAATGACTTTTTATGTCAAATACATCAAAAATATCAGGAACCACATAGAAATACTTAGAGATAATAATTTGCTTCTAGTAAAGGGAGGAGAGAAAGAGAACATTCTTGAATCAATTTCTGAAAAAGCTATGAAATAATCTACAATTCTCTTCAAATTATTCTTCAAAGATATATTTGAAATATGTCCAAAGAAGCCATCTGAATTATGAGACAGTGTTCCTTCACCTTCTACTTTCTCATAGCAAATATAATGAATGAGTTATAAAGACAAATAAAATACTTGAATAGTATACAATGATACTTTATCATGTGAGATCTCATGTGTTTTGTTACTATGTTAGCTTAAACAATGTGGTACAGTTATCAGGTTCTTTATGTGATGATCTCTTTTGTTCTTTGTGGGACAGGAAGCATCAACATCCACATTTATAATTGAGGGAAATGAGACTATAGTATCAAATGACTTGTCTAAAGTTGGGTTAATACTCATTTCACTATGCAGTATACTATATACTATGGATTAAAAATGCTTTTTCTTTTTCTTTCTCCTTGGCATTGTACTTTTAAAATATACATGCTGGAGATCAGGTAAATAATTTTCTAATATAGTATTATTTGTTTGAGAGAATCATATTCAATTTTATCATTTAGATTTATATACTTTTTCGAGGAACTTCTCTCTCCAAATTTCTTCAAAAATTTATGATGCTCTTTAGGGTGGCCTAATGAATAAAAAATCTAGCCTAGGAACCAAGAAGATCCAAATTCAAATATCATGTCTGGTACACACTGACTGTGTGATCCCAGACAAATCATTTAACCTCTCATTACACTAACCATTTGGTGTCAATCTTAAATAGAAATGGGGGTAAGTAATTGATTCCTAAAGGCCATGTATTTTTTATTTTAAAATATAATATTATCAGTATTTCATTATATTTTTATTTATTTTGCTAAATAATTCCCAATTACATTTTATTATATCTAGGTGGGACCACACTTAGAAGTTTTATGGATCTCATGTTTAACACTTCAGTTCTAGTCAATTCTCTAACATGATGAGCAAGAGAGAAAGTGCTTACTTACATTGATAGAGATAATATATTTTTCTGGGAGTTGTTTATGTGAATGAAATCTAAAATCTTGACCCCTATCTCTTTGATTGTTGTTTTTACCCTACAATTATTTATCCTTAAACACTCCCTTTTTACCCGTAAGCCATCTTTTGTAACAAAGGAAAACATCTCATCAAAACCAAAAGATGTAATTACAATGTCTGTTAGCATATGGCCTCCTTCACATGAACAGTTGCCCATCTCTCTACAAACAGGAAAAAAAATGGTATATTTCATTATTAGCTTTTTGGACCTGATTGGTCAATACAGTAAATCAGAGGTTGATTGTCTTTTAGTGTTGTTTTAATTTGCATTATTGCAATCATTGTGTAAACTGTTTTCTCGTCTACTTTCTTCACTCTATTACTTCAAACAAGTCTTTCTATGTTTCTATGAATTCCTCATATTTGTTGTTTCTTAAGGCACAATACTATTTCATTGCATTCATACAACACAACTTGTTTAGTCATCCCTCAACTGATGGATGCCTGTTCTATTTACCTTATATTGCCATCACAAAAAAAAAAAAAAAAGCCTTAGCCTTCTGTAAGAATGAGTACTTCTTTCACTATAGCTCAGATTCATGGCTGAGCTTGAATTGTGGTCTGATCTATTTAAGGTAGATATAAGGAAGCATTGGCCTTAAGTGAGGTGTTCCTATGAATCAGTAAATTAGTCAATCATCCAGTTCTTCTTTCTTTCCTTCCCAATCAAACAGGCAATAAGTCCTTATTATATGCTTACTCCATGACAGCATGACAAGTATGCATAGGATTCTGAACACAACACAAAAATTAACGTTGTTGCTTGCAATTTAAAAGTGGAGCATAGCTTTCAGTAGGGAAGAAAATACATACACATACATGTATATACAAAGTACATAAACCATGAACAAAATAAATAGTGATTTTGGGGATGCACCAGCAGTAGAGGGTTAGTAAAAACCTTGTACAGGAATTAACAGCTGAGCTTCAAAGGAAACCAGAAATTCTGAAAGGCAGAGGTAAGGAATGGATTCTAAGCATGGGGTAGAAGTAATTTGGTCAATAAAGGTACAAAAGTGGAAAATGGTAAAATAGAGAAGGTAAGAATACCAGATTGGCTGGATTAGAGTATGTGAAGTATAATAATATGCAAAATGGTTTTAAATGTCAAAAGAAGGAGATCATATTTGATTCTAGAAATAATATGGGCACACTGGAATAGAGTAAATATAATAAAGATGTTTCTAGACTTGTTCTTTGGAAATTTCACTTTGGTAGTTCTATATAGGATTGACAAAAGAGACCTGAGATAAGGGTACCAATCAAAAAGCTAATGGAATAATCAAAAAGATAAAGATAAAGACCTGAAGAAAGGAGAAAGCTTTGTGAATGAACAAAGAGACAATGAAAAAATTCTACAAATTTAGAATCAATAAAATTTGGTAATTGATTATGAAGGGTAAGGAAAGATTAGAAATCAAGGATGATTTCAAGATTGCAAACTTAGGTGATGTTCTTCAACAGAGAGTGTACAGAAAAAAGAGAAATACTCACATTTAGAGAGTGATGAATGGATGTGATACTGTAAAAAAAAAATTGAAAAGGGAGCAATCAACCAGTTGAAGGAAATAAGAGAGACGGGATGGGGCCAAAGAGAGAGGAAAAAAGACAGAGAGAGAGACACACACACAGAGATAGAGACAAAGATACAAAGATGAGACACAAAGAGAAAGAGAGACAGAGACAGAGACACAAAGAGACAGAGATAGAGACAGAGAAAGGAAGACCGAAAGAGAGAGACACAGAAAGAGAGAGAGAAAAAAGAATGAGAGAGAGCAAGATGGAGGGGAGAAAAACAGAGATACAGAGACACAGAAAAAGAGTGACACAGAAAGAGACACATAGCCCCAAACACTGAGAGAGACAGAGACAGAAACAGACAGACAGACAGAGAGAAAAGAGAGAGAGAAGAGAGAGAGAAAAAAGACAAGAGAGAGAAAGAGAGAGAGAAAAGAGAGAGAAGAGAGAGAAAAGAGAGAGAGAAAAGAGAGAGAAGAGAGAAAGAAAGAGAGAGAGAGAGAGAGAGAGAGAGAGAGAGAGAGAGACTATGTAATTTCTTCACTGCTAAAGTTTACAAGACTACTGGGGACATAGGCTGTATGCATAAAGAGATTAATAACATGAAAACATATTAGGGTTTTATATCAAGTGAGAGCTATAAGACTTATAATAGTTCAGAAAAGAGATATAACTGTGGTTTGTGACAATTAGAATAGACATCATAGAAAGGCTGAGACTGAAGACAGGTATTAGAGGAAGTATAATAGTTAAGTAGAGGAAAGAGCAAAAACCTTTAAGTCAGGGAGAATTGGACATGGAAAAATGCTTAGATTGGAATGCTATTAATATGATATAGAAACAAATAATTCTGTTTAGCCTAACCAGAGGTTTCCTAAAGAAGTTCTAAAAGAGGATTAGTAGAGAGAAAATTGTCAAAGCAGATAAAGATCAGGTTGTGTATGATGTTTAATGCTGGACTAAAGTATTCAGATATCAACCCAGAAGAAATATGGGGTACTTTCTTCCCCTCCTCCCACACTCAGTCAGTTGATGTGCAGAAAGTACTTTTTTTTTTTTTACAAGACTTAATCTGGTGCAGTTTTCAGATATATGGCAGGCTATAGAAGGTATTATAATGGGGAAGTTCAAACAGCCAAGGTTGAAACTTGATCATTGAAAGGAATATGAAAACTAGAGATGCCAAAGACCAACTTGACCCACTAAGTACTTTTTATAATCATTAAGCATAGTAATGAACTAATACGATCTTACATCAAGATGAGGAAGAATGGAACAGGAGAAGGAAAAGTGGAAGAGAGAATCAGAAATTCAGGATTGCAATTGAGCTCAGAAGCCATTTTGACAATAGCATGCTTTTATGTTCATCATGTTCCTAAAGAGGACTAATAATTGTATGGAGTGGTGTCTTGCATGTTAATTGCATTTAAATGAAGTAGAGTTGTACACTCATCAGCCTCAATCTCTCTTCCAGAATCATCAAATTCCAGTGGCAAGACAAAAGTCAGGATGGCTAGTAGATGACCCAGGAGGCAGTTAATGGCCTTAGTATCTTGGACATTTCCCCAAGCTCTTGCTTTAGGCTGCTTCATGGCAGTTAGAACAAATTGTTCTCAACCACTCATTCTACTGGGGTAAATCTTCACATATTTGGGGTAGATACCCCTCAACTCCAACTCACTGACAGTTTCAGTTGCTTTCAACCTACTTTAGCTTGTCTGTCAAGACAATTTTATCAGAATGTGATCACTGCATATGTCATTACTTCTTGAAGGAACAAGATAGTTTAGTGAGAGTTGGACACCAAAGACAGATGAGCAGCCCTGAAAAGGGAGAGGCCAGTCTTCACAACAGAGATGCTAGTCCTTTTAAACATCCCATACACCTTAACATTCTTTTCTAATCATAACTGAAATGTGCTAATGCAGTTTTACTTAAAGATTTAACAGGGAGAGAAAACTCATTATCTTCCAGGAAACCCTTTCTACTTTCAGAGAACTCTAGATGAATCTTTCTGAATCTTCCAATTATTGCTCCTGGTCTTATCTTCTGAGGAAAAGCAGAATAAATTTAACTGCTCCTTTCCCTGTTTCTCTCTAAAACATTCCTTCAAATATTTGAAGACATCATTTATGCTCCTACAAATTCTTCTCTTTCCTAAGCTAAACATTCTAAATTTCTTAACCTAAAAGTCTTGTATCATGATCTTAAAGCCCTTCACCAAACCTGGTTAACCATCTTTTGATACTTACCAATTAATTAGCACACCTCTGAAAATGTTGACAAGGACAGAGAATGTCAAGGACAGAGAATGTCACTTAGTTTTATAAATTATAATTATTCAGTGTAAAGAAAATGGAACTTGGAATCAAAACAATTGCATTTGATTCCTATTATTACATACAGTGCTTGTGTGACCTTGACCAATACACTTTCCCTTTCTGTGCTTCAGTTTCTTTATTATGAAAAGTAGAAGATTTGACTATATGATACCAAAATTATCTTCCATCTTGAAACATATCATTATATATTATATAATATAATAAATATATATTTATCCTCATATCATTAAGAGGAGATGGAAAGCTCCATGTTATACAGGTTGCTTTTTTGTGACTTGTTTCTTGTACCTCTATTCATTTTAGCCTGAGTTACCCTGTAATAAATTGTATATGTAGGAAAGAGGTGCCTGAGAGAACACAAACTCAAAATATAATGTAAGTTCTTTGAGAATAAGAATTATTTCTTTTTTTTTTCTCTGCATATCTTCAGCAATTAGTACAATTCCTGAAACATAAAGGTTTGTGCATTGACTGAAGAGAGAGATATGAGGAGCTCATAATATTTTGCACCCCACTTGTAAAGGCACAACATTTATAATGACTTAGGATAACTGCCCTTACTAAATAAAAAATGTAATTTTACCTATAATTTGTTTGTGTACTTACGAAAAAGCCAATAGAAAGCATGAGATCCTTGAGCTACAAAAATAAGTAAACAATTACTGAAGAGTAGTCTACTTTGACAGCAGTGGCACAGCTGTAGCATGTTTTTGCTGTCAAGCTCCAAAGGTCCCAGGTGGCAGTGTTGGAAGCAGACCTCAGATTGTGTTAAGTCCACATTAATCATCAAGGAAAGGGAATATATTTTATTCTTTGTTATGACTTTTCATGAGCAGCATGCAAATGCCTTAATAACGAAAAGAAATACAGAATATGGAGTATGTCCAATGCTGATGCAGCAATTGAATCCTTGACCAAGATAAAATGAAATTATCTATTATTCAACCTGGTAAGTGAATATAGAGAGAAAGAAAGGGATGAGATTCCAATTAATCATGTAACTATGTGAACCATATATGGATTCCTTATTAGAATTAAATATACTAGCCTAAGAAAGAATGTAATTTTTCTTTGTTGATTTAAGAGAGCACATCAGGACTCTGCAGGTCAATTGGCTATCATAATAAACCTTGATTATTGTTATGCTGTAGATGTGGATAACTGCCCCACAATCTCTAATTGATGAACTTTCAATACAACTTGACTTGTTACTTTTTTTTTTTTTAAAAAAAGCATGTTTTTTTTAAACACTTTAAAGTTTTCAATTCTAAATTCAAACCTTTTCTTTCTTTCCTCTCCTCTCCCCCTTCATTAAGATGGCAATCAATCAGTTATAGGTTATACATGTGAAACTATGCAAAACATTTCATTTTAGTCACTTTGTAGAAGACTAGAATGAAAGAAAAGAGGGAAAAAAAAGAAAAAAGAAAGGAAAAAAAAGAATTAAAGAAAAAAATAAAAGAGAGTGAAAAATAGCATGCTTCACCCTGCATTTAATCAATATCAATTCTTTGTCTGGAGGTGGGTAGTATGTTTCTTTCTTAGTTTTTTGGAATTGTTTTGAATCATTGCAATGTTTAGAATAATTCATTCACAATTCTTCATTGAATAATATTGCTGTTATTGTGCACAATATTTTCCTGGTTCATTTCACTATTCATCAGTTAATGTAAGTTTTTTAAAAGTTTTTTTTTCCCCTGAAATAATCCAACTTGTCATTTCTTACAGCACAATGATATACCATCACAATCATATACTACAGCTTGGTTAGCCATTTACCAATTGAAGGGTATCACTTTGATTTCCAATTCTTAGCCACCATAAAAAGAGCTGCTATAAATATCTTTGTTCGAAGAAGTCCTCCATCCCCCTACATTTTTGGGAATATCTTTAGAATATGGATCTAGCAGTGGAATTACTGGATCAAAGGGTATGTACAGTTTTATTGCCCTTTGCATAGTTCCAAATTGCTCTTCAAAAATGGTTGGATCAATTCACAACTCCATCAAAAATTTATTAGTTGCAGTTTTCTCATATCACCTTGAATACTCAACATTTTCTTTTTTTTTTTTTTCACATATTAGTCAATCCGACAGGCATGATATGGAACCTCAGAATTACTTTAATTTGCATTTTTCTAAGTAAGTTATTTAGAACATTTTTTTCACATGACTATAGATAGCTTTGATTTATTTGTCTGTAAGCTGCCTGTTTGCATTCTTTGACCATAATCAATTAGGGAATGACTTGTATTCTTATAAATTTGACCCAATTCTCTATACATTTGAGAAATGAAGTTTATTAGAGATAGTTGTAATTTTTCCCAGTTTTGCTGTTTCCTTTATTAATTTGGTTGCATTATTTTTTTCCATAAAACTTTTCAATTTTATATAATCAAAATAATCTATTTCATGTTTTATAATCTTTTTCATATGTTCTTTGGTCCTAAATTATTTCCTTATCCATAAATCTAAGAGATCAACTATTTCATGCTCATGTACCCATTTTGAATTTATCTTTGTACACAGTGTAAGATACTTACCCATGACTAATTTCTGCTACATTGTTTTAAAATTTTTGCCTGATAATGAGTTTTTTTTTTTTCAAAAAAGCTTGGATCTTTGGGTTTGTCATTTACTAGATTGTTACAGTCATTTACTATAAGGTAATCTATACCTAATCTATTCCACTGATTCTCTATTCTATTTCCTAGTCAGTACCAGATACTAGTAATAGTCAGTACACAACTGACTAGGAAGTTGTGTTATAATCACAACTTTTAAATACAGGTTGAAATCTGGTATGACTAAACCACCTTCTTTAGTATTTTTCCCCTTGATATCTTTGATATCCGTGACCTTTTGTTCTTCCAGATGATTTTTTTCTCCAAAAATCATATTTTAATGATTTGATTGATACTGCATAGATTAATTTAGATATTTGTCATTTTTATTATTTTAGCTTAGTCTACCCATGAACAATTAATATTTTTCTGATTGTTAAATCTGGCTTTATTTGTGTGAATTTACTAGTTTTCATACTTCCTCAGTTTATCTTGGGAAGTAGACTCTCAAGTATTTTATATTATTTAAAATTTTTTTAAATGGAATTTCTCTTTCTATCTCTTGCTGATGAACTTTGTTGATAATATATAGAAATGTTGGTGATTTATGTGGGTTTGTTTTGTATTCTGCAACTTTACTAAATTTGTTAATAATTTGAATTACTTTTTTAGTTGATTTTCTAGGATTTTCTAAGTATAAAATCATGTCATGTGTAAAGAATGATAGCTTTGCTTCCTTATTGTTTATTAATTCCTTTAATTACTTTTCCTTTTCTTATTACTATAGCTAAAATTTCTAGCATAACATTAAATAATAGAGATAGTAATGGGTATCTTTGTTTCACCCCTATTTTTTATATTGGGAAGGCTTATAGCTCATCCCCATTACAGGTAATTTTTATTGAAAGTTTTAGATAAACATAATTTATTATATTAAGGTAAGCTCCATTTAATCCATTTGTTCTCTGGTATTTTTAATAAGAATGGGTGTTGTATTTGCCAAAGCCTTTTTTTCTGTTGTTTTTGTTTCTATTGATTTTATTGTTGATATGGCCAATTAATGCTAATAATTTTTCAATATTGAACTGGTCCTACATTCTTAGTATATATTTCATTGGTTCATAGTATATGATCCTTGTGAAATATTTCTATGATATCTTTGCAAGTATTTTAATTATTTTTTGCATTAATATTCAATACAGAAACTGTTCTATAATTTTCTTTCTCTGTTTTGACTCTTCCTCATTTGGGTAACAGCACCATACTTGCATCAAAAAAAGAATTTGGTATTTCTCCTCCTTCACCTATTTATTCCCAAATACTTTATGTAGTATTAAGACAAATTATTCTTTAAATTTTTGGTATAATTCATTTGTGAATTGATGTGGTTGGGATTATTTTCTTAGGAAGTTAATTAGAAGCCTGTTCAAGTTGTTTTTCTAAAAGTGTTTTTTAAAAAAAAAACATATATTTTTTTCTTCTTCTGTTAATTTGGATTATATATATATATGTGTGTGTGTGTGTATAATATGTAGATATAGATATTTAGATTTCACATATATTTGCATCTTATTGGGAAAAATTGCCCCTAACAGATGTCTTAATTTCTTCTTCTTTATTGGTTGTGTTAACTATTTTCAATGTTTGATACCAGTAATTTGGTTTTCTTTCCTTGTTTAAATCAAATGCAATGATTATTTACTTATTTTATTGTTTTTTCCCCATAATAGCTTGTAGTTTTATTTATTAGTTCAATGATTTTATTACATTTAGTTTTTAAAAATCTCTTTGATTTTCAGGATTTCCTATTTGATTTTAATTGGGGGGCTTTCTTTTAATTTTAATGTAGACTTTTTATTTGATTGTTTCATGCCCAATTCATTCATTTACTTTTCAACTATTTTCTTGATGTAAGTTATTAAAGATATAAAAGTAGTGCTTTGATTGCTTCCCATAAATTTTGGTATGTTGTCTTCCTTGTCATTTTCTTTAATAAAATTATTCAATGTTTGTCTGATTTTTTTTTTCAACCCACTTGGGTTTTTTTTAGGATTATATTATTTAATTTCTAATTAGTTTTTAAATCTCTCTTTCTATTACTTATTATTGAATTTTATTGTATTATAATATGTGAAGACCAAGTTAGAATTGTGGATACCTTAGAATCAGCTGGAGTCAGGATAAGCAAAAATCCTTGATCTTTATTCTTGGTCTTTAGAAGTAGAAGTGAAGGGAATGGACACAACCTCTCCACAACGTCCTTTCCCCTCATCTGCTGCAAAAGTGACTCTGGCTCGTCTTACTCCAGCCCCTAATCCCTCCTACAATTATCTGTATGCACCAAAAGATCAAGCCAGTACAGAATAGTGGGAAGGGCCATTTTCCAAGCATATGCTAATAAAATATTGTCCAATGGATAATTAACCTCAAGTGCTGGGTGTGATGACTGTGTATTTAAAATCAGCCGGAGTCAGGAATTCAGGTTAAGGGAAAAATCTTCAATCTTTATTCTCAGTAGAGAGAATCTGTGGTGAAGAAGGATTTTGATAGCAATATGGGCAGACAGGAAACCAGCTAGCAGAGGGGGATCAGAGGTGAAGGATGGTCAAGATAGCAATGCGAGCAGCTGTGTCAAGATGCCAGCCAGCAGTGTCTCTTTCTGCTTCCCTTTCCACTCCCCTGCCTCCACCCACCAAAATCATCATTTCCTATACAACACATCAGGACTTGCACAAAGAGTGGGCAGGGACCATTCTCTCTCCAAGCTTATATATTAATAGAGTATGGTCCAATTACTATTTAGTCTCACGTGCTTGCGACCTCAGTGCATCAACTTGAGCCTCAGCCCATTAAATCTCCCGCTTTCTTTTGTTTTAGAACACAGGTGGTCATGCCATCCCTGACTCCTCAGGGAGGTCAGAGCCCCCCCAGGGGAGGTGATCACACTCTCCCTGACTTCTCAAGAAAGGAGGTGATCATGACCCCCCTGACTTCTCAGGAAGGGAGGTGAAAGCACTAAAAAAGAGATGATCATGCCTTCCCTGACATCTCAGAAAGGAAGATGAAAAGCACCAAAAGGAAGTGGAGGGTTGCTAGCGGGTCTCTGGGCTGAAGGGTCTTATTAGAAACAGGTATGCACAAACCCATCAGCATAGGAGGTATTACACAAGCACATAGCAATAACTCAGAGGCTATTAGTGATGACGCTCCCTACAGTCAGTGCAGGCTTGATGTGGTGTAACAAACATGAAGTATACACCCAAATAACGGTATAACAAACAATATAAATCAACATTGTGTTGTAAAAGATTGCCAGAAGTCCTAGAAGGAAGGTATATAAACAACAGTCACACATACCCCTTCTTCAGCAGCCAAGAGATAGTCCAAAATCAATCTATCGTCCATTGCTTCACATATCAGGGAATCCAATAATTCCCCCAAGTTTTTGAAGTCCTGCAAAAGTCTTTTTATGTATTAAGGAATCCAATGATTCCAGCAGATTTTGAAGTCCTATAAAAGTCTTATCATTTCTCAGAAAATCCAATGATTCCTGAGGGTTTTCAAGTCCTACAACAATCTTATGTCTCAGAGAATCCAATGATTCCTGAGGGTTTTCAAGTCCTACAACAATCTTATCATGTCTCAGAAAATCCAATGATGCCTGAGGGTTTTGAAATCCAACAATTTTCTATGTCCATGAGTCAAATGCCATAACTGCCATGCTCTTTCAATGGTAAGCACAATCAGCAACCGAACCACCCAATATTTCTTGGGTCTTCTCCTTCATTTCAAGGGTCTGCTCTGTCTCTCTGTGATGGACAAGGCGAATATGGCTCGTTGGCACCCATCCGATTCCTTCTCCACCTGTAGAGATACAAGCAAACCCTCTCCCCTAAGCAATTAGCCTATCTGGTCCCTTCCATTCACCACTTTCTGGGTCTCTCCATATCACCTAGCCATTATCTAAAGATAGTGGAGCTGCTTGCACTGAACACTGCCCTTCCAGTGGGTTATAAAACTTGTCTGCCAGAGCCAGTGCATCTTTGTCAAAATTCAAGATGTTAATAGTATAAAGGGCTAGATTGAGAAGTTCTCTAGGGTTACCTGTGGCTCCCCCTTTCTTTTGTTTTTGGAGCAGCATCTTAATATCTCTGTTTCTCCTCTCTACTATTGTGTGTCTTCGAGGATTAAAGGGTATGCCAATGGTGTGTAAAATCTTATACTGTGTAGAAAAGTGTGCAAAATGTTTGGAGGTATATGCAGGACCATTGTCTGTTTTTATTGTTTGTGGCATACCCATAATGGCAAATGCTTGTATGAGGAATTCAGTGACTACTTGGGCTGTCTCTTTTGCTGCTGGTATTGCAAAAGTGAATCCTGAAAAAGTGTCTACCACAATGTGGATAAAAGACAGACGACCAAAAGATTTATAATGGGTCACATCCATTTGCTAGATTTCATTGGGTCTCAAACCATGAGGGTTCTTCCCTGGACAGAGCGTAGGAGGGTGGAAAAGAAGGCAAGCTGGACAGCTTTTTACTATGATCCTAGCTTCCTCTTTTGTTATCCCAAATTGTAAACGCAAAGCTCGAGCAGCCTGATGGTATTTAGACTGGGATTCCTGGGACTCCTGAAATAAAGGTGTACTGACTAACATAGTTAAAAGGCTATCTGCCTTTGAATTTCCATCAAAAATAGGACCTGGAAGTCCACTATGTGAGTGGACATGCAAGATATAAATCTTTCCTGGATGCTCTCTCACTTGCTCCTGAAGTTCTTTAAAGAGCTGATATATATTAGAAGCTGCAAATTTTATTTGGGCTGTGGCAATTCTTTGTACCACACCTACTGAATAGGCTGAATCGATATTATATTTATGTCTCCTGGGTAATAAGTGAGAGCTAGCTTGATCGCATATAATTCGTTCTGCTGAGTGGATTGAAAAGGAGTTCTAACTATTCTTTTTGTGGTTAAATCATGAGAGTATACAGCACAAATATTATGTTTGGATGCATCTGTAAAGATAGTTGGTCCTTTAAGAGGAACTTTAGAAACTTTTTCTTCAAGAATCCATCACCAATTATGTAAAAGTCGGGTTATCTTTAATGGAGACCCATGTGTAAAATTTGGAGCCATGGCTAATAAAATTTGCCACTCTGGGATGGTCTCACAGCACACATTAATTTGTGTATTGGTGTAAAAGGTGTATATCTTATCAAGTCTTGTCCCAGATAATTGTACTGCTCACTTAATGGCCTTTGATAAAATTCTAGCCACAAACACTAGGTAAGGAGTAAGGCTTTGTTCTGGTTGTGCCGGGAGGTTCACCCACTCTATCACACTGTCTCCTTGAAGAAGGACTGCTGTGGGTGTCTTTTGTGTGGCAAAAACTGATATTTCCAAGGGTTTTTGAGTGACTCTTCAATCACATTGGATAAAGCCAGTTCAACTTTTCTCAAAGCCTCTTGAACTTCTTTTGTAAGCTGGCGTGGTGAATTTAAAGTACTATCTCCCCTTAAAATGTCATATAATGGTTGTAACTGATAGGTAGTCAAGCCTAACACTGGTCGCATCCACTGGATATTCCCTATCAATTTCTGAAAATCATTTAAGGTGTTTAGCTTCTCTGTTCTTAAGGACAGTTTTTGTACTGTAAGCATCTTAGGGTATACTTCATATCCTAAATATTGAAAAGGAGCATGTCTTTGAATTTTCTCTTCAGCTATGTACAATTTGTAATATCTTAGTGTTTCTATGGTCTTTTGTAGACATGCTTCTAGCATTTGTTCCTCAGGTCCCAATATATCATCCATATAATGTAATAGCATAATTTTTGGAAATGCTTTTCTTACTGGAGCAAGAGCAGCAGCAACATACATTTGACACATAGTGGGGCTGTTTTTCATTCCCTGTGTCAAAACTGTCCATTCATATTTTTTATAAGGCTCAGCTAAGTTAATGTTGGGCACTGAAAAGGCAAATCTTTTCATATCCTCCTTATCCAGAAGGATAGAATAGAAACAATCCTTAATATCTATGACTCAAAGAGGCCATTATCTAGGCAACTGGAGTGGGAGATGGAAGTCCAGGCTGAAGAGTTCCCATAGTTTCCATCTGTTCATTCACTTTTCTTAAATCAGTGAGCATCCTCCATTTTCCAGATTTCTTTTTTACAACGAACACTGGGGAATTCCAAGGACTTAGAGAAGGTTGTAAGTGCCCTTATTCAAGTTGCTCCTGTACTATATCTAATAAGGCCTGAATTTTATTGCTACCTAAGGGCCACTGTTCTAACCATACTGGTGTATCAGTTTTCCATTGGATAGGAACAGGTGAAAGTGTTGGCAGGCCTTCAACAGCAGCCCTGCTTAAAAAACCGAAGTACTCATTTTTAACCCTAATTGCTGTAAAACGTCTCTTCCCCACAGATTGATGGGTACTTTTTCAACTATAAAAGGAGTAAAAACTCCTGTTTTGCCTTCAAAAGTCCATCTCATAGGGGCAGCACTAACTTCAGTTGCTATTGATCCTCCTACTCCAGGCATGTAGGTGTCTGCTTTAATCTTTGGCCAGTGACTGGGCCAATTGGCACTTCTAATGACTGTATGATCTGCACCTGTGTCTACCAATCCTTTTAATGGTAGGCCATTTATATAGATTGTGAGCATAGGTCGGTCAGCTGTTACAGCTGCTGTCCAGTATATTTCTGGATTTTATGGTCTTGAGTCAGAATCTGGGTGACTATCACCAGGTTGCTTATTAGGATTCTATATGAGTAAACCTGATGCTACTTCTTCTCCTGGGTGATAAGTCTTACATTGTCTACCTGTATTAGTGACTGGGATATTATCTACACATTCCCCAGTTTCCCACATCAGTGTGTGGATGGACACTGTTTTGTACTTACAAAAAGGAGGTGAAATGGCCAAGCCTACTGCGCCTGGAAGCAAGGGATCCATAAGCTGGAGAGGAACAGATTTCACCTCTCCAGGGGATATCTTAATTGCCCCAGCTGCATACAGCTCTATTCTTCCCAATTATAATTCCTTTCTCCCATCAGGTTGCTTCCTGGCTGGTTGATTGTGTAATCCCCTTCTCCCATCATAGGGCTTTCTGGTTGATTGGTCGTGTCTGGGTACTGGACTTCTAGGCACTCTCTGGGTGCACCATTGGCTGCCATCGTCCCAAGTGTTTTTTGCCTTGGGCCCTCGGGCTGGGCCCCTCATCCTGTTTCCCTGAATCTGTCTACATTCAGAGGCTCAGTGGAAGCCTCTGTTGCATTTTGGACATGGGGTATTGGGTCTTGTTCTCCCACCTTGTTTTCTCATTCTGTCTCTATACCAACATTGAGCTTTCAGATGCCCTACACTGAAATCATCTATGAGCCTCTCTGGAAGTCCCTTGTCAGGAGGGACCCTGTCTTCCCATGTTGGGATTTTGGGAAGTCTGCTTCATAGCCTGGCTATAAAAGGCATTTGTGCTCACTGTGGCATAGCGTCTTATGAGCTCCTCTAAAGGAGCATCCTTGTGCAGTCCTAGTATAATTTTTCTGCAAACCTCATTAGCATTTTCCTTAGCAAGTTGCCTTATCAAAATGTCTGTTACTGCATTTTCCCCATTTGTTCTTGTGATAGCTGTCTGCAAACGTCCCACAAAGTCAGCAAAGGGTTCATTTGGACCTTGTGTTATTTTTGTGAAGGCCCCACCCTTGTCATCTTTATTGTGGAGAGAAGCCCATGCTTTGATAGCATTAGCACCAATTTGCTCATATGCTGCTATAGAATGATTAATCTGTACTGTGACGTATGTATAGGAACCTACACCTGCTAGTAGGTCACAGGTGATTGCAGCATGAACTCCACTTTGACTATTTTGTTGGGCTTGTATCCTACAGAGCTCATTATATTCAGAAAGCCACAAGTAGTTTTGTCCAGGTTCTAGCCATACCCTTGCTTTGGATTTCCAGTCATTAGGGGTCAAGATTTCAAAAGCCAAATTCTGTAATAACATCTTAACATAAGCTGATGTAGCCCCATAAAGAGTGCAAGCCTTTTCCAGGTCTTTGAGGATTTCTATATCAAAAGGAGCATATCTTCTACTTTCTTGACCTGAAGAATTAAACTGTTGGATTACAGGAAAAATGTGGTGTTGAAATTCCAATACATTTCTCCCTTCTGCTTTGGCCTTAATTAGTCCCTTTTACAATCTAGTCATAGGAGCGGCTGCATGCTGGGGGGGAGGTGCTGGTGCTGTCACTGTCCCCCCCACTAACCCTCCTCCCTCCATCCTGGAGGATGGAGTTGATGGAGGAGAGCCAATTACCTGCTTTTTAGGTGGGGCTGAAGCTGCCTCAGATTCACCACACCCTTGAGCCTCACTTAAGTCTCTATGCCCTGTGGGGATGGTCATTAATCTGTTCTTTGTCTTCCTCCTTTATCTCAGGCTTCCCCATTTGGCTATTGCTAGAGTTTTTTTTTTCCTTTTCTTCTAGAACTTACAAGGTTTTTTAAGGCCAACTGTATTATATTATATAAATAGAATGCTTCAATGGATATTGAATGAGGACCATTTTCATTGTAATATGTGGAGAGCTGTTGTCCAATTAATGCCCAATTATCTGGGGAGATTTGCTCTTCCTCTAAGAACCAAGGGGAGGTGTGTTTTAATGTACCCAGAAGTCTAGCTGTCTGTTCCCAAGTTATATGTAGCCCTTGATCTTCTATCAGTGGTGGGGGGGGGGGTGGAGAATCTTTAGCTAGGATCTGTCCCATTTCAGCCAAAAAAGGTTACTAGTTTAGTCTTTAAGAAAATAAGTTCCCTGTTTGTCTATTATACTCACCTAAGTTTCTGGTCCCTAGAGATTAGATTATGAGGTCTGGAGTCAGAATCTGGGTGACTATCACCAGGTTGCTTATTAGTGAAAGTAGGATCCTTGGTTCCTACACTTGGGCATCAAATGTGATGACCGCGTATTTAAAATCAGCCAGAGTCAGGAATTCAGGTTAAGGGAAAAATCTTCAATCTTTATTCTCAGTAGAGGTGAATCAGAGGTGAAGAAGGATTGTGATAACAATATGGGCAGACAGGAAGCCAGCTAGCAGAGGGGGATCAGAGGTGAAGGATGGTCGAGATAGCAATGCGAGCAGCTGTGTCAAGACACCAGCCGGCAGTCTCTCTTTCTGCTTCCCTTTCCACTCCCCTGCCTCCAACGACTTGCACAAAGAGTGGGCAGGGGCCATTCTTTCTCCAAGCTTATATATTAATAGAGTATAGTCCAATTACTATTTAGCCTCACATGCTTGGGACCTTAGTGCATCAACTCGATCCTCAGCCCATTACAGCTGGGTTGTCTGATTTCAGTATACCTACTCAGAGTTTCTGCCCTTTACAATGATATGAAAAGGATTTAGTTATTACTTCACTTCCCTGCAGATTTTTATGTCCTAATACATGGTCAATTTTTGTGTAAGTGTCATATACTGTGAGAGAAAAGAATATTCCTTTCTATTTCTATTCAGTTTTCTCCAGATTTCTCTTTTCCAGGATTCTATTCATCTCCTTGACTTCTTTCTTGCTTTTTGTTTTAATTGCTGTTGTTGTTCTGGGTTAGTTTTATCTAGTTCTGACAGAGGAAAATTGAGGTCCCCCAGTAATATAATTTTATTATCCATTTTTTTCTGTAACTTCTTCAACTTATTTTAAAAAATTATATGCTATACCTTTATTACATATATATCTAGTATTTATATGACTTCATTGTTTATAATATCATTCCACACTGCTTAACAATGGGATCAAGACCTTGTTCCTGGTTTTGTGCTGGAGTAGGGCCTTGCTATTCTACATAGACTTCATACTTGCCCAGGGATTGTGAATTTGCTGCATGATTGGGCCTTGTTGGTGAAATTCCTCACACTTGGAGACTTGCTGCTGGCCCCCTGCTATGAAGCTGGCTGTTGTTGCTGCTGCTACTGCTCTTCAACATAGTTACACTCCTATCTCAGTAAGACAGACCTTTCCTACAAGACTGGTAAGTTGCTTCCTTGCTCCTAGACCAATTAAGAAGTGGCTTTTAAGTTATTTGGAAAGGAATTTGGGAGGATTTCAGAGGATTCCTTCCTCATAATCTTGGTACCAGAAGTTCCCTATGTGATTTCTTAAGAGCATTTGTCTCTTCTATTTCCCTTGGTGTCTGAGAAATGAAGTTAAAGGAGTAGGGGCAGTCAGAAAAAGAGTAGTTGGCAGACATATTTTTCTCTGTCTCACCTTTTTTGCCAAGTGTTGCTTTAAGGGCCCTTCCCTTTGTGAGAAAAAGCAGGGCTTTCCTTTCCTAATGTAATGCTCTCCATCCCCTAAGAATGAGAGTACTACCTTGAAACAAGCCAGGCAATTTAACATTGCCAAGTAATTGGCAATGTATCAAGGGCAAGGGTATAGAAAGGCCCTATTCCATCACATATAATATATTTCCACCTGAAGCCAGCTATTCATTCAGAGCCCAGAACACTTAATTGTACTTCTGGGGAAGAAAATGGCTGAGTCTTTATAGACCTTTTTTCATCACTGTACGACCCCCCAACTTCATCATCCCTTAACTCACATCTCCTTTATCCTTTATATTCTAGCCCATTTCTAAATGTGTTTTGTCATACTCTTGATTCAATCCCTTTTGTTCAGAGCTAGTGACTGCAATGCAACTGCTTTTGTATCTTATAAAAATCCTAGTCATACTTCAGATATAAATTTGTATCATCGATTAATAAGTTATTAGTATTTTGAAAATATTGTTTCTCTATCAATATACTATTCTCCTAATGTCCTTTATGGCTTCCTAAATTAAGATATCTATTTTAATTAATTGTGAAGGTAGTTGTTAATAAATTGAATAGCAATGCTGAAATAATTCAATTCATCTTTCAAACTAAATATTGCTTTATTGACAAATATATTTTGGAAAACAAAGCTGAATGCCTGACCTGATAGGTTATATTTATTGATAGATTGGTAATTAAACTACATTTGTTTATTTCTACATTGATTTTTTTTATTTTTTTTAAACAAATTCCATCTTAGACCCCCCCTTAATCAGGAAAATTTTAATAGTTATGTTAAACATCTGATTTTTAATGTGATTTTCTATTTTATTAGTTGAAAAAAACATTAAAACCCAGAAATTAATTTAAAAAATTATTAAACACCTACTACTTACCAAGGTAGAATATTAAGTGCTGATGACAACAAAGAAAACAAGGGAAGCATTATATTTTCTCTAAGAACTTATCATCAATTGGAAAAACAGAGCAATTATTAATTGGTTAGGGAAGCAAAGAAAGACTAGAATAGCCAATTTGCTTCCAATGAAAAATAATTCAAATTTAAGTAAAACTCAGTTCTTGCCTTCATGGAACTTGCAACTTAGTAGAGGGTAAGATTCAAGTACCTAGGATTCAATGTAGAGAGTATGGCCAAGAGTCCCTGAAAATCCTCCTTTTTTCTCCGACAGGTATATCCTCAAATTTGATTGTCTTTATGAATATACTGTATCCTCAAGTACAATATAAACTATTTGAAGATAAGAACTTTTTTGTTTTTATCTTTCTATCCTCAGCTCCTAGCATAGAAACTTTCTCATCTGTTTAATATTTATTGATGATCTTGTCCTGTTATTAGATTTCCCAGTAAGTCTTTTTCTCTCTGCTGGAGGCTTGTTTTAAGACTTTTCTATTGCATCTTTACTTTCAGTTGCTTCTGTCTCTCAAGCCACATAGTTCCTTCTTCTTCTAGATATATTCTTCATCTAGGAACTCCTACTCTTTGCTCTTTTCCCTTCACTCCAACTATCCTGAGGCTGGGAAGCTATAGAGATGGTGGTGGGAACTGTGTGAATAAGCAGATCCTCATAGTCTACCAACAAAGTAACCTAATTCCACCCCATGAAGAACTGTCCCTCTTCTATTTATATGTATAAATAGATAGATAGACAGATTGATATATAGATATAGTTATACATACATATTAATATGTATGTATAATATCCCATTTTTCATCCAAACAAATGAAATAATGCAAGCAAATTTTGCTTTGAAAAATTTGAAGTTACATAAATACTTGCTACCATATCTTTAGTTATTCCTATTATCTATCAACTTTGATTTATAGTCTATCCTCATTGGTAGATTAAATAGAAAATGTAACCAGTTATAAATTCAATTATGAATTGATATCTTTCCATGATATTTTCAGGGATTAAACCATTTAGATATAATATTAAGTATCAAATTTTCAATAGCGTTCAATACTGCTTATCTGTAGGGAGCCTATAGAATTATTGAAAACAAATTGGAATTTGTTGACTCTGGTCAGCAAATTAGAATATTCTCATAATGTCCTGAGTTGGATATTTTGATAGAAAGCTACAATTAACTCCTTTGTTAAAATGTATACATATATCTTAATAGTACCAATAGAAATAGTACTATCTCAAAAGTACATTTATTATCATGGAAACATAGTCTCAGAAGATTTCTAAATGTCTGACTTCTCCTTTATAATTCCCTCAATCCTATGAAAAATGATAGATTCAAAAAAATCTGTTATTTAAATGAAAATCTGAACTCTTTATGTGTTCTGTATTGGATTAGTGTGAAAGTCTCAGGAGAAAGGATCAGATTTCTATTTCTGTACCTGACAAATGCTAAAAAATGCACTACATGTCCAGACAAAAAGGTAACTAAGGCTTCTCTTTTGCTTTAGGAATGTAAAAAACAAAACAAAATAAACAAACAAAAACAACCTAATACCAACCAACCAAAGTCACAAAAT
The DNA here is from genome assembly GCF_016432865.1 of Antechinus flavipes. NCBI lineage: Eukaryota > Metazoa > Chordata > Mammalia > Dasyuromorphia > Dasyuridae > Antechinus > Antechinus flavipes. Next base: position 174,488,286 of record NC_067399.1, on the reverse strand, counting down.
AACAACATCAGGTTTATTCAGATAGCTTTTGAAGTATTCTGCTTTGACCTTTAACAGTCGTTTTCTCAAATCTGGGACTTTGCAAAAGAGAGATAGATCTCTTAATCATTCACCATAATCAAATGCCAGTGTTTTATTGGTGGTTTTGCTCATTCCCTCTCTCCTTCCCTTTTCCTCTACTATGCATATTCTTTTTTTTAAATCCATCTTATTCTGTTAGACTATTGTGATAATGATAGAGGATTGATCTAAATCAAGCTTGTTTAGAAAACCTAATTTGTGAAAATTTAAGAAAAGACATTATATCAGCTAACACTGTATACAAAAGCATTCCACTCAAATCAGAATTATCCTACTGCAGACATAATAATAGGTATTCAGTGTCTGCCCAGAGTTGTTTTTCAAACAGATGAGCCTTAATTTTATGAATTCTCCTAAGTTACTTAAATACTCAGTTTCCTTAATTCTTTAAGCATTTTAATGAGTAACTTGATATGAACTTCAGAGTTTATGGACATATAATTCATCTCAATTCTAAATGGGGGACATTTGTTCCTGTTTGACTTTTCAATGTCCTCTCCACAGAGACAATTACATAATTATTTAACAGCCAGTTGAATTCCCAGTTCAAACTATCCAGGTCTAGCTCTCTAATTGCCTAAAATGTTTTCCAACATGCCACTTTGGGGCATCTTGCTGGGTCAAGTTCAGTTGAAAAAGATCATAGATCTAGCCTAAAGAAATTTTCAATTGGGGAATGTAAGATGGAAAAAGAGAGAAACACGTGGGCATCTGAAAATAATGGAATCTAATCTAACCTACTGAGAAAGTTCCAAATTCGTAGAGGAAGAGTTGTTGAAGTAGCTTGTTTTTTAGTAGGGCTAAAATTTCAAGTAGCTAGGTTGTACATAGTTACTTCAGTGGCAAGTAAAAACTCATTTCCTTGGCCATAAAATAGATAATTATGGAGTTTCTGTAACAACCTCAGCCATTAAAAAGAATATTGGCAACATTGCTATTCACTCATTTTATGTTTTCTATAGACTCAAAAATCATACATTCTTAGATTTAAGTCTAGAAGGAACCCCCAGAAGCCATATTATCCTGCAGTATATCTTATGGCAACTTAGCCTTTTGAAACATGCAATTTAATACCAATAAGTGATTAAGATTTGGCGATTCCAGGGGGTCCCTTTTGCTATAATCTAGTATGTAAACTAGTACTAAATAAATAGGTAAATAGTAGTAAGTAAATTAGTATTAAGACAATGTAAAGGAATTAAATCTATTTTACTTTTTTGGGGATAAGAATTCATGAGGTCTATTGCAAGTGTCCTGACCTAGCTGGCATAATTCTCAGATAGAGTACAAGTTACACTTTGTACTTTGCTCTATCTATATCAATGTAATAATGGCAAAAATGGAAAACGGCAAAAATGGAAGACAGCAAAATCTCAGCATTTGAGAAGGCTAGAAGCTTTGCAAAGTTGGCATCTGGCTTTATCAGAAGCTGACTTACCAGCATATTCTTCTCTGCAAACACTGCAGCTTCAAGACAATGGTTCTTGATTGTCTGTCTGTGATTACTGAGATGGCTATTGTTTTCTATTTTATGTTATGAAAGAAAACCCCAAGTGAAGTGCATGCCTCTACTTCTTTCCACAAGAGAGAACATGTTAATAAAACTAAAGAAAAAATAAGTTTCTCCCCTCCTTTCTCCTCTCTCACCATTAAAAAAAAATAAGTGTATTCTGCCTTCCCAAAGATATTGTTCATAATTCATTATGAAGACACACTTTTCTCAGGAAGAAGTCTTTGTAGTGTTAGGAATAAGTGTCAGAAAGGAATAGTGCCAAAAAAAGAACAAAAGCATGAAAGAGAGAGGGAGAGAGAGAGAGAGAGCACACACAGAGAGAGACAGAGAAAATAAAGAGAAACACACATAGAAACAGAGAGAGAGAGAGGGAGAAAGAAAGAGAAAACTGAGAAAGAAAGAAAGAAAAGAAATTAATTTGTGAAAACTTATAGGGATATATTGACAAAAGTTTTGATTTGAGACAGCTGGTTTACTATTTGCATACTTTTGAAATATCTTTCTTAGAAACTTTGTGATGTATTTATGAGTGACTTCCTAAAGAAAATGATATAATCATAGAATTTTAAAGCTAGAAAGAAGCTGAGCTATCTCCTATTAAATAATAAATAAGGTCCTTGGAGGGCAGGAATATTCTTTACCTCTTTTTGTATTCCCAGTATTTAGCAAAATGCCTAGCACATAGTAAGTATTTAATAACTGTTCACTGATGGACTGACTTACTGTTAATCAGCTATAATTATTTCTTCAACAGTCATTCCCTCCTCCCTTCTTCTCATATATATTGTAAATCAGGACTAAATATAAGAAGCATATTTTTCAATTGATAAAGTACCATAGAATGATTTCATGTGAAATTATAATGCCAGAGAAACTGAGGCAAGATAGAGATTTGAGAGTATTTAATAATTTATTTAAAAAGGAGAGATTTACTGAGACCAAAGGGATCAATGGTTTGGTCCCAGGGCTGAATAAGACTATCATTTCCAAGAATCCAGTAAACAATCTGAGTTCTCAAGGCCCTATATACATGTGGCTCAGACTCAGGGAGTAGACTGAGGCAGGGGCAGAGTCAGGGTGCTGAGCGCAGGAATGGGACTCTGACAGATGGGGTGATCCATCAGAGATGGGATGACATAATGGGGGGAGGATCCCCAGAGCTGGGGAGGCATCTTAATAAGCGGGTATCTGATATTCTGATAACTTGGGATTAGAAGAGACATTCTCATATTCTAAAATGTAAGATCTTTTATCCTTATCAAATATTCTCATTAAGAGGGAGGGGTGGTTTTGCAGGAATGAGCAGAACAATTATAAACTGAGGCAGAACAATTAGGGAAACTGAGTCAGGACAACACAAGAGAACTGTGGTGTAACAAAATGTAATGGTTTCCTTTGGGGAGGGGGCAATCAGAAATAAGGTTTAATTGATTTGTTCTCTAAAGGATTACATTTGAGGAGAAGAGACACACAGCTATGAAATTATTACAAGTCTTTCATTTCCTTGTCTTCAGAGGGGCAAATTTAGGCTTTATTAAATTGGTCTTTAGGGAACCAACATTTGTCCTAAGATATGACTTGTCAAAATACAGAGTTATCAACTCTAGAAAGTAATCAAGTTTTCTTCTGAAAGGGGTAGACACTTTCCAAATGAAAGCCCAAAATGAATGAGGGACCTGCATAATGTCATTTAGTTATCCTTTAATGTGGGAAGAAAGCCAAAATAGCATATATAAACCTATTTTGAAATCACTTAGCCAAGAGACTCAAAGGCTAGAAGTTGGGAGTTCTAATTCTAGAGCCAACACAGATTTCCTCTATAGTCTTGAACAAACTTCTTTGCTTCTATCCAAACTTGTGTAATGAAGATAATTAGTCATTGTTTCTTCCTGTAGTCCTTGAAGTGATTGATTAGCTAATTGTTTCTAGAGAACATTTGATTTAAAAGTTGAAACTATATTCTTTAAGGCATTGCTTCTGATCTTTATATTTCAGAGCATTTGCTTTCAATTCAATTAATAGTCTAACAATATTGGCTTTGTATGAAAAAAGTGATGAAATCTACTGGCTGAATCTTGGCTTGGGGAGTCATTCAGAATTGTTTCCCAGAACTTTCCATGACTCCCTATGGAACTTAATTTCCTCATCTTTGACCATATCATATTCATATTGTTAATAGCCTTCAATAGTAATTAATGATAGAGTCCCTGGGCTGATGCAGATATAATACTCTGTATTCTATTATAAATATTCAAATTAACCATAAAGGGCATATGAAGCAAGTCTATTTACATCCAGGGAAAGAACTGACTAAGAAAAGTATATGCAGAATAATTTTGTGCACACGCACGCACACACACACACACACATACACCTACACCTACACCTATTTCTGTCTAAAGGTAGCCATCTCTGGAATGAGGGCTGGAGGCAAAGGGAAAAAAAAAGAAATTTACATAATTTTGTCATGTATTTGAAAGGAACAGAAAATTGTGCATAGTAGACTTATAGTTTCATGTTCAATCATCTTTTTATTGTACTACATTGTGGAAGTGCTTGTTTTATTCCATAAATTAAAAATAAAATGAAATGAAATAATATCCTAGTGATCTGAAAGAGTAAACTTACCTACAAACTGAGGAACTGACTTGGCAGTTAAACCATTACCCTAGGTCTAGGTCCAAAAGAAAAGTTTTTGTTGCTATTGTTTTGTTATTTGTTTTGGCCAGAATTCCCAAGGATCTTTCCTTCCCCATCTATTCATTAATATAGTTATTGACTAGGTGAAAGAGATTTTTTGCTTCAATTGCTGCCTAGGCTTAAACACTTAATTGGTGTAGCCAAAGTTAAACAGACTTGTTGAAGACTTTAGCTTAAAAAGTCAAGATCTCCCACTGCATTCCCAGTCATTTCTAGTTGTCTTGATCTATATCTGGCCACTGGACCTAGATGACTCTGAAGGGGAAAGTGAGGCAGGTGACCTTGCATAATACTCCCTTACTTAAATCTAATTCACCTGCATGTCATGGCATCACTTCTCTGGTGTCATAGGCCTCTTTGAGAATGAAGGACAAACAATAACAACAGAGCTAAATCACTCTCAATTTGCAAACATTTATTTAATACTTACTTAAATATAGAAGTAACAGAATAGATTCGGTGCAGAACAGAGACTCAAGGGAAAAAAAAATTGACTTTGAATATCTTTTCTGGTGCTGAGTAATCCCAACACCAAAGTGCCTGAGGCACCTAAAATTTGTTTAAGTCACAGAGGGGTTGTAATTATGCTAGTAGAAGATGTTCTCCTAATGGGCAGTTGCCTACATTGATGCTAGACTGAAGAAAAGCAGTTTCATCACTTATCAAGAAGCCAACAGAAAGTCCAGGTGTATAGAATATTATGTTGATACTCCCAATTTTGGTATGAATATATGGAACCTAGTTTCTGATATGTAATTTTATTAGTGAAGAACCTAATTCCTAGCCTCACTTGGATTTCCTTTTATTCCTTCACCCTCCAGTCTAGTGTAAAGTAGAAACTGTATTCCTTTGCAAAGTCAATCAAGTTATCACAGATGGTGGAAGCAAGGTTGGTTGATGTCTTAAGTATGGCCAGAACGAATTTCTGGGCTCTAATTTCTGCATACATTATTAAGACAGGTCAATTATATTTTCATGTCATGTTTCCCTTTTCTGCGAAAACCAATTCTAGGTGATGTAATTTCTAAGGGTCTTGCTGCAGCGGTCTGCAGGCCAGACTTTTATTTCTTATAGCAAACCAGCCAGAGATGCCAAGTGAAACCTTGAGATGACTCCTCTAATTCAGTGGGCTGGTATTAACAAGATAAATACAGAATCTACAGGTATTCTTCTTGTTGAATTTAATAGTCTTTTCCTTCTGCATTGTTGTTCTTGTGGGCTGGGTTAGAAAAGAGTCAGAAGTTGTATGTGAGGTAGACTGGAATAGAATATTTAAAGCAACATATGTTCGTATGCAAAAATCAGCTCAATTATAATAGAATTCAGGGAAACTTTACTAAGGAGAGAAATACTACTTTTAGTCACTAGGTTCTAGACTGCTGCATTTTTTTTTCTTTTTACTTCTATCACCAGTTTCTGAGCATAACAACCAAATCTGGTTTTTCAAAACTATTTTAAGAGACAAATTACTCTCTTCTAGTCAATAAAAGGAGATATTTTGTTTGGCTGTTTAAAAAAAAAAATCAAACTACCAAAGAATAAAACAAATAAGGCACTGATCTCCCACTAGTGAGGGCAATTTTAGTTCAAGACAGCAAAAATGATGGTGTCCATTATTGCTACATGGAATGGGAGTCATTTATTGTAGGATTTATTGTATCTGCTAATTACAATGAGAAATCTATTTTCTCTCTCAATAGAAACATTTTGATATAGTTTCCCATATCTGTATGCATGTATACATGTTTATATAATTAGCTATACCTGTGAATAACTATATGAAATTCTACATAGTTTTCTATTGAAAAATGATTATCACATGATATATAAATATTGTATTATGAATGTTTATGTTATATGGTGTGTGTATGAAATACATATGTAATATTGATATTGGTCAGCATTTTATTTTCATTAGTATGTCTAATTGAAGCCTAGAACTCATTTCTCCTGATTCTTAATGCAGAACTTTTGAAATAATAATAGCTAGCTTTTACATAGACTTTTAAGGTTTGCAAACAACTTTACAAATCTTTATCTTGTTTTTTTTTTCTCCTGATAACCTTGGAAGATAGGTCCTATTTTTAATCTCCATTTTAGAGATGAAGAAACTGAGACTGAGAGAGATCAATAGAATATGGTTCTACAAATATGTGCCTAGAGTCGCATAGAAAATCTCTAAGGTTTGATTTGGATTCAGGTCTCTCTGATTCGGTTTATTGCCTTTATTTGATGAAGTACCAATACTTGCTTAAAATTATGTGACTTTGATTGTAATTATGAGATTTAGGAATAGCCTTATTATAAAATATATGTTATTAAAATTTAAAAAAAATATGAGAAATAAATTGTCTAGAATTATTAATGAACATTATAATCAAGTAACTCTGAAGTCTGTCCCAGTATATTTCAAGGATAGAAAAAGCATTCTAATTTCCTCTTATTGGAAATATTAGGGGAAGCTAGGTGGTGCAGTGGATGGAGCACCAGTCCTTAAGTCAGGAGGACCTGAGCTCAAATCTGGCCTCAGACATTTAACACTTCCTAGCTCTGTGATCCTGGGCAAGTCACTTAATACCAATTCCCAGGAGGAAAAAAAAAAAACAAAAATATTGGTAGGTATGCTAACTAGAACAATAAAACAAAAAAGGAAACTATTGGAATAAACATCAAGAATTGTGAAGAATTATCTATTACACATTATTCTTTTTCATATATCCTGTATTCTAGACATATTGGCTTACTTATGTTCTATATAACCAACATCACTCCTTTCTTTTTCCATACTGGTAAAAACAAAACAAAACAAAACAAAAAAAATTATATCTCATGTCTGTTATGAACACCTGTTACCTCGTAGCACCTTTAGCTTTCTTCAAGCACATTTCAGCTATCATTTCTCATAAGAAACTTATACATAATATTGTATATACAAGCAGCTAGATGGGGCAAGGGAAAGAGCACTGGACCTGAAATCAGAAAAAAACAAAACAAACAAACAAACAAAACCTTAGCTCATATTTGTCCTCAGAAGTTTATTAGTTGCCTGATTCTAGGCAAATCAATTAATGTTGGTGTCCCTCAATTTCCTCACCTGAAAATGGAGTTAATAATACCTCTTACCTCCCAAAGTTACAGCGAGGATAAAATTAGATATTACTAAAGTTCTTTGAAAATTTTAAAGAGCTATATAAATGTTATTTATTAGTAGTAGTTATAATCATTCTTGCAGATGTACACTCATCTTTTTCTCAAAATATAGGTAGATACTTCAGGGCAGAAATTGTTTTATTTTTGTCTTTTTCTGTCCATAATCTAGTAGATATTTGGCACTTAAAAATAAGCTTTTAATCCAGTATTTAGAACATAGCATGCACTTAATAAATGTTTATTGACTTATTGGATGTGTGTGTGTGTTTATGTGTGTGTGTGTTTATATGTGTGTGTGTGTGCGCATGTGTGTGTATGTGTCAAATTGAACTGAATTGTTTTTTTTTTTAACAAATCTTAGAAAATCTATCAAGACAAATGAGAGCTTCACTAAAGTTGCAAGATGTAAAATAAATCCACAAAATCATCAGTTTTTTATGTACTACTGTCATAAAAAGAGGGATACGGAAGAATATACTCAATTAAGAGTAGGCTATAATACATCAAGAAATCTATGAATTATTACCAATTACAAGTACAAATTGATTTTTATAAAAATATGATACATAAAGGGTCAGAGAGATATTTAATCCTGATATATATCAAAGATATATTTTATCATGTTGTCAAGGTACAACTTTACAACTTTAAAGTTGTAAAGTTGTACCTTGACAACATGATAAAATGACAATATTACTGATTTTGCCAATTACACATTATTCTACAACTTTAATACTTAATACTAGCTAACATTTAATATTAATAAAAATTATACCTTATAGAATGAGAAAAATTAATAAAATTCGTTTGGTAAAATTAAAAGTCATGGCTACCAAGAGACAGAATGAAAAAGTAGGAATAAGAAGGAGCTTAAAGTTATCAGAATTCAAATAATATTAAAAGTGGTGATAATAAAATCTATCAACACTAAGTAAAAATAGAAAAATAGAAGATTGGTTTGCATAAAAACCTGTAAATGACTGTTGGGCAATAGCTTTATAAAGTGCTTTAAATATATTAAATCATTTTATTCACACAACAATCCTGAAATTTTTTAAAATTAATTTTTATTGATGTCATTTTTTCATTTAAAAATTTTTATTACTTTGTTTTATTAATGTTATTTTTACCAAAGAGGGAACTGAGGCAGAAAGAAGTTAAGTGATGATCATAAAGCTAGTATAAGTATCTTTCATTGATCTCATCCTTTTCTATTTTATGCAAGTAATCATCTGGAGAGATAAAAGCACTTGTAAGAACTTCTTTGGCTGCATCCCATAAATTTTAGTATGTTGTTTTATTATTATCATTTTCTTGGATGAAATTATCAATTTTGTCCATGATTTGTTGTTTTACCCACTTATTCCTTAGGATTAGATTATTTAATTTTCAATTAACATTTAGTCTTTTTTTTTCCTGGCCCTTTGTTGCATATATTTTTTATTGCATCATGATCTGAAAAAAAGATGCATTTACTATTTTTGCCTTTCTGCATTTGATTTTGAAGTATTTATGGTCAATTTTTGTGTTGTTCTGTGTATCATCAAGAAAAAAAAATATTATATATAATATTCCTTTCTATCTCTATTCACTTTTGTCCAAAGGTCTATGATACCTAACATTTCTAAAATTCTATTTATCTCCTTAACTTCTTTCTAATTTATTTTGTGGTTTGATTTTATCTAGTTCTGATAGAGAAAGGTTGAACTCTCCACTAGTATAGTTTTGCTGTGTATTTCTTTTTGTAGCACTCTTAACTTCTCTAGGAACTTGGATGTTATACCACTTGGTGCATATATATTTAGTATTGCTATCACTTCATTATCTATAGTATTCTTTAGCAAAATGTAGTTTCCTTTCTTATCTCTTTTAATTAGGTTTATTTTTGCTTTTGTTTGACCTGACATCAGGATTGCTACCCCTGATTTATTTATTTATTTATTCATTTTTACTTCTGCTGAATCATAATAGGTTCCTCCAGCTTTTTACCTTTACCCTGTATGCATCACTCTGTTTTAAATGTGCTTCTTGTAAACAATATATTGTAGTATTCTAGTTTTTAATTCAATTTACTATCTACTTCTGTTTTATGGGAGAGTTCATCTCATTCACATTTACAGATAAAATTAGTAACTCTGTATTTCCCATTATCTTATTTTCTCCAAGTTATATTTTAGTCTTTCCCCCTTCTCCTTCTCACTAATGTTTTGCTTCTGTCAGCAACATTCCTCAGTCTGCCCTCCCCTTTTGCAACTCCTCCTTCTTTCTTATCCTTTCCCCCTTCTACTTCTATTCTCCCTTCTATTATCTCTCCCTGTCCTTTTCTGTATCTTCTCCTAATTCCTTATAGGATGAGACAAGTTTTTATATTAAATTAAATCTGTCTGATATTCACTCTTTGAGCCAAATCTGATGAAATTATGGTTCACACAATATTGATCCTCCACTCTTCTTTTTTTCAGCTATAATAATCTTTTTTGCCTCTTCATGTGATATAATTTATTCCATTTTACCTTCCTTTTCCTCTTCTTCCAGTACAGTTCCTTTTCCATCCCATAGCTTCTTTTTTATAACATCACAGTAAAGGCAAGTTATATCTAACCATTCCATGCATATCCCCACAAATATATAGTTCTCAAGAATTAAATGCCTTCTTTTCATATAAGAATATAAACATTTTAACCTTTATAAAATAAAGTGTTTTTTCCTTCCCTTTTTTGTGCTTCTCTTGAGTTCTGTATTTGAAGATCAAATTTTCTGTTCAGCTCTTGTCTTTTCATTAAAAAAAATGAAAATCCTCATTTCATCAAATGTCTAACATTTCCCCTGAAAGATAATGCTTAATTTTACTGGATAGTTTATTATTGGGCTGCAGTCCAAGTTCCTTAGCCCTTTTGAATATTACATTCAGGTCCTTCTATCCTTTAAAATGAAAGTGAGGTCCTGGGTAATCCTGATTATGGTTCCTTTACATTTGAATTGTTCCTTTATGGACTCTTGCAGTATTTTCTCCCTGATCTGATAATTCTGAAATTTAGCTACAATGTTTCTTGAAGTTTTAATTTTCGGGCCTCTTTGTGGAGGTGATTGGTGAGTTCTTTCAATGGCTATTTTACCCTCTGGTTCTAGGCTATTAGGGCAGTTTTCCTTGATAATATCTTGAAAGATGTTGTCTAGGCTCTTTTTTTTTTCATTGTGGTTTTCAGGTAGTCTAATAATTCTTAGATTGTTTCTCCTGGATCTATTTTCTAACTCAGTTATTTTTCTGATAAGGTATTTTATGTTTTCTTTTATTTTTTCTTTTCTTTTCTTTTCTTTTCTTTTTTTTTTTTTTTGATTTTGTTTGACTGATTTTTGATGTCTCATTGAGTCATTGTTTTATTTGTTCAATTCTCATTTACAGTGAATGATTTTCTTCAGTTACTTTTTTTTAACTCATTTTGTATTTAGCCAATTGAGTTTTAAATGAGTAGTTTTGTTTATTGTTTTTGTTCCATTTCAGAAATTCTGCTTGAAATTTGTTACTCTCCAAATATTTGTGAGTTCTTTCACTCCAAAACCTGTTCAGAGGCTTGATTTATTGTTGATCTGAGGGAAGCCCAGAACTCAGACAAAAACTTGCCTACTTTCTGTTATCTTGGCTCCACTCACTCCAGTGTAAGTATCTTTATTAAGCTTCAGTTTGTCTTTTTTTGGTACTTCCATGTGGGGCTCAAGTCCACAAACTCCACTTGGAGCAATGGTCCCCAGAAAAGGCAACTTCTCCCTTTAGGAATTTAGGGGTAAGATAGAGGGATTGGAGAGAGTTTTTAGTATTATATTTGAGGGGCTCCCACTGATATGATTTCCTTCTCTTTATTATTTATTCAATTATATATTTAATTAATTTTTAGAAATTAGTATTAACTAAGATCACATAATAAAGGTGTTTAAGCCAAAACTCCTTATGAACAAAGGATATATATATATTTTTTTCTGTCACTCAATGATATTCAAAGGGAAAGTAGGTTCAAGGTCGACTTTCTGGCCAAAATGGCAGAGAGGCAGCACACATCTTCTTAAGCTCTGTGTTTTCTCTCAGAATTTAATTCATGACAAGCCTCGGAATTAGTGCTTGACTGAAAAACAAACACACACACACACACACACACACACACACACACACACACACACAAATAATTACCAAGAGAAGCCATTCTTGAAATTAAGCAGGTCTGTTAATATATATATATATATATATATATATATATATATATATATACACATACACACACACATATACACATGTACACACACACACACACACACACACACACACACACATATATATATATATATAATTTTATGTTTTTATTATAACTTTTTATTGACAAAGCCCATGCCTGGGTATTTTTTTTTACAACATTGTCCCTTGCACTCACTTTTGTTCTGACTTTTCCCCTCATTTCCTTCAACCCCTCCCCCAGATGGCAAGCAGTCCTATACAAGTTAAATATGTCACAGTGTATCCTAGATACACTATATGTGTGAAGAACCGAACAGTTGTCTTGTTGCACAGGAAGAATTGGGTTCAGAAGGTAAAAATTACCTGGGAAGAAAAACAAAAATGCAAGCAGTTTACATTCATTTCCCAGTGTTCTTTCTTTGGGTGTAGCTGCTTCTGTCAATCCTTGATCAATTGAAACTGAGTTAGATCTCTTTGTTGAAGCAATCCACTTCCATCAGAATACATCCTCATACAGTATTGTTGTTGAGGTATATAATGATCTCCTGATTCTACTCATTTCACTTAGCATCAGTTCATGTAAGTCTCACTAATCCCCTCTATATTCATCCTGCTGGTCATTTCTTACAGAGCAATAATATACCATAACATTCATATACCACAATTTACCCAACCATTTTCCAATTGATGGGCAGCCATTCATTTTCCAGTTTCTAGCCACTATAAACAGGGCTGCCACAAACATTTTGGCACATACAGGTCCCTTTCCCTTCTTTAGTATGTCTTTGGGATATAAGCCCAGTAGAAACACTGCTGGATCAAAGGGTATGCACAATTTGATAACTCTATGAACATAGTTCCAAATCACTCTCCAGAATGGCTGGATGTATTCACAATTCCACCAACAATGTATCAGTGTCCCTGTTTTCTCATATCTCCTCCAACATTCTGCATTATTTTTTCCTGTCATTCTAACCAATCCGACAGGTGTGTAGTGATATCTCAGAGTTGTCTTAATTTGCATTTCTCTGATTAATAATGACTTGGAGCATCTTTTCGTATGGCTAGAAATAGTTTCAATTTCTTCAGCTGAGAATTGTCTTTTCATATCCTTTGACCATTTATCAATTGGAGAATGGCTTGATTTCTTATAAATTAGAGTCAATTCTGTATATATTTTGGAAATGAGCCCTTTATCAGAACTTTTGACTGTAAAAATGTTTTGCCAGTTCATTGTTTCCCTTGTAATCTTGTCTGCATTAGTTTTGTTTGTACACAAACTTTTCAATTTGATATAATCAAAATTTTCTGTTTTGTAGTCAATAGTGATCTCTAGTTCTTCTTTGGTCATAAATTCCTTCCTCTTCCACAGGTCTGAGAGGTAAACTATCCTATGCTCTTTATTTATTTATAATTTCATTCTTTATGCCTAAGTTATGAACCCATTTTGACCTTATCTTGGTGTATGGTGTTAAGTGTGGGTCAATACCTAGTTTCTGCGATACTAATTTCCAATTTTTCCAGCAATTTTTGTCGAATAGTGAGTTCTTATCCCAGAAACTGGGGTCTTTGGGCTTGTCAAACTGTAGATTATTAAAGTTATTGGCTGTTTTGTCCTTTGAACCTAACTTATTCCATTGATCAATTAGTCTATTTCTTAGCCAATACCAGATGGTTTTGGTAAACCACTGCTTTATAATATAATTTTAGATCTGGTACAGCTAGGCCACCTCCATTTCATTAATTCCCTTGAAATTCTTGACCTTTTGTTTTTCCATATGAACTTTGTTGTTATTTTTTTCGAGGTCATTAAAATAGTTTTTTGGGAGTCTGATTGGTATAGCACTAAATAGATTAGTTTAGGTAGTATTGTCATCTTTATTATATTTGCTCATCCAATCCAAGAGCATTTAATATTTTTCCAGTTGGTTAGATCAGACTTAATTTGTGTGGAAAGTGTATTGTAATTTTGCTCATAAAGTTTCAGATTTTCCCTTGGCAGATAGATTCCTAAATATTTTATGCAATCTGTAGTTACTTTAAATGAAATGTCTCTTTCTAACTCTAAATGTTGAGTTTTGTTAGTGATATATAAGAATGCTGATGACTTATGTGGGTTTATTTTGTTATCCTGCAACTTTGCTAAAGGTGTAGACTGTTTCTAATAACTTAAAAAGTTATTACTAAAAGTAGAATCTCTGGGGTTCTCTAAATTTACCATCATATCATCAGCAAAGAGTGATAATTTGGTTTCCTCATTGCCTATTCTTATTCCTTTAATCTCTTTCTCAATTCTTATTGCCAAAACTAGTATTTCTTATACAATATTAAATAGTAATGGTGATAGTGGGCAACCTTGTTTCACTCCTGATCTTATTGGGAATGGTTGCAATTTGTCTCCATTACATATGATGCTTACTGTTGGTTTTAAATAGATGCTATATTTGAGAGTATAGGAATGAATGTTGGATTTTATCAAATGCTTTTTCTGCATCTATTGAGATGATCATATGGTTTTTGTTAATTTGGTTATTAATATGGCCAATTATACTGATAGTTTTTCGTAATATTGAACCAGCCCTGCATTCCTGGTATAAATCATACTTGATGTGGTGTATTATCCTGGGGATGATTTTCTGTAGTCTTTTTGCTAATATCTTATTTAAGATTTTAGCATCAATATACATAAGGAAGATTGGTTTATAATTTTCTTTCTCTGTTTTCCATCTACCTGGTTTAGGTATCAGAATCATATCTGTGTCATAAAAGGAATTTGGTAGGACTCCTTCATTCCCTATTTTTTCAATTAGTTTATAAAGTGTTGGGGCTAATTGTTCTTTGAATGTTTGGTAGAATTCACATGTAAATCCATCTGGTCCTGGGGATTTTTTTTTAGGGAGTTGATTAATAGCTTGTTCTATTTCTTTTTCTGAAATGGGACTATTTAAGCAATTTACTTCCTTCTCTGTTAATCTGGGAAGCTTATATTTTTGGAGGTAGTCATCCATTTTGCTTAGGTTATCAAATTTATTGGCATAAAGTTGGGCAAATAACCTCTTATTAATTCTTTAATTTCTTCTTCATTGTTTGAAAGTTCTCCCTTTTCATTTTTAAGACTACTAATTTGATTTTCCTTTCTCCTTTTTTCTAATCAGATTCACCAAAGGTTTATCAATTTTATTGTTTTTTTGATAAAACCAACTCTTAGTTTTATTTATTAGTTCAATAGTTTTGTTTTTGTTTTTGTTTTTACTTTCAATATTATTAATTTCTCCTTGTAATTTTAGAATTTCAAGTTTAGTAATTGATTGGGGATTTTTAGTATGGTCTTTTTTTTTTTTTTTTTTTAGCTTTTTAAGTTACAAGCCCAATTCATTGATCTTCTCTTTCTCTATTTTATTCAAGTATCTAAGGATAAAAAATTTCCCCTTATTACCACTTTGGCTGCATCCCACAAATTTTGGTATGATGTCTCATCGTTGTCATTATCTTGAGTGAAATTATTAATTGTGTCTATAATTTGCTATTTCACCCAATCATTCTTTAAGATGAGATTATTTAGTTTCCAATTACTTTTTGGTCTATTTACACCTAACTTTTTGTTGAATGTAGTTTTTATTGCATTGTGATCTGAAAAGAAAGCATTTACTATTTCTGCCTTCCTGCATTTAATTTTGAGGTCTTTATGTCCTAATATATGGTCAGTTTTTGTGTAGGTTCCATGAACTGCTGAGAAGAAAGTATACTCCTTTCTGTCACCATTCAGTTTTCTCAGAGATCTATTATACCTATTTTTCCTGATATTAGATTAACCTCTTTAATTTCTTTCTTATTTGTTTTGCGATTTGATTTATCTAAATCTGAGAGTGCAAGATTGAGCTCTCCTGGTATTATAGTTTTGCTGTCTATTTCTTCTTGCAATTCTCTTAACTTCTCCTTTAGGAAGTTAGATGTTATACCACTTGGTGCATATCTATTTAATATTGATATTGCTTCATTGTCTATAGTACTCTTTAGCAAGATATAGTTTCCTTCCTTATCTCTTTTAATTAGGTCAATTTTTGCTTTTGCTTGATTTGAGATCAGGATGGCTACCCCTGCTTTTTTGACTTCACCTGAAGCATAATAGATTCTGCTCCAGCCTTTTATCTTTACTCTGTATGTATCCCTCTGTTTTAAGTGTATTTCCTGTAAACAACATATTGTAGGGTTCTGACTTTTGATCCAGTCTGCTATCTGCCTTTTCTTTATGGGAAAGTTCATCCACTCTCCCATAAAGAGGAGGCAGATAACATCCCATGCACATTTACAGTTAAAATTACTAATTGTGCATTTCCTGCCATCCTAATATCCCCAGATTATGCTTTTCTTTTTCTTGCTCTCTTTCCCCCATTCCCTAGTATTAAACTTATTGGTCCCACTTACGTCACAAAGCTCTCCCTCTTTAGGATCCTTCTCTCCTCCCTTTAAATCCCTCCCCCTTTCTTGTATCCTTCCCTTATTACTCTTTTTTTTTCTTTTTCCTTTTTCTCTCCCACTTTTTAATGAGGTGAGAGAAGACTCTCTGTAAAACAAATATGTCAATTGCTTCCTCTTTGAACCAACTCTGATGAGAGTAGGATTCACACAATGTTCCTCCCTCTCTCTAAGTTCTCTCAGATATGATAGGTTTCCTTTGCTTCATTGTCGCATGTAGTTTCCCTCTTTTTATCTCCCCTTTTCCCCCCCTTTTTTTAACACTATTCCCTTTCCATTTCTATTTCCCTTTTTTATGTTATATCAGTAAAATCAAATTATACATGTGGTTTTTATGTATATCCACAACAGAAATACAGTTTTCGAAAGTTCTTTTACTTTTTTCTACTTCTCTTGAGTCCTGTTGTTGGAGATCAAATTTTTTGTTTAAGTCTGTTTTTTTTTTTTTTCCTTAGAAACAAATGGAATTCCTCTGTTTCATTAAATGTCCATCTTCTTCCATGGAAAAAAAATGCTCAGCTTATCTGGGTAGTTTATTCTTGGCTGCATTCCAAGTTCTTTTACCTTTCAGAATAACAGATTCCAGGCCCTTCAATCCTTTAATATTGAGGCAGCCAGATCTTGTGTGACCCTTATTGTGGCACCTTGGTATTTGAATTGTTTTTTTTCCTGGCTGCTTGTAATATTTTTTCTTTAGTCTGAAAATTCTGAAATTTGGCCACCATATTCCTCGGAGTCTTTATTTTAGGGTCTTTTTCAGAAGGTGTTCGATGAATTCTTTCTATACCTATTTTACCTTCCAGTTCTATTACTTCTGGGCAGTTCTCTTTGATGATTTCCTGTAAAATAGAATCTAGGATCTTTTTTTCATTTTAATTTTCAGGTAGTCCAATGATCCTCAGGTTATCTCCCCTAGATCTGTTTTCCAGGTCTCTTGTTTTTCCAAGTAAATATTTGACATTTTTTTTCCAATCTTTCATTTTTTTTTTTTTTTTTGGTTTTGCTTGACTGATTCTTGATGTTTCGATGAATCAGTCATTTCTATTTGTTCAGTTCTGATTTTTAGTGAGCTATTTTCTTCATTAGCTTTTTTTACTTTTTTTGTATATGTCCAATTGAGTTTTTAAATGAGTTATTTTGCTCTATGGAATTTTTTTCCATTTCACTATTTTTTTTTTAGTGAGTTATTTTCTTTTTCCAATTCACAAATTCTGTTTCCCTGCACTTCTTGGGAGTTTTTTACCTTTTCCAATTCACATTTCAGGAAGTTGTTGCTCTCTTGCATAGCTTCTCTTTCTTTTCCCCATTTTTCTTTTAGTTCTCTTGTAAGGTTTTTAATAGTCTCTTCTAGGAGAGCCTTTTGTATTGGGGACCAACAATTGTCTGGAGACTGTCTGCTATTAATCTCTTCAGGGTTGAAAAGCTGCTCTCTTTCTGTATAGAAACTTTCACTCGTCCTTTTGATTTTTTTTTAACTCATTTTGTTAAAGCCTGTAGGGTCTTCTTTCAGAGCCAGGAGGTTACCAGCTTTCTCTTCGGGCAGTGAAAGGTATATGGACTGGTAGCTGTCCTGCCAGCCGACTACAAAAAGCAGGGAGGTACTGGAGTGTTCTGGGAAAGAGTTCCCCACACGGAAGTAACTCAGGCCAGGAGGGCTGAGCTGGGAAAGTGCCCTGCAAAGAATCCCCGATGTGTGGGATAACAACTGCCCTGGGGCTAAATGCTGAGCAGTGAGAGTTTCACTCCCCCAAGCCAAAGCCTGTCCTGGGGCTGTGGATATTCGTAGCTGAGCAGTGAATGGCCCTGTAGGGACTGGATGTGTCTCTGCCCCAGGAAGCACAGTCTGTTACGGAAGTTCTATTGCCCCAGGCCAAGCCCCCCCACTGTGGAGATTAGAGGCTGCCCAGACTATGCCCCCTTGCCTTGAAGATTTGTAAATGTCCTGCAAAAGCCCTGAACTGCAGGGTGTGGCTGCAGGTCTGTGTTAAGGGTCTGCCTGAGTCACTTCCAGGTTTGAGTGGTTACAGCCAGATCTTGTTAAGTTCTGGCATTTTTTAGAATACCCTTTGTTTTAGGTTTTAATTTCTCTGCCAATTTACTGCTTTGTAACCAAGGCAGAACAGTTAGCCTATAGCAGAGTCGTCTCTATAACTTCTCTAGCCACAGAGATCACCCCCATCCCTGGTCTGCTCAGGATGCTAGTCTTTCGCTGCCTGAGCTAGTCTGTTCCTGTCCCCTCAGGACAAACCTTTCCTGGCGATCTTCCAGATTATCTTCTGCTGGTAAATTGTGTGCTTCTAATCTTCATGAATTTAAGCAGAGCTATTTTTGAGGCTGAATTTAATAGTTGGTTGTGAGGGAGATGAGAGGAGCTTAGGAAGTCGCATGTGCCTTCTCCGCCATCTTGGCTCTCCTCACCCCTCCAGCAAAAGTCTGTTTTTGCTGAAGGGTGGGGATGGTTTTAGATCAGGCACAGGCTGAGGGCAGGCAGCAGCAGAGAGAGCAGGGCAGCCAGCTCACAGCTGAGCAGACCAGAGGAGGGTGAGGTGTGATCTCAGCCATCTCTGTGGGGAGAGCTTTACTACAGTAGTGGACATTTTGCCCTGGCAGCAAGCCAATAGACAAGCAGAGAAGCTAAAAACACAGGGGGTGAAGAATACAGCCCCAAAAAGCTAGGGTCTCTCAGGAACTGGCCACCCTCCCACAGTGCCTCAGCAGGTTCTCAGAGTCTCAGAGCACAGGTGCAGCACAGCCATTGCTGTCCTACTAGTACATCACGCTACCCCCTCCCCGCTCCGGTCTGTAGAGAAAGCTTGGTAACACTCTCCCTACCCTCACCCCCCCAAAAAAAAGCAGATTCCATTTTTTTTTTGCTAGTTTGTCTTCTTTCATTCTTCTCTGACAAAATGAGCAAAAAATTTAAACGGACCTTAATTATTGATAGCTTCTAAATGGATAGAGAGCAGACTTTAAACCCTGAGGAGAGCAAAAATAGACTGTCGCCAGATGAATCCCCAAAGGAGGATATCATCTGGTCCGCAGCACAGATGACTCTCATAGAAGAAATTTAAAAGGGTCTGACAACAGAGCTAGAAGAAAAATGGGAAAAGGAAAAGGAGGCTTGGCAAGAGAGTCTGGATAAGTCATCCCACTCATTTAAAGACAGAGTGGATAAAGAAATCAAATCCTTGAAAAACAGAATTAGTGAAATGGAAAAAGAAAATAGCTCTCTAAAAACTAAAATTGGAGAAATGGAAAAAAAATTCCATAGAATAAAACAACTCACTTAAAAATTCAAATGGACAATTAGAAAAAGATATTTAAAAAGTGAGTGAAGAAAATACTTCATTGAAAATGAGAATCCAACAAATGAAATTGAATGACTTGAGGAGATACCAAGAATCAGTCAAGCAAAAACAAAAAAAATGAAACAAAGGAAAAAAAAATGTCAAATACCATCTTGGGAAAACAATAGACCTGGAAAATAGATCTAGGAGAGATAATTTAAGAATTATTGGTATCCCTGAAAAATATGATGACAAAAAAAAAAAAAAGCCTGGACACTATTTTCCAGGAAATTATCAAAGAGAACTGCCCAGAAGTTATAGAAACAGAGGGTAAAATAGACATTGAAAGAATTCCTCGATTGCCTACTGAAAGGGATCTTAAAATCAAAACACCAAGAAATAAAGTGGCCAAATGCCAGAATTATCAGATGAAGGAAAAAAATACTGCAAGCAGTTAGAAAAAAACAATTCAAATATAGAAGAGCCACAGTAAGGATTACTCAGGATCTAGCAGCATCCACATTAAAAGATCAAAGGACCTGGAGTATGATATTCTGAAAGGCTAAGGAACTTGGTATGCAACCAAAAATAACTTACCCAGCCAAAATGAGCATTTTTTTCCAAGGAAGAAGGTGGGCATTCAACGAAATAAGGGAATTTCACTTATTTTTAATGAAAAAACTGTAACTTAACAAAAAGTTTGATCTACAAATATAGAACTCAAGAGAAATCTAAAAAGGTAAAGATTAATCTTGGGAACTATATTTTGGCTATAAAGATATATAAAGAATACATGTATACCTTGTTCTAGAAACTAGAGATGGAAAGGAAATTGTACCAGTAAAAGGGTAAAGTGGGGGTACTACATCTCATGAATAAGCAAAGGAAACCTATTATATCCGAGAGAAAGAATGGAGGGGGATGAATATAGTGTGTATCTTACTGCCATCAGAATTGGCTTAAAGAGAAAAAAAATTAGATATTCAATTTATGATGAAACTTCTCCCACCTCATTGAAAAGTGGGAAGAGAACAATGAAAAGGTAAAGAACAAGCTAAATGGAAAGAAATACAGAAATTATGAGGAAAAGGAGTAAGATAAGGGGAGGAACTCTAAGGTGAGGAGAGGGATACTAAAAAGGGAGAGCTGTGAGAAGCAAGTGGTGCTCACAAGTTTAATACTGGGGAGGAGATAAGGGGGAAGAAAGAGAGAAAGGTATAAACAGGGGTTAACAATATGGCAAGTAATACAGAATTGGTAATTTTAACCATAAATATGAATGGGGTAAACTCCCCATAAAGAGGAAGCGGTTAGCAGAATGGATTAAAAGCCAGAATCCTACAATATGTTGTTTACAGGAAACACATCTGAAGCAGGGAGATACATACAGAGTCAAGGTAAAAGGTTGGAGCAGAATCTACTATGCTTCAGGTGAAGTCAAAAAAAAAAAAAAAAAAAAACAGGGGTAGCCATCCTGATCTCACATCAAGCAAAAACAAAAATTAATCTAATTAAGAGATAAGGAAGGGCACTATGTCTTGCTAAAGGGCAGCATAGATAACGAAGCAATATCAATATTAAACATATATGCACCAAGTGTGTAGCATCTAAATTCTTAAAAGAGAAATTAAGAGTGCTGCAAAAAAGAAATAGACAGCAAAACTATAATAGTGGGAGATCTCAACCTTGCACTCTCAGAATTAGATAAATCAAACCACAAAATAAATAAGAAAGAAGTCAAAGAGGTAAATAGAATACTGGAAAAGTTAGATATGATAGATACCTGGAGAAAACTAAATAGAGATAGAAAGGAATACAGTTTCTTCTCAGCAGTTCATGGAATCTATACAAAAATTGACCATATATTAGGACATAAAAACCTAAAACTCAAATGCAGTAAGGCAGAAATTGTAAATGCATCCTTTTCAGACCACAATGCAATGACAATTACATTCAATAAAAAGCCAGGAGAAAATAGACCAAAAAATAATTGGAAACTAAATAATCTCATACTAAGGAATGATTGGGTGAAACAGCAAATCATAGAAATAATTAATAACTTCACCCAAGAAAATTACAATAAGGAGATGTCATACCAAAATATATGGGATGCAGACAAAGCGTTAATAAGGGGAAATTTCATATCTCTAGAGGCCTACTTACATAAAATAGAGAAAGAGAAGGTTAATGAATTGAGCTTGCAACTAAAAATGCTAGAAAAGCAACAAATTAAAAACCTCCAGTCAAACACTAAACTTGAAATTCTAAAAATAAAAGGAGAGATCAATGAAATTGAAAGTAAAAAATCTATTGAATTAATAAAACTAAGAGTTGATTCTATGAAAAAACCAACAAAATAGAAAAACCCATAGTAAATCTGATTAAAAAAAAAAAAAGAAAAATCACATTGTTAGTCACAATGAAAAGGGAGAACTCACCACTAATGAAGAGTAAATTAGAGCAATAATTGCTCAACTTTATGCCAATAAATCTGACAACTTAAATGAAATGGAAGTATACCTTCAAAAATATACCTGGCCCAGATGAACAGAGGAAGAAGTAAATAGACTAAACAGTCCCATTTTAGAAAAAAAAAAAATAGAACAAGCTATTAACCAACTCCCTAAGAAAAAATCCCCAGGACCAGATGGATTTACATGTGAATTCTACCAAATATTTAAAGAACAATTAACTCCAATTAACTCCAACTATATAAACTATTTGAAAAAAATAGGGTTTGAAGGAGTCCTACCAAATTCCTTTTATAACACAGACATGATACTGTTACCTAAACCAGGTAGGTTGAAAACAGAGAAAGAAAATTATAGACCAATCTCCCTAATAATATTGATGCTAAAATCTTAAATAAAATATTAGCAAAAAGATTACAGAAAATCATTCCTAAGATAATACACTCTGACTAAGTAGGATTTCTACGAGGAATGCAGGGCTGGTTCAATATCAGGAAAACTATTAGCTTAATTGACTATATCAATAACCAAATTAACAAAAAACATATGATCATCTCAATAGATGCAGAAAAAGCATTTGATAAAATCCCAACATCCATTCCTAATAAAAACACTTGAGAGCATAGGAATAAATGGACTTTTCCTTAAAATAGTCAGGAGCATATATTTAAAACTGTCAATAAGTATCATATGCAATGGGGAAAAACTGGAACCTTTCCCAGTAAGATCTGGAGTGAAGCAAGGTTGCCCACTATCACCATTATTATTTAATATTGCATTAGAAACACTAGCCTCAGCAATAAGAATCAAGACAAAGATTAGAGGAATTAAAGTAGGTAATGAGGAAACCAAACTATCACTCTTTGCAGATGATATAATGGTATACTTAGAGAACCCAAGAGATCCTATCAAAAAGCGATTAGAAATAATTCATAACTTTAGCAAAGTTGCAGGATATAAAATAAATCCCCATAAATCCTCAGCATTTTTATACATCACCAACAAAATCCAATAGCAAGAGATACAAAGAGAAATTTTATTCAAAATAATTGTCGATAGCATAAAATATTTGGGGATCTATCTACCAAAGAAAAGTCAGAAATCATATGAGCAAAATTACAAAACACTTTCCACACATAAAGTCAGATTTAAATAATTGGAAAAATATTAAGTGCTCTTAGACAGGCCGAGCAAATATAATAAAGATGACAATACTCTTTAAACTAATCTATTTATTTAGTGCTACACCAATCAGACTTCCAAGAAAATATATTAATGATCTAGAAAAAATAACAAAAAAAATTCATATGGAAGAACAAAAGGTCGAGAATCTCAAGGGAATTAATGAAAAAAAAAATCAAATGAAATTGGCTGAGCAGTACCTGATCTAAAACTATATATAAAGCAGCAATCACCAAAACCATTTGGTATTGGCTAAGAAATAGATTAGTTGATCAATGGAACAGGTTAGGTTCACAAGACAAAACAGTCAACTATAGCAATCTAGTGTTTGACAAACCCAAAGATCCTAAATTTTGGGATAAGAATTCATTATTTGACAAAAACTGCTGGGAAAAGTGGAAATTAGTATGGCAGAAATTAGGTATGGATCTACACTTAACACCGTATACCAAGATAAGATCAAAATGGGTCCATGATTTAGGCATAAAGAATGAGATTATAAATAAATTAGAGGAACATAGGATAGTTTATCTCTCAGAGTTGTGGAGGAGGAAGAAATTTGTGACCAAAGATGAACTAGAGATCAATATTGATCACAAAATAGAAAATTTTGATTACATCAAATTAAAAAGCCTTTGTACAAACAAAACTAATGCAAACAAGATTGGAAGGGAAGCAACAAACTGGGAAAACACCTTCACGCTTAAAGGTTCTGATAAAGGCCTCATTTCCAAAATATTTAGAGAATTGACTCAAATTTATAAGAAATCAAGCCATTCTTCAATTGATAAATGGTGAAAGGATATGAACAGACAATTTTTAGATGATGAAATCGAAACTATTACCACTCATATGAAAGAGTGTTCCAAATCACTATTGATCAGAGAAATGCAAATTAAGACAACTCTGAGATACCACTACACACCTGTCAGATTGATTAAGATGACAGTAAAAAATCATGATAAATGTTGGACAGGATGCAGGAAAACCGGAACACTGATGCATTGTTGGTGGACTTGCGAATAAATCCAACCATTCTGGAGAGCAATCTGGAATTATGCCCCAAAAGTGATAAAGCTGTGCATACCCTTTGATCCAGCAGTGCTACTACAAAATACTATTTTGGACTTATACCCCAAAGAGATACTAAAGAAGGGAAAGGGACCTGTATGTGCCAAAATGTTTTGGCAACCCTGTTTGTAGTGCATAGAAACTGGAAAATGAATGGATGCCCATCAGTTGGAGAATGGTTGGATAAATTGTGGTGTATGAATGTTATGGAATATTATTGGTTTTTTTTTTTTTTTTGAGATTTATTTTTATTTATTTATTTTTATTTTTTTAAATAACTTTTTATTGATAGCACGCATGCCAGGTTAATTTTTTACAGCATTATCCCTTGCATTCATTTCTGTTCCGATTTTTCCCCTCCCTCCCTCCACCCCTTCCCCCAGATGGCAAGCAGTCCTTTACATGTTGAATGGGTTACAGGATATCCTATATACAATATATGTGTGCAGAACCAAACAGTTTTCTTGTTGCACAGGGAGAATTGAATTCAGAAGGTATAAATAACCCGGGAAGAAAAACCAAAATGCAAGCAGTTTATATTCATTTCCCAGTTTTCTTTCTCTGGGTGTAGTTGCTTCTGTCCATCTTTGATCAATTAAAGCTCTCTTTATCGAAGAGATCCACTTCCATCAGAATACATCTTCAAACAGTATCGTTGTTGAGGTATATAATGATCTCCTGGTTCTGCTCATTTCACTTAGCATCAGTTCATATAAGTCTTGCCAGTCCTCTCTGTATTCATCCTGCTGGTCATGCCTTATAGAATAATAATATTCCATAACATTCATATACCACAATTTACTCAACCATTCTCCAATTAATGGACATCCTTTCATTTTCCAGCTTCTAGCCACTACAAACAGGGCTGCCACAAACATTTTGGCACATACAGGTCCCTTTCCTTTCTTTAATATCTCTTTGGGGTATAAGCCCAGTAGAAACACTGCTGGATCAAAGGGTATGCACAGTTTGATAACTTTTTGAGCATAGTTCCAAATTGCTCTCCAGAATGACTGGATGTGTTCACAATTCCACCAACAATGTATCAGTGTCCCTGTTTTCCCACATCCCCTCCAACATTCCAAATTATCTTTCCCTGTCATTCTAGCCAATCTGACAGGTGTGTAGTGGTATCTCAGAGTTGTCTTAATTTGCATTTCTCTGATTAATAATGACTTGGAGCATATTTTCATATGTCTATAAATAGTTTCAATTTCTTCATCTGAGAATTGTCTGTTCATATCCTTTGACCATTTATCAATTGGAGAATGGTTTGATTTCTTATAGATTAGAGTAATTGACTCTAATCTATAAGAAATCAAACCATTCTCCAATATAGAGAATTCTCTATATATTTTGGAAATGAGGCCTTTATCAGAACCTTTGATTATAAAAATATTTTCCCAGTTTATTGTTTCCCTTCTAATCTTGTCTGCATTTGTTTTGTTTGTACACAAACTTTTCAATTTGATATAATCAAAATTTTCTATATTGTGGTCAATAGTGATCTCTAGTTATATTATTGTTCTGTAAGAAATGACCAGCAGGATGAATACAGAGAGGCTTGGAGAGACTTACATGAACTGATGCTAAGTGAAATGAACAGAACCAGGAGATCATTATATACCTCAACAACAATACTGTATGAGGATGTATTCTGCTGGATGACAAGGATGACAAAGAGAAGATCTAACTCAGTTTCAATTGATCAAGGATGGACAGAACCAGTTACACCCAAAGAAAGAACACTGGGAAATGAATGGAAACTGCTTGCATTTTTATTTTTCTCCCTGGGTTATTTTTACCTTCTGAATCCAATTCTTCCTGTGCAACAAGAGAACTGTTTGGTTCTACACGCATATATTGTACCTAGGATATACTGTGACATATTTAACATGTATAGGACTGCTTGCTATCTAGGGGAGCGGGTGGAGAAAGGGAGGGGAAAAGTCAGAACAGAAGTGAGTGAAATGGATAATGTTGTTAAAAATTATCCAGGCATGGATTCTGTCAATAAAAATTTATAATTATTTTTTAAAAAGTAGGTTCAAGGTCAGACAGAGCACACGACAGAAAATGAATAATTTATAATTCTTGAAATCCTCTCATTGCAAATTTTTTTCCCTCATGATGATGGAATTCTTATGACATCCCTTTTGATATGGTATAGCTTTTTTCTGAGCCCAAGATTTGGATCATTATAGAATTCTACTTCTATCTTTTTTTTTAAAAAATGTCATCAGCTTGTCATTGGCTCATGATTTAGATACTGCCCTTAGTTATTACTATTCTAGGGACAATGCTAGGTTGAAAATGAGAAGTCTAAGTCAGATCTATCTCTGGTCAAATAGTGAGGAGAAGACAGGCTTTCTTTTTCATAAAAAAATCCATATTTTAAATTATTAAGTAATAAATCAAGACCAGAAAAAAATAGATGTATGATATTAGATTGCAGGTAGAATTTAAATAAGCTTTTATTAAATATATTGCAGAAATATTTTATAAGTACATATTTTGTCAGTCCATATATAACTTTGTGTCATTAATTTCCAGTTTCTTTTTTTTTAATAATAGCTTTTTATTTTTAAAATATATGCAAAGGTAGATTTTTAACATTTATCCTAACAAAACCTTGTGTTCTAAATTTTTTCTTCCTCTCTTCCCTCTACCCCCTCTACTAAAATGCAAGTAATCCAATAAATGTTGAACATGTGAAATTCTTCTAAACATATTTCCACATTTATCATGATACACAAGAAAAATCAGATCCAAAAGGAAAGAAAATAAGAAAGAAAAAAGCAAGTACACAACAACAAAAAAGTCTATGTCCAGTCCCCACAGTTTTCTTTTTGGATACAGATGTCTCTCTCCATCACAAGTCTATTGGAATTGGCCTGAATGACCTTACTGTTGAAAAGAGCCACATCCATCAGAGTTGACCATCACATAACAAGAAGATTGCTGTTTATAATGTTTTTTTTGGTTCTACTCATTTCACTTAGCATAAATTCATTCACATCTCTCCAGGCCTTTCTGAAATTATTCTGCTGATTGTGAAACTATTTTCTCACATCCCCTCTAATATTTATCATAATCTTTTCCTGAGAAGATCACCTTTTTACCTCTTCACAAGCAATTCTCTATCAGGCCATGGCTGGAGTAGCTCTTACCACCTTGCTGATCTGCTATTTAAATCTTACTTTCTGATTTGACCTGCTATTTTAAATATTACTCACAGAGTATGACTAAGTTTCTTCAAACAATATCAATATACCTCCTATGTAAAGATATTTCATTTTATCTGGTGGGTTTTCACTCCTTCCAAAATGATTTTGGATTTTTTTATATCTAGTTTAATGCTTTTGATGGATTCAATGACTCATTAAAGATATTCTCATATATTTAAACTAGTTCCATTTGGTAGGCATGGGGTGATTGATTGATTCATATTCCTAATTTTTCTTTCTGGAGTAAAACAATACAAATATAATTTTTTAAAACAATAATGAATTTTCAGATATGTGAAATGAACTATTGATACCCAGGTCTTCTCTTCTGTAGGAAAAAATCCCTAATGATTTCAGCCAATCTTCTTATGACTTGAACTGAGGTGCTTGTACAATGGGGATTGCCTTCTTCATGGTGAAGTTAGATAGCCAATTCACCAAGTATTTAGGGTACAGAATGAGTATCAGAAAGATTTGAGTTCATGGACTACCTCAAACACTCCTAAGCAGAGAGTAGAACTCAACCTCTTTGGGCCTTGATTTCCTCATCTGTCATCTGGGAATAATTATAATACCTATTTCACAGAGCTGATGTAAAGATGCTATGAGTTAATATAGATGAAAACATTGTAATCATTAAAACACTATATAAATCCAAGATATTGTTTTCATTACTAGTACTATTATTATTACCCTTCTCTGAATATTCTTTAGCCTATCAATATCCTACCAGATCAAGATATGTTGTATTAATTACATGAAATCTTATATTATTGTGAATTTCTTTAATGAAGAACCCAAACTATTTTTCTTAAAGATCTGAAAATTCACATAGGATAAAAAACACATTAATAAATATTTAGTACTCTGTGAAACAAGTTGGAATGACAGTCATTTGAGTTAATTTGTCAGTACTTGTAGATGCTGTCCTTGGATACTTGCTTTGAGATCAGAATTGAATAAAGCAAAGATAGAGAGCTAAGTTGCTTTGGGGAAATTGTTTGAAATTTTCACTGATTCTAAGTTGTTCCCTTCAGTGTTTTTTTTTTTTTCTTTTTAAGATAAGTGTTCTTTTGATACTGCTACACAATTATAGCATAGCAGATAGAGCACAAGGCCTGAATGCAGAATTCAGAATTCATTAAAAAAAAAAAAAAAACTTGACTTCAAAATGAAGCCTCAAATATTTACTAGAAATGTAATCCTGAGTAAAGCACAAAAAAAAAAAAGTGTCTCAGTTGAAGTGGCAGATTGAATAAAATACCAGGCCTATAGTAAGGAAGATTCATTTCCTGGATTCAAATCTGGTCTTAAACACTTACTAGCTGAGTGACACTGAAAAAAATCACAATCCTGTTTGTCTCAGTTTTCTCATCTGCAAAATGAGCTGGAGTAGAAAATAGCAAACCATTTCAGGACCTCTTCCAAGAAAATCTAAAATGGAGTCATGAAGAGTCATATATTATTAAAACCAACTGAATAACAAATATAATTACATTCTTGAGATTACTCCAATCTTGCTTGAGAGAATTAAAAATATTGAAGACCCAAAGATAAATGAGAAATATATGTTGAAACATAAATTGCAATGCACAACTGTAATGACCGCGTATTTAAAATCAGCCAGAGTCAGGAATTCAGGTTAAGGGAAAAATCTTCAATATTTATTGAAATGAAGAGGTGAATAAAGATTGCGATAGCAAATATAGGCAAGAAAGGTTGAGATAGCAATATGGACAGTTGTGACAGGAAGCCAGCTAACAGAGAGAGATGTGAGCTGAGCAAACCGTGACAAGGCAATCCCAAAAGTCTCTCCTTCCCCTTCCTTTTCCACTCCCCTGCCTCCACCCACCAAAATCGTCATTTCCTATACAACACATCAGGACTTGCACAAAGAGTGGGCGGGGGCCATTCTTTCTCCAAGCTTATATGTTAATAGAGTATGGTCCAATTACTATTTAGCCTCATGTGCTTGGGACCTCAGTGCATCAACTCAAGCCTCAGCCCATTACACACAACTGTTATCAATACCATCATACATGATATATATATGACATATATGTTATATGTCATATGCTTATGAAAACAAAAGAAATTAGGGGTGGGGAGGTTTCTACTTATTCCCATAAAATTTTTTAAATGGCAGCCATTATATCACGTAAATCCTATTGCAAAAGACAAGGTTGAACATGGACAAATCACTGAAAGGATGAATACACACGGATGGGCTGCAATCTCCTTTGTTGGAGGAAGTACCTGTAGCAATGAACCTACAATACCATTGAAGTTCTCAAGTCATCCGCTTTCTATCACAATCCATATTGTCTAACTATTCATCTTTGAGAAGGAATTAATAGTGTGAAGGCCTGAGGCTTTTCAAGAAAGTCTAAGTGCTGAGCTTGTTTCAACTCATGTTGTATTTCCCCAGTGAATGTGTGTTGCCCTACCTTGAGTTCCTTTTTGATCTGAAGTATCTGGGCATTAAGTTAAATATAAACTTAATTTGGAGGATCTTTAAAAATTCTTAATTTTTTATTGTTCTGTAAGAAATGACCAGCAGGATGAATACAGAGAGGCTTGGAGAGACTTACATGAACTGATGCTAAGTGAAATGAGCAGAACCAGGAGATCATTATACACTTTGACAACGATATTGTAGGAGGATGTATTCTGATGGAAGTGGATTTCTTTGACAAAGAGACCTAACTGAGTTTCAATTGATAAATGATGGACAGAAGCAGCTACATCCAAAGAAAGAACACTGGGAAATGAATGTAAACTATTTGCATTTTTGTTTTTCTTCCCGGGTTATTTTTTACCTTCTGAATCCAATTCTCCCTGTGCAACAAGAGAACTGTTTGGTTCTGCAAACATATATTGTATCAAGGATATACTGCAACATATCTAACATATATAGGACTGCTTGCCATCTAGGGGAGGGGGTGGAGGGAGGGAGGGACTCGGAATGAAATGAGTGCAAGGGATAATGTTGCAAAAAAAATTAGAATCCTGGCATGGATTCTGTCAATATAAAGTTATTATAAAATAAAATAAAATATTAAAAAAATTCTTAATTTTTGTCCATTTTTGTGGACAAAGGTGAATCCTGAACTTCAGTTATTTTCATAATGTCGACTTGTTTTTAACTGTGAAACTTGATCAAGTTGATGTAGAAATGTTTCTTATTATCTTTGAGCAAAAAAAGGGATTTCATCAAGCAACTTTTAAAAAACCCTATTTATCTTATTTTTAAAAAATTTTTATTTAATAATTACTTTATATTGACAGAATCCATGCCAGGGTAATTATTTTTTTTACAACATTATCCCTTGCACTCGTTTCTGTTCCGATTTTTTTCCCCTCCCTCCCTCCACCCCTTCCCCTAGATGGCAAGCAGTCCTTTATATGTTGGATATGTTGCAGTATATCCTAGATACAATATGTGTTTGCAGAACCGAACAGTTCTCTTGTTGCATAGGGAGAATTGGATTCAGAAGGTATAAATAACGTGGGAAGAAAAACAAAAATGCAGATAGTTCACATTTGTTTCCCAGTGTTCTTTCTTTGGGTGTAGCTGCTTTTCTCCGTCATTTATCAATTGAAACTCAGTTAGGTCTCTTTGTCAAAGAAATCCACTTCCATCAAAATATGTCCTCATACAATATCATTGTCGAAGTGTATAATGATCTCCTGGTTCTGCTCATTTCACTTAGCATCAGTTCATGTAAAGTCTCGCCAGTCCTCTCTGTATTCATCCTGCTGGTCATTTCTTACAGAACAATAATATTCCATAACATTCATATACCACAATTTACCCAGCCATTCTCCAATTGATGGGCATCCATTCATTTTCCAGTTTCTAGCCACTACAAATAGGGCTGCTACAAACATTTTGGCACATACAGGTCCCTTTCCCTTCTTTAGTATTTCTTTGGGATATAAGCCCAATAGAAACACTGCTGGATGAAAGGGTATGCACAATTTGATAATTTTTGGGGCATAATTCCAGATTGCTCTCCAGAATGATTGGATTCGTTCACAACTCCACCAACAATGCATTAGTGTCCCAGTTTTCCCGCATCCCCTCCAACATTCATCATTATTTTTTCCTGTCATCTTAGCCAATCTGACAGGTGTGTAGTGGTATCTCAAAGTTGTCTTAATTTGCATTTCTCTGATCAATGATGATTTGGAACACTCTTTCATATGAGTAGTAATAGTTTCAATTTCATCCTCTGAAAATTGTCTGTTCATATCCTTTGACCATTTATCAATTGGAGAATGGCTTGATTTCTTATAAATTTGAGTCAGTTCTCTATATATTTTGGAAATGAGGCCTTTATCAGAACCTTTAACTGTGAAGATGTTTTCCCAGTTTGTTGCTTCCCTTCTAATCTTGTTTGCATTAGTTTTGTTTGTACAAAGGCTTTTTAATTTGATATAATCAAAATTTTCTATTTTGTGATCAGTAATGGTCTCTAGTTCATCTTTGGTCACAAATTTCTTTCTCCTCCACAAGTCTGAGAGATAAACTATTCTATGTTCCTCTAATTTATTTATAATCTCATTCTTTATGCCTAGGTCATGGACCCATTTTGATTTTATCTTGGTATATGGTGTTAAGTGTGGGTCCATGCCTAATTTCTGCCATACTAATTTCCAATTATCCCAGCAGTTTTTATCAAATAATGAATTCTTTTCCCAGAAATTAGGGACTTTGGGTTTGTCAAACACTAGATTGCTATAGTTGACTATTCTGTCTTGTGAACCTAACTTTTTCCACTGATCCACTAATCTATTTCTTAGCCAATACCAAATGGTTTTGGTGACTGCTGCTTTATAATATAATTTTAGATCAGGTACAGCTAGGCCACCTTCATTTGATTTTTTTTTCATTAATTCCCTTGAAATTCTCGACTTTTTATTGTTCCATATGAATTTTGTTGTTATTTTTTCTAGATCATTGAAATATTTTCTTGGAAGTCTGATTGGTATAGCACTAAATAAATAGATTAGTTTAGGGAGTATTGTCATCTTTATTATGTTCGCTCGGCCGATCCAAGAGCACTTAATATTTTTCCAATTATTTAAGTCTGACTTTATTTGTGTGGAGACTTTTTTATAATTTTGCTCATATAATTCCTGATGTTCCTTTGGTAGATAGATAGATTCCCAAATATTTTATGGTATCAACAGTTATTCTGGATGGAATTTCTCTTTGTATCTCTTGCTGTTGGGTTTTGTTGGTGATGTATAAAAATGCTGAGGATTTATGGGGATTTATTTTGTAGCCAGCTACTTTGCTAAAATTATGAATTATTTCTAATAGCTTTTTAGTAGAATCTCTGGGGTTCTCTAGGTATACCATCATATCATCTGCAAAGAGTGATAGTTTGGTTTCCTCATTGCCTACTCTAATTCCTTTAATTTCTTTCTCGACTCTTATTGCTGAGGCTAGTGTTTCTAATATGATATTAAATAATAATGGTGATAGTGGGCAACCTTGCTTCACTCCAGATCTTACTGGGAAAGGTTCCAGTTTTTCCCCATTGCATATGATGCTTACTGATGGTTTTAAATATATGCTCCTGACTATTTTAAGGAAAAGTCCATTTATTCCTATGCTCTCAAGTGTTTTTATTAGGAATGGATGTTGGATTTTATCAAATGCTTTTTCTGCTTCTATTGAGATGATCATATGGTTTTTGTTTGGTTGGTTATTGATATAGTCAATTATGCTAATAGTTTTCCTAATATTGAACCAGCCCTGCATTCCTGGTATAAATCCTACTTGGTCATAGTGTATTTTCCTGGGGATGATTTTCTGTAATCTTTTTGCTAATATTTTATTTAAGATTTTAGCATCAATATTCATTAGGGAGATTGGTCTATAATTTTCTTTCTCTGTTTTCAGCCTACCTGGTTTAGGTATCAGTACCATGTCTGTGTCATAAAAGGAGTTTGGTAGGACGCCTTCAATCCCTATTTTTTCAAATAGTTTATTTAGCATTGGAGTTAATTGTTCTTTAAATGTTTGGTAGAATTCACATGTAAATCCATCTGGTCCTGGGGATTTTTTCTTAGGGAGTTGATTGATAGTTTGTTCTATTTCTTTTTCTGAGATGGGACTGTTTAGGATATTTACTTCTTCCTCTGTTAGTTTGGGCAAGCTATATTTTTGGAGGTATTTTTCTATTTCATTTAAGTTGTCGAATTTATTGGCATAAAGTTGGGCAAAGTAACTCCTAATTATTGCTCTAATTTCTTCTTCGTTAGTGGCGAGTTCTCTCTTTTCATTTTTAAGACTAACAATTTGATTTTCCTCTTTCCTTTTTTTAATCAGATTTACTAAGGGTTTGTCTATTGTGTTGGTTTTTTCATAGAACCAACTCTTAGTTTTATTAATTAATTCAATAGTTTTTTTACTTTCAATTTTATTGATCAACCCTATTTATCTTATTATATTTTATTTTATTGATTTTCCATTTCTCTATAACTTCTTTATTTCTCCTTGTACAGTATAAAATTTTTTCAATGTCGATATTTTAATCTGTTCTGATAGCATTATTAACTAGTTAGATGTTAGACAAAGAATGTATCTAAAAAGCATTGACAATGTTTTCAGGTGCTCTGAGAAATTAGCACCTTCTATCCCTTTTCCTTCACTCTTTTTTACAATAAAAAATGTAAGGGGACCATACATTATATAGCTTTAATTTTTTTTATCATTTTATGGATTGCCAAAGCAAAATGAAAACATAATAAAACGCAACAAAATAAGCTATAACTCAGTTTATAATAGTTGTCTTTTAGAGTTAGCTGGGTCATTAGAAAGATGATAAAATCAGTAGCTATGCACATTGGTGGTAAAAACTTCTAGAAATTACTGTCCTCTCTTACAGCCTTTAAATTTAAAAAAAAATCTTTTTTTTTTTTTTTTTTTTTTTTTTTTTTTTTTTTTACATCTAGATGAGGCATCAAAATGAATCTTTTGCAGAGATGGGAGAATTGAGTTAAATAATATATTTTAAACTTCTCTGAGAACTCTAAAGTACTTGAGAGATGTAATTTATACTAATCTGTCTTTGAAATAATTTATCCAACTATTCCATTTGCCCTGTTCTAATTTTTAATGTGTGATATTCTTTAGTTATCTTTTTAACATCTTCTTCCATTTGATTTATTATACTTTTTAAGGAGTTGTTTTCTTTGGGCAATTTTTTCCCCTTCCTTTTCTAAACTGTTGATTCTTTTGTGCATACCTCATTTATTTTCTCATTTTTCCTTCTACCTCTCTCATTTGCCTTTTGAAGTCTTTTATGAGCATTTCCAAGAAGCTTCTTTAGGCTTGAGAAAAATTTATCTCAATTTTTGTGATTTCTTCTGTGGACATTCTGACCTTGTTTTGAGTTTGTGTTAGGGGTCTGCCCTTCAGCATAGTAACTTTCTATGGTCAAGATTCTCATTTGTTTCTTGCTCTTTTTTTTTTTTGCCTTTTATTTTGGTATTTCTCCTTTTTTACTTTTACAGTTCAGCTCTGCTCTTGGGGCAAAAGGGGTGCTGTTCCAAGCTTCTTATGCAGCTCTGATACTTGGCTTTGAGTACAAGTGTCCCTTGTGTTTGCAGGGGGCAGCTTTACCAGTCTTTTCAGGAAACAGGCCGGTTTTCCAGAGTTTGCTTTCTGAGCTGGGACTGGAAGCTGCCCCCTAATGTGCTCTTCTACTGACATAGGATTGAGAGTTTTAGTTGCTGTGATTAAGACCCTCTCTTTGGCTTTCCCAGAGTCTACTTGAGCTGGGCTGAACAACCTTTTCACCCTAGTGAGACTGACCTTTCTTGAAGTTTTTTCAGTCTATCTTGAGGTGGAGAGTGCCTTCATTCCATCAGACTCTATTCAGAGGCTTGGTTTCCAGTGGTTTTCCAAGGAAACTGCGAGAGCTTGAGCAGCTTCCTGGCTTTACTCTGCCATTTTGTCTTTACCCCTGAAATCTAAATATTCTATTAATGATGAATGCAGGATAGATTTCATTCAAGAGACAGTCAACAAATATTAATTAAGTACCTACTGTATATGTGAAACTGCTCAAAGAGGTAACAGTGATTCAGGGGAAAGAACTTTGAACACATGGAAACAGAATAGCTGACTTAAAATCATGGCTCTGGTACTAACCAGCTGATTGATTGTGCGACTTTGAACAAGCCACTTCATGTTTCTAAGTTTAATTTTCTTTTTTTTTCTTTTTTCTTTTTGTTATGTCAATGACTTTCAATTATAGCTTGTCTTTTACTTGTTTTATTTCTACTTTTACAGTATTAGAGGCAAACAGTTTAATTTATTTTTGCTTTTCCTACTCTTCATCCTTACAGAACTAGAACAAAACAGATATTTACCCTCTGGCTTACCCATCTGGGGTCTGTTCTACCACCACAAAAGTTTCCTGGTCCCTTAGAGAAAACTCTACCCTGAGAATTTAATGACTGGTGATTCCCTGCCTGAATTTATCATCTCATTAGAAGGTCCAGCCACATTGCTTACTTCTCACTTCCAACACATTTTCTAGGTTGCTCCAGGATCAAATGTTTTCAAACCTTTTACTAACTATCAGGCATGGATCCTCTTTCCTTTTGTGTAAGTTCCTTGTAAATAAAATGATTTCATCTTCTTGTTTTTGTATCTTAAATAGAAAAAACTTAATGCTTTATCTATCGATTTATCTAGCCTCCAATAAATATTTATTTAATGGAATGTTTAAAATATTTCCACTATTCTTTCATGATTTCAAGAGTCTTTCAAGAGTCATTTTCATTCACAGCAAATGTTGATTCCTTTTACTAGAATAAATGAAACTGGTTTAGTAAGTTAAAATTTTAGAAATATTGCACTTAGATACATAGGTGGATAAATTATTCCTTATGTACCAGTACATGTCAGGCACTGTGCTAATTGCTGAAAATATAAATATAAGTAAACAAGGTGAATCTGGCTCTTAAGGAGCTCATTAGGCCTGAAGTCAGGAAGAATTGAATTTGAATTAGCTGTGCAACTCTGGGCTAGTCAATCTTTTTTTCCCCCCTTCAGTTTTCTCACCTATAAAATGGGAATAAAAATTGCTCCATCTCCCAAAGTTTTTATGAGGATAAATTGAGATAAATTTCTAGTCTAGTGGTATGGGAAGGGAAACAAAAGATGGACAGTTGTAAAAGGGAAGAACTTAAATTTCAGACCTGGTTTAGAGTTGGAGGTCAGAAAGTTCCTGGGAAGATAAGGGAAAATGCATCTATCAGAGGAGTTTGGTATCAAGCATAAAGTACAAGGTTTCTATATGAATGCTGGATAGGATGGATAGGAGGCAGCATAGTTTGTAATTGATGGTTCAGAAGAAATGTTTATCTAAAATACATATAATCTTATGGTTAAACATCAAAAAATATTATGCCAATTTAAAAGTCAGAATTCTCCCATGGATTAGAGATACCAACCTTTTCTACCTCTCATTGCATGCCATAACTTTGAGTTCCAAGAAGCACTTTTGAAATAGTTGGTCACCATGAATGGTGTAGTTTAGGGAAAGAATTTTCATACAATATTGTATTATGTATTGAATATATTGTAAACCATATTTCTGCCAGGACACTGACTAGTTTTTGCTGCAAGGGCTTTTTTTTTGTTTGTTTGCTTGCTTTGTTTTGTTTTGTTTTTGCAAAGTTGATGCACTTCTGTTTGATGGATACCAAGTCACTTTGTTGAATTTTTTCTGGACCATTCCACTTGTCATCATTAAAATGGGAAGATAATTAGGGAATTCTTGGGTTGGTGCCCAGACTATTATTAGTTTATGTATTATGTATTAGTAATATTTTGGAAAGTGTGTTGGACTTGTCACCAGAAGCCATAGGTTCAAATCCTAATTTTATTGCTTGCCAGCTCGATATGTCACTTTATCTATTATTATTATTATTATTATTATTATTATTTCCTTATCTACAAAATAAGGATCCCAGAGGTTGTGTTTAGCTGTGTTTAGGATTCTAAATCCATTACTTTGGCATGAATCACTTGAGTTGGTCAAACCAAACTAGTCATTCCTTCTTCCTTTAATTACCTGGACCATTAGAGTACTTTGATAAGTGTGTGTGTGTGTGTGTGTGTGTGTGTGTGTGTGTGTAGGAGATAGAGTAGGGGGGAGTTTACCCTACCCCCAGCTTCCTTTATTTTAAACTAAAGTCAGAGAAATGACCAGAGTCTGATCCTCTCTAGCTGAGGCAACATTTATTTAAGGGGAAATTAGTTTAAAACACTGAGGATCAAATAACAGGGTTCAGGGTCTTCAGTGCTGCTATTGTTTGAGCTTTGTGTTCTGCTCATTTTTCTTTTTCTTTTCTTCTTTTTGGTGATCATATAAATGTTAGGGGAGTAGAGAAGGATAAAGATATCTAAAGAAATATATTCCAAATAGATTGTTATTTCACATGTTTTCCAAATAGTACATCATTTAACTGTTTATATTGAATAATATTTTAGGTGTACTGGCTTGTTTGCTCCTAAGTTTTCTAATATATACCCATATGCATACAAATACACACATACATGCATACACATTTGTATAGGTAGGTTCTAATATATTCATATGACATGCACATCTATATCTATATCTATATGCACAAGTTATGTAAGATATGTTTATGCACACATGCATGTGTGTCTATGTATATATCTATTGTTTTAAAATATTACTGTGCAGAATTTCTAATCTAAAGAACTCTACAAGGTAATGTACAAAACACAACATTTCAAGACTGTGACTTTCATTCCTTCTCTATTGCCCTTTCTTTCTGTACTTTATAATGGCAATATTTGTACTCTATCCTGTTAGAGCAGATGCTGTAAATCAGTTGCTTTTAACAATGAATTAGACAAATAGATCATCTCCCAAGGGATTGGTTTTTTTGTCACTTCATCTTTTGTCACTTTCATCAGATAGAAAGCTCTTTAATATATAAACCAAGTCTGTCCCAAATTTGATCAGTTTGGAGTTTAATTCCCTACTTCCCAAGACTCTGTAACTTCTCAGAATTTATTTGCATAGTAGACAAGGTATTAATTTGAACTTGTTTATGCTTCCTTGTGTTTTTAGACTATTTTTATATGTGTTTGTCCTGTCTCTCTCATTAAGTTGTAAACTCCTCAGGGGCTTTGGCATCTCCTCTCAGCACCTAGTACCAGCCTCTGTACTCAGAAGGGACTGCTTCAATAAATGGTGTTGATTGACAGGGAATAGGGTTTTCTACCACAACAATGAATTCCAGAAGGCAAGTCTAATGTGTGTGATCTGCCTCTCCTAAATACTCTCCTCCCTACCTTTCTTGGAGTGGAACAGGATACACAGAGCTAAGAGAAGAAGCCAAGGAATGCCAGGGCATCAGGAAGGGCAAAATGAAAATGGGTAAAGATGTTGTCACTTGTTCTGATGGAGAAAATATTGAGATGGAAAGATAGAAGAGAAAGTATGTTTAGTAGAAGGCAAAGATCCAGAGTCTTTTTTTGGTCAATATATAATTTCTATGGGATTTTTGTGGTCAGTCAGCTTGTAAGTCAAAAAAAAAAAAAAAAAAGAACTAATATATGAATCCCCACATAGGATTCTCTTGGAAATGATTTGTCATTTCCAGTTTTATGCAGAAAGAGGTTAAATGACTTGCACAAGATCACATAGCAAGTGAATGTCTGAGACTGCATTTGAACTCAAGTTTTCCAACTCTAGCCCTGATGCTGTATCCATTGAGCCGTATAGCTACCTCCCAATGGAGATGAGGGTTCCCTATTTATGTTTTCCAAGTCAACTCAATGTTTTGATAGTATAAACAGTACTTTCATATATATATATATATATATATATATATATATATATATATATATATGTATATATATAAAACAACAACAGCCAACAGCAAGAACTAAGTTGTGGAAGAAGCAGAGTGTGGGGTTTAAACTAGCTAAAGAGAATAAGCAGGGCACTGAATTAGAAATAGGAACATCTGAGTTCCAATCCTGGCTGTTTGGCCCTCTTTGTCACAATCTCTCTGAACCTCATTTTTGACTTTAAAATGAAAGGGCCAGGACAATGACCTCTGAGATCTCTTTGACTCTACGATCTGTGATTCCATGAATGATAAGGGAAAATAGTAGGAACATAAAGATTTCTTATTTTAAAGTGAGTGGATCAAAATTAATGAATTTCATGGTCATTTTCAATAATTGAAATATTAACAGAATAATCTTGTCTATGGTTAAAACATACAGAAGTTCCAGTAGATGCTTTTATAGTTAGGGGCTTCTTACATTTACTTCCCCCACTAAAATCTGTGTTTGTTTGCAGTCTTTATTTCCTAGAATTCCTATATTTTGTAGCAAGTAATAGCCTGGTTAACCAACACTCTTAGTCCAAGAGGCATAGCTCCAATAGGAAGCATTTCCAGACTGGGTCAGAAAAAAGACAAAATGAGGAAAGGAGACAACTGGCTCAGCAACTTTTTGGCTGCTCATATTGGAAGCAGCACTCACACTTAATTTACGGCTTCACAAAGTTCAGGTTTCAAGGCAATTGCCCCCTTCCCAGCCTATTAGTAAGGTTTGCAACTGAACTTCAATGCACAAATTAGGGAGTACAGGCAGTAAGAATATAAGGTGCTGAAATCTTAGATTAGCACAACATTTAAAAGGAATTTTAAACTCTTTTAATTGCTTCTGCCTAATTTGTAAATGCCCCTTGTCTGCTCTCTTGGTCAATGACATTCTAATAGAAAGCGTATGGAAACTTAGTCTGCAAGGAGGTTATTTTGTAGACTAAGGGTGAGGGCAAAGCTCAGCATTAAAAGTTTTTTTTTTTTTTTTGATGGTCCAAGAGGGCAAATACTATCTTCTGAACCCCAAAATGGACTAAAATATAATTTAAGATATGTTAATTTGGGGAGAAAAAGAGACTGTTTTGATGATAAGGTTTCATTGTGAATTTGGGGTGGATGGTAGCATAATGACACTGAACCACGATCCAAATACATTCATCTTGCAACCAGAGACATGAGTCTTTGGTGTAAGAATCATTAATGGAAAACTAAAAATCAAACCGATTTCCTCTTCTTTTAGGTCACCACCTTATGTTCTATTCTTTAAAGAGAACAAAACAATACCAAAACTCTTTCAAGGACATATTTCTTGGGATTTTAAATAGTTAACAGAGTTTGGAAAACTTCCATACCTAGGGAAAGAGCAAACATTGAGATCTGTGTTTATGCATGTTTGTATATGTATGTTTTCTAGCAAGACATATACAGGTCATTGAAGACTTTCTTTCTACTTTCTATACTTTCTATACTTTCCTCCCCTAGTGTTCCAGTGTCTACCATATGCAAAAAAAAAAAAAAAAAAAAAAAAAGATGGATGTGCCTTCAAAAGGAAAATAATACCTGTTCCCTATTCCCATAATATTTATGGGGGCCTCTGCTCCAATGATTTTGGCTTTATGAGGTTCTTCTCTGTGGGTTGCCTTTTAATTGCCCACCGTCTCTAGTTCTTGAGGTAAGAGTCTTTTTCTCAAGTGTCCATCCTAGCCCACTGAGAAGCCAGTTCCCTTAGTCAAAGCAGTAGTAAAATTGGCATGCTTAAATACTTCAGGAATGCTAACATCTCAGATCTGAGAGAGTTAATTTGGTCCAAAATGCACTCTAGTAATGTTTATGTTTCAGATAAAGTGCCTACAATGTTGCAGCTTGCCCTTTTGACCCCCATTTCCTTGTTCGTGTGCTTCTAGGAGAAAGTGATACTTAAGTCCCAATCTTTACTTTTATTAGCTCCCAGAGTAGAATAGGATTTCAGCCCAGTCTTATCTTTGCTATAAACATCCTGTTACCATTCATATCTTAAAGATATCTTGGGGAAAATGATTAAATACCTTCCACCAAATGGAAGGAAGCTCATCACAGTTTCCCCCCCACAACCCTTTAACTTTGGCTGGAGTGAATTTAGGCAAGTGAATGATACTTTGTTATGAATTGTTTAACGTTAATATATATATATATATACATATATATATATAAGTCTATAAGACAGGATAGGAGGATTTCTATAGTATGTAGAAACAGAATGGAAAACCCTCTCCTAATAAACTGGAAGAGAAAAAAGTTGGTGGAGAGAGGAGGGGAAGGGGAAAGAGAGAAGTGAAGGAAGAGACAGAGACAAGGGTGGGGGGGGGAGGGCGCGGAGAGGGAGAGAGAGAGAGCAAGCATTGGGAAGGTGCTATCCAAGCCATGCATTCAGGGTCTTCCTGGGTTGGGGCTTCCTAGAGAGATGGCATATTCATTGAGCCATAAAGAAGAGAAAATAAGACTTTAACCTATTGTAAAGAGGCCCAGAGAAAATTCAAGAATTCTCTTAAAAACAAGTCCTATCTGAACTTTTCAAGATTTATGACCACAGATAAGCAAGGATCACACTTCCTGTCATTTGGTCTGTTCCCAGGAATCAAGAACTGGGGGGAAAAAAAAAGAAAAGTGAGATCTGGGGAAGTTAGTGAGACACCCTTTATCCAGTATAATTACTACAGGTTGTATTCAAAACAGCAGGTTCAAATTGGAATAAGAGGGAAGTTTAATATCATGAAGGCCAGGCAAGTTGTTGAAAAATTAGGTACTTTATTTGAGGAAAAAAAACAAAAACAAAAACATTTTGGACAAAGAGATTAGATGGCTCATTGACAGAAGGATTTTATGTTAAATATTTCCATTTCCTAACAATACATGTAATCATCTCTATTCCTTCCTTCATTCATCTTATTTGAAAGACATTTAGTGCCACATTGGGCTTGTTTCTGTAAGAGAGACAAAGTTAGATAATATAGCCCCTGTGTTCATGGAGCTTATGATTTTGATGGGGTGGTGATGGTGGTGGTGAAGAAATAACCCAGCAAGAAATGCATAGATAACTTCAATATATATAATATAACTGTTAAGTTTATTAGAGAGCTGAAAAACAAACAGTTATATGAGATCAAAGGAGAAAATTAATTTCCAGGTAAGAGTAAAACAAAGGGCTTTATAGAGAAAGCAGAATCTGAGTTGAGTAGTGACTCAAAAAAGAGGACATTACAGTACTTCAGAAACACATTAATGAAAACATGAAGGTGGGAAAGTGTAAAGCATTTTCAGAGATGAGAGGGGGTAGTCTTTTCTGGAAAGTCAAGGTGACATATAGAAGAATAATATTAAATCAATCTAGAAAGGTAGTGTTGGGTCAGATTGAAGAAAGCCTTTATTGCCCACCTCCCCCTTGCTAGTTCCTTTAAAAACTTCTGACTAATCTTTCTTTTCCATTGTATATATCTTGTACAATTTATTGCATGCTCTTACCCCTATTGGAATGTATTCTCCTGGATGACAGACTGTGTTTTTATCTTTCTATTTTCACTGTCTTGTACTAGATCTGACATTTATTGTTGACAGATTGACAATTTGAAGAGTGAATGTTATATTGGAAGCAAGAGAATCCCTAAAAACTTTTGAGCCAACATAGACATGTCCAGATCTATAAACATGAAAAGCTTATAA
This sequence comes from Antechinus flavipes, assembly GCF_016432865.1. Lineage (NCBI taxonomy): Eukaryota > Metazoa > Chordata > Mammalia > Dasyuromorphia > Dasyuridae > Antechinus > Antechinus flavipes. The sequence continues at coordinate 174,445,303 of NC_067399.1, read as the reverse complement.
TGGAAGCAGTATTTAGGATAGGTTAAAAGGAGAAGAGGGCATCAAGGTAGCAGGATCTCTTAGGAGGCAAAACAATTGGAATTCTGAAGATTTCAAAAATAAAGTGGGGAGTTGCCTAAAAAAGATAACTCAATTAATAACATTAAGTATTTATTTTGTGTATAGTATTCTAAAACTAGTGATACAAAGAAAACAAAAACAAAGATAGCCATACCTTTTATGAAGTTTCCATTTTAATGGGGAGACAATAGGCATCTTGAATATATAGAGGACACACAGAGATCAATCAGAAAGTGATCTCACAGGGGAACTAGAAAAGGCCACCTACAGTAAGAAGCATGTGTGCAAAATCTTAAAGGAAGCTAAATATTTTAAGAGGTGATGCTGAGGTATGAAAGAATTCCAGCCTTGAGGGGGAAAGAAGGCCCATAAGTTCCTCAAACACTAGGAGCTCTTCACACCACTTGTATTTTAAAAACACATGTATAAAAGATGAAAGCGTGGGCAGGTGAAAGAGGATGAATATAAAAGCATGGCAATATCCTGTAAGAATAAAGTCATCTATGACTCTTTCAGAACTCCCTCCTCCCACCATGCCCCAGGCCCCAACCCAGCTCCTTGCCAATGGCTTGCCAATTCTTACTGGTTCTACATCAATCCTTTCTCTATCAATCCTCTTTCCTTCTTTTAGACCTCATTCACTAGGCTCTCATTAGTCTTTGCTTCTACTATTGCAATAATTACCTAATCAGTCTCTAAGACTCTAGTTTCTCCCCCTGAGAACCTAACCTCAATGCTACAAGTTGATACTACTAAATAAAACATAGGTCTGATGATGTCACTTTTCTGCCAAGAAATGTCAGTGACTTCATTCAAAGACCTACACAATTTGTCTCTATATTTTTACCAAATTAATTTCACATTATTCCCTTTTTTGTAGATATAGAGCTATTTTGAATCAAAGTGGACTGTTTGTGGTTTCCTCTATTTAATAGTGAATATGTATGACATTTGCATTCATGCCTTTGTATTCTTGATTTGCTCTGCAGACTCATCTCTATCTTTTGGAATTGCTAACTACCTTTAAGGCCCAGGCTTATATTTAATTATCTTGATAGTATTTTTATTGGCACTGTTTTTTTTTCTTTCCTTCCAGTAGAATGTAAACTCTTTGAGAAAAGAAACTGTTGCTTTTTTGCTTTTGTACTTTCAGTCCCTAGCACAGCTCTTTGTGTCACATAGGTGCTTAACAAGTACTCCTTTTGATAAATTAAATTGTCAGAACTAAAGCCCAGAATGAACTGTCTAGTAGTTTTTTTTTTTTTTTTAACATATATAAGGGAACAAAAGGAGGATCAAAGGAGTCATAGGATTATGACTCAGGGACAGGATGATGATAAGAGATACCAGAGAGGATATCAAGCTAGATTCTTCAGGAATTGATTAACTCTTACTTTATATCTATTTTCTTTGACAGGAAGAACAATCTTTACATTGAGGCTAAAAAAAAGTTAAGAGGAGAGTAAAACTAAGATAAGTAGAGAGATTGAAAAATAGTGTTTAGTTATCCAGGGATAATTAAATGAGTTCAAGCCATGAGACCCAAATGAATTGAACTTTGAAAGATGATAGTATATGATGGGAAAATTTCAAAATAAAGGAAGAGGGTGGAGTCAATAAATATTATAACAGTGAACTTCACCCAAAAGACTATAAAACTGTGTGTGCCCTGTGACCCAGCAGTATCATTACTAAGTTTGTACTCGGAGGGGATTAAAAAGGGGGAATGGGGTAGGAGGAGGAAGGACTTTTTTGCATAAAAATATCTATAGTAGCTCTTTTGGGGAGGCAAAGAATTAAAAAATTGGGGGATAACCATCAACTTGAAAATGACTGAGCAAGTTTTAGTATATGATTGTAATAGAATACTATAAAAAAATGCTGAGCAGAATGGTATCAGAAAAACCTAGGAAAATGCATATGAACTGATGCTAAGTGAAGTAAGCAGAAATAGGAGAACATTATTCACAAAACAGCAATATTGTAATGATTTTATGCTGTGAAAGACTTGGCTATTTTGTTCAAGACAATGACTCAAGACAATTCCAAAGGAACAATCTCCAGAGAACTGATGAACTCTGCTTTATTTATTTTTCTTGGTTTTATTTTTGTTTTTCCTTTCTTCTATAATATAATTAATGTAGAAATTTGATTTGTATGATTTCACCTGAATAATCAATATCATATTCCTTGTCCTCCCAAAGGGTTAGGGAGAACATAAGAATACAAGAATTTGAAACACAAAAATTTTTTTTAAAATGATATTTTTTTATGTGTAACTGGGACATATTTAATAAAATGAACTATATTAAAAATAATTTTCTTAACTAAAAGTATCCTGAATCCAATTCCTGTACATGTGGTACTGTACTAGGAGAGTCTGCATAAAACATGGAACATTTTTTAAAGATGATATAAAGATAAAATAAATAATATTGAAAGTTGCAAAAATATTGTTGCACTTGCTAAAAGTTTGTGTGAGAGCTATGTAATTGAATAAACTTTCTTATTTACAAAAACCTTGGTTTACAGCTTATGGATACTATGATTTGAAAGCTTAATTCTAAGTTCATTGGTGAAAACTTGAATATCATGGAGGTCTCTTAACCAGTCATTTTCTGCCATTCTACATTGAAGAGGAGGGATCCCTTTCTGCCAAACCTTTGGGAATACTTCCATCTTGTAGACATTTAGTTCTGGAAAGGGAGTTTATCTTAGACTTGTCTTTATAAGTCTTTCCATGCTCTGGTAGGTGAGCTTTCACCTTTTATTTATTTATTTATTTCCTCTGGAAGGCATTCTCTGGTCATTTCAAAATCATCCCCCCCTGTTTGCATGCTGTCTATTTCCATTAGGAGGTGCCTTCATAACTATTCTGAGTCTATTGGAATGGCTCATTCAGAGGCAAGTGGTTGAAACAATCCTATCTATCTATCTGTTTATTTTATTACATATTTATTTTTTCTTATTTCTGAAAAATACATTTTAACACCCTAACACAGAAATAGTTACTTAAGCAATTAAGCATTTCAAGAAAATAAAACTCAATTGTAGTTGTAGGCATGGTGATAAAAAGCAATTTACATACAACCTTCCACAGCTCTCAGAAGCTCTCTATCAAAATTCTAAAACTATTTTAATACCCTTCTTGCCCAAAGGGCTACAACTAGGGCCCAAACTAATTGTCATGGCAGCAAAGCTAAAACATAATGCTCCTGTCTGAACCACAACTTTTTTTTTGTTTGTTTGTTTTCTATTGATGTTATGGGAAAGTGGGAGTTCAACTTATGCCTCCCCATTCTACCAATATCCTGGCTCACAATCATAGGGACTATTTTGCTTGCTTCTTGTTTTTGAATTTCCAGCATTTAGCACAGGTCATCATGAATAGTAAGTACTTAATTATTTTCTTTTCATATATTCATTTAATTTGTTTCATTCGTTCACAACTAAGTTATCCTTCGATCATCAACAGCTCCTCAGATTTTTAAAGTTCTGAATCTAGTTCCTTGGTCAGGGAACACTGAGGTGGGTGACAAAAAGGAAGTACTTTGAGTAAGTTAGTATGGTAAAAGAGAATTTGCAGGATATCTTTTGCTTTGTGAATTTTAGTGTTAAGAGACTGGATAGGGCTTTGTTACTTTCAAAGACCCTGTCAGACTAATCAGTATTGATCTCACCAAGGAACTAGCTCTCAGAAGCTATTGGTGGCTGGCTGACTTTTATTTTTTCCATGGATAAATAACTCTAATAACTGAGACACCAATAAAGGCCATCCAACTTCAGAGGCCTCAATGTGGAAGACTGGATGATTCTATGCAACTCAGTTAAAATTCCTAGATTTTTCTGAAATCATCCTTTTCATTATTTTTAAACAATAATATTTCGTCACATTTATATGCTACAACTTACTTAGCTTTTACTCAATTAATGGACATTTAGTTTCCACTGTTTTGCTGCCAGAAAGAGTTGTTATAAGTATTTTAAGTCATATAGAATTCCTCTTTTGATGTCTTTGAGGAAAAGACCCAATAAGAGTATTACTATGTCAAGGACTACGCACAGCTGAATAACTTTTAGAGGATAAATCCAAATTGTTTTCTCTAACCTTTGTTTTAATTTGCAGTTCTATCAATAGAGAGAACTTTAAAGTACCTCCTGGTTGTGATTGATCACAACCTAGATAATGGAATAATTTCCCATTATCCATTCAAGATTCTATATTTTTCATTTTTTTTTTTTTTTTTACTTTAGGTAATATGATGAGCATGAGATGATATCTCAGAGTGGTTTTTTAATTTGCATTTCTCCAATTATTTCTGATTTAGTGTAATTATGGCTCAAAGTGATAGCTTAAATTTCTTCCACTGAAAATTTTCTATTCCTATCCTTTGACCACTTATCAGTTGGAGAATGGCTTTTATTCTTATAAATTTGACTATTCCTTTCACAACTTACACATGAGTACTTTATCAGAGATATGTGATAGAAATAACTTCCCCTCCCCCAGTTTTCTACTTTTCTTCTAATTCTGGCTGCATCCGTTTTATTTGTTTGTGTAAAAACTTTTAAAACCAAAATTATATATTTTACTTCCTATTAATTTTATATCTTTTCTCTAGACATGAAGTCTTCCCCATAGATCTAAGAGTCAGTTTCTTACATGATCCTCTAAGTTACTTACGATATTACCTCATCTCACCATTATATACCTTTTTGGAGTTTACCATGATATATTAAGTGAGATTTGCATGTTTCTAGTTTCTGTCAGACTACTTTCAAGTATTTCCAACATTTTTTCATAAACAATAAGTTCTTGCCCTAATATTTGAGCTTAATAAAAAGTAGATTACTGATTTCTATTGCTTTTGTATCTTATATGTTTCATATATTCCATAGGTTAATCTTTATTTCTTATCCAATACCAAATAATTTGATCATCATATCTTTGTAATATAGTTTGAAATAAGATATTAATAAGATACTTCCTTCCCATTATTTTCTATTGATTCCCTTGATGTTATCAATTGTTTTTAAAATTTCAGATGGATTTTATTATTTTTCTAGCTCTATAAAAACAATAATTTAGTAGTTTGCCACTGAATGAGTGAATTAATTTAGATAAAATTATAAATTTTAATTTATTAATTCAGTTTGTTTATGAGCAATGAATATTTCTCCAATTATTTTATTCTTATAGTGTCTTGTATTTATTTCTATGAACATGTAATTGTATTTACAGAATTTCTATGTGTGTCTTGGCAGTTCAATTCCCAAATACAAAAGTTTGTAATTATTTAAATGGAATTAATCCTGTTGCATTTTTTGGTAACATAGAGAAATGCTTATGTTTTGTATGGTTTTATGTCCTACAACTTAGTTGAAGTTGTTAGTTATTTTGATTAGTTTTTTTTTAATTGACTCTATAATTCTTTAAGTAAACCTGTCACCTGCAAAAACATGATAATTTTTGTTTTCTCTTTGTGCTTATTCTGTAATCTATTTTTCTTCAGTTATGGCTATTAAGTATTATTTCTAGTTTTTTAAAAAGCTAAATAATAATTGTAATAATTTATTTCCTTGTTTCACTCTTGTTTTTGTTGGAAACACTTCTAGCTTATCACTATTAGAGATAAAGTTGGCTTTTGCTCTTAGTTACATTCTATTTATCACTTTGAGAAAAGTTAATTCCTGTTTTCTAATCTTTTTTGATAGAAATGGATATTTTGTTTTCTCAAAAATTTTCTGCATCTATTCAAATAAATATTCATTTTATATCATTTGGCCAATTTTCTTTATAATTTTCCTAATATTGAATCAGTTCTGTATTCCTTAAATAAATCTACCTTGTTATAGTGTATGATATTTGTGATCATGAATGTTGTAGTGCAAATACCATACTAGTATTTTATTTAAAATATTTGTATCAATAGTCATTATTAAGGAAATTGATCGATAGTTTTTTCCCCCTATTTTGACTCTGATGAAGATATCAAGACTATATTCATATAAGAAAAAGAAAATGGTAAGATTCCTTGTTCATCTTTTTTTTTTTCACAGTTTAGATAGCATTAAAACTGATTGTTCTTTCAGAGTTTGGCCTAATTAATTTTCTAAATCCATCTGGTTCTGGGTGTGTTTCTTTCCTTTTGTTGACTTATGTCATATTCAATTTATTTTGTCTGTTATTTAATTATATATTTTTTCTATTAATATGGGAAATAAAATACATATAATAAATACTATATAAATGTTAGTTTCTGCTTCCATTGCTACTACTATATGCTGGTCAATATTTATCTAATTCTTTTGTATGTAAGCTTTGTTGGCTTATAATTGACCAGAGTATTTCCTGATAATTGATTTTATTGCTTCTCCATTGGTTATAGATTCATTTATTTTTCTTTTTGATATTAGTAATTTGACTGTTTATTAAAAATCAAATAAGTTAAATGTATATCAATTTAAAAAAAAACAATTATAACTTTTTAATGACAGAACCCATGCCTGGGTAATTTTTTACAACGTTATCCCTTGCACTGTTTCGACTTTTCCCTTCCCTTCCTCCATCCCCTCCCCCAGATGGCAAGCTGTCCTATACATGTTAAATATGTCACAGTATATCCTAAATACGATAAATGTGTGTAGAACCAAACAGTTCTCTTGTTGCACAGGAAGAATTGGATTCAGAAGGTAAAAATAACCCGGGAAGAAAAATAAAAATGCAAACAGTTTACATTCATTTCCCAGTGTTCCTTCTTTGGGTGTAACTGCTTTTGTCCATCCTTGATTAATTGAAATTGAGTTAGATCTTCTCTTTGTCAAAGAAATCCACTTCAATCAGAATACATCCTCATACAGTATTGTCGTTGAGGTATATAATGATCTCCTGGTTCTGCTCATTTCAGTTAGCATTAGCTCATGTAAGTCTCTCTAAGCCTCTCTGTATTCATTCTGCTGGTCATTTCTTACAGAACAATAATATTCCATAACATTCATACATCACAATTTACCCAACCATTCTCCAATTAATGACATCCATTCATTTTCCAGTTTCTATGCACTACAAACAGGGTTGCCACAAACATTTTGGCACATACAGGTCCCTTTCCCTTCTTTAGTATCTCTTTGGGGTATAAGCCGAAAATAGTATTTTGTAGTAGCACTGCTGGATCAAAGGGTATGCACAGTTTGATCACTTTTTGGGCATAATTCCAGATTGCTCTCCAGAATGGTTAGATTTGTTGACAACTCCACCAACAATGCATCAATGTCCCAGTTTTCCCACATCCCCTCCAACATTCATCATTATTTTTCCTGTCATTTTAGCCAATCTGACAGGTATGTAGTGGTATCTCAGAGTTGTCTTAATTTGCATTTCTCTGATCAATAGTGATTTGGAACACTTTCATCTAAGTGGAAATAGTTTCAATTTCATCATCTGAAAATTGTCTGTTCATATCTTTTGACCATTTATCAATTGGAGAATGGATTGATTTCTTATAGAGTCAATTCTCTATATATTTTGGAAATGAGGCCTTTATCAGAACCTGTAAAGGTGAAAATGTTTTCCCAGTTTGTTGCTTTCCTTCTAATCTTATTTGCATTAGTTTTGTTTGTACAAAGGCTTTTTAATTTGATGTAATCAAAATTTTCTATTTTGTGATCAATAATGATCTCTAGTTCATCTTTGGTCACAAATTGCTTCCTCCTCCACAAGTCTGAGATGTAAACTATCCTATGTTCTTCTAATTTATTTATAATCTCATTCTTTATGCCTAAATCATGGACCCATTTTGATCTTATCTTGGTATGCAGTGTTAAGTGTGGGTCCATGCTTAATTTCTGCCATGCTGATTTCCAGTTTTCCCAACAGTTTTTGTCAAATAATATATTATTATCCCAAAAGTTAGGATCTTTGGGTTTGTCAAACACTAGATTGCTATAGTTGACTATTTTGTCTTGTGAACCTAACCTATTCCACTGATCAAATGATCTATTTCTTAGCCAATATCAAATGGTTTTGGTGACTGCTGCTTTATAATACAGTTTTAGATCAGGTACAGCTAGACCACCTTCATTTGATTTTTTCCCCATTAAATCCCTTGAAATTCTCAACCTTTTGTTCTTCCATATGAATTTTGTTGTTATTTTTTCTAGATCATTAAAATATTTTCTTGGGAGTCTGATTGGTATAGTGCTAAATAAATAAATTATTTTAGGGAGTATTGTCATCTTTATTATATTTGCTCGGCCTATTCAAGAGCACTTAATATTTTTCCAATTATTTAAATCTGACTTTATTGGTGGGGAAAGTGTTTTGTAATTTTGTTCATTTAATTCCTGACTTTCCTTTGGTACATAGATTCCCAAATATGTTATGCTATCAACAGTTATTTTGAATGGAATTTCTCTTTGTATCTCTTGCTGTTGGATTTTGTTGGTGATGTATAAAAATGCTGAGGATTTATGGGGATTTATTTTGTATCCTGCGATTTAATGCATATCAATTTTATAGGGACTTTTTTTTTTAAAGTTCTGTGGTTTTTTAGCTTTCAATTTTTAAAATTTCTACTTTGATTTTCAAGATTTTTATTTTGATGTTTAATGGGTAGTTTTAAAGTTTTTTTTTTTTAGTTGCATGCCCAATACATTCAGCTGCTCTTTCTTTCTTTTACCATAATAGTAGTAATAGTTAATATGTATAAATCTTACTATGTACCGGGCATATATTAAGTGCTTTACAATTATTATTTAATTTGCTCCTCACAACAACCATGGGAGGTAGATGCTATTATCTCCACTTTGAAGATAAGGAAACTGAGGCAAACAGGGAGTATGTGACATGTCCAGGGGGTCATATAGTTAGCTAGTGTCTGGTGTTAAACTTAACCTTATATCTTCCTGATTCCCAGCCTTATACATTATTCACTATACTACCTAACAACATCTTTTATCGATGGAATGATTTTGATATAGTAGTTTCCCCCATTTATTGCTTTAACTGTATACTTCAAAATTGGTCTATTGTCTCATTGTTTTTATTACCTTTAATTATTTTTTTTTATTCTTTCTAGATTTTGTTCTTTAACTTGATTATTCTTTAGGATTAGCTATTTGTTTCCTAATTAATTTTATTATTTACTTTCAAGGCACTTTATCAAATGGTTTTAAAAATTATGTCATGGTATTAAAAGATGCACTTAACATTTATTCTTTTCTATATTTGTGAAGATGCCTTATACACTTGATGAATAATTAAATTCCCTTCCTTTCCCATTCATTATTATCTAGAATTCCATTTTGCCTAACTTTTCTAAAATTTTATTTCAGTCCTTAGTTTTTTCTTTTTTTTTTTAAATTAGATTTATCTAGATCTGAGAATGCTAATCTTATAGTCATTTTAAACTTGTATACTATTGTGATCTACTTTACCTGTAATTTGTTTGTTTTCCTTTTAAAATTAGATAGTTTGCTCTACTTCTTTATTTCAATTCTTTCTGTATTTTTCAGTTTTAAATATGTCCCTTATTAAAATGTTTTTATAAGAATAATTTTTCCCTTAATTATTACTCTCCTTTCCCTTATTCCCTTTTCCTTTTGTTTCTCTATTGAATAAGATGTGTTTTTGTACTCAACTGTATGTATATGTATTCTTCTCTCTTTTAATCAGTTCAGAGGAGAGTGAAGTTCCTCTCAGCATTCTGTCTTTGTTGGGTACATTCCTCTGTGTTCACTCCATTATGTGAGATAATTTCTCCTATTCTTCCTCTCCTTTCCTTTATTCCTGATGTATTTTTCTTTGTTAACCTTTCAATTCTTCTTTTGATATAACCCCAAAATACTGAGTAATATTCAAATCATCATCTGTCAAAGCTGACTCCTTCTTAAACTTTGAAAGATGATAAAATTTTGTGAGTCTATGTGTATCACCTCCCTTTAGAAGAATAGTTAACTCTAGACTTCTGGGAGTCAAGATGGTAGAACAAGAAATGAATCATCTTAACTCCCCCATCTCCAAAAAATGATCAACAAGCATTTGAAAACAAATCATGGAATAGTAGAATTAGCAGAAAGACAGAGTGAAACTATTTTTGAGACCAAGAAACTCAGAAGATTTGCAGGAGAGATCTGTGTCACTTGGGTAAAGGGGGAATGCAATCCAGAACAGGAAGCATCCAACAAATTAGCAGCAAGCCCCAACTAAGCAAGCAGATGGTAGAACTTGATCCCCAGTTTAGTGGAGCTGGCAAATACCAAAACAGAATCCCTCATGTACCTCAGCATAGTTAGGGGCTTAGGCATACTCAATTCTGAAATCTGCCACTTGCTTCAGTTTAGCCTCAGTAAACAGGCAGCTGCCAGTGGGCAGACTACTGGGTACTCCAGTGTATCCTGGGGCAAATGCAGAAATATCCCACTGACCTCAGCACATACCAGAGACCACCACTAGGATATAAATGGATAAAAAAAAGGAAAGAAAACATAAGAGATTCAAAAGAGCTAAACTGTTTACATTCCTACAGGGGAAGATGATATTTGTAATTCTTAAAAAAAATGTATCACTAATTTATTATGCTTCAGCTGAAGCTAAAAAAAAAAATCAGGGATAGAAATTCTAATCTCAGAAAAAATAAAAGCAAAAAGAGATTTAATCAAAAGAGATAATGAATGAAATTATGTCCGGCTAAGAGTGCATGACCATACAAAAGGGACAAAACATTATAAAATGTAAAATAAATAATTTTAGTTACATTAAATAAAAAGCTTTTGTATAAACAAAACCAATACAATCAAGATTAGAATGAAAGCAAGAAGCTGGAAAATGATTTTTATAGCAAGTGTCTCTGATAAAATGTCTCATTTCTCAAATAAACAGAGAATAGAGTCAAATTTGTAAGAATATAAGCCATACTTCAATTGTTAAATGATCAAAGGATATGGCAGGCAGTTTTCAGATGAAGAAATTAAAGCTGTCTGCAAGCATATGAAAATGTGGTGTTGTTGTTTTTTTATCATTTTTGATTACAGAAATAAAAATTAAAACATTTCTGAGATAGCACCTTATGCCTACCAGATAGGCTAATCTGACAAAATATTAGTGATGATGTTGGAAAATTGGGATATTAATGCATTGTTGGTGGAGTTGTGAATTGATCTACCATTCTGGAGTGCAATTTGGAATTATGCCAAAAGAGCTATAATGTGCATACATTTTGATCTAGTAATACATCTACTAGGTCGGTGTTCTATTAAGAATCTGATAATAACCTTCAGATAGGTACTTTCTTTTTCTTTTTCTTTTTTTTTCCATTTAATATAAATTTTCCAATTACATGTAAAGATAGTTTTTAGCATTCGTTTTTGTAAGAGTTTTAGTTTAAACTTTTTCTTTCTCTCTTCTTTCCCTTCCCCTTTCCCTTGTCTAAGAGGACAAGCAATCTGATATATTTATGAATTACTCATGTTGTGAAAGAAACAAAAGGAGAAAAAAAAAAGGAATCAGTTTTCTCACATCAAGTGGGAACAATTATCATCTTTTTTTCTGTCATCTTAGTTAATCTGACATGTGAGGGGTGGTCACATAAATACTTTCTGCCTTCAACACCATGAGGAAAGAAAGTAGTGATGGGAAAAATAAGAGCAACCACAAAAAGAAAAAAAAATAAAACAAAAGAAATGAAAAAGTATGTTTCAATATGCATTCATTCTCCAGAGTTCTTTTCCTGATTGTGATTGGCATTTTCCATCCCAAGCCTATTGGAATTATCTTGGATCACTGTATTGCTGTGAAGAACTAAGTTTATCATAGTTTATCATCACACAATGTTGCTGTCATTGTGTAGTGTTCTGCTTCTGCTCACTTCACTCAGCATCAGTTCATACAAGTCTTTTGGGGTATTTCTGAAATCTACCTGCTTCTCATTTCTTATACAACAATAGTGTTCCATTACATTCACAACTTATTAGCTATTTTTTCTGTTGATGAGCATCACCTGAATTTCCAATTCCTTTCCACCCCCAAAAGAGCAGCTAAAAAAGAGCTAGCTATAGATGTGGGTCCTTTTCCATTTCTATTATCTCTGGGATTTAGACCCAGTAGTTATACCACTCATAGTATACACTCATAGTTATACTGCTAGGTCTTAATAAAAAAAAAAAAGGCATGCTGTTTTATAGCCCTTTGGGCATAGTTCCAAATGGCTCTCCAGAATGGTTGGATCATAGTTCATAGTTTCACCAATAGTGCATTAGTATCCCAATGTTCTTACATTACTTCCAACATTTATCATCTTTTTATGTCATCTTAGGCAATCTGACAGGTATGAGATGGTCAGATAGATAGATATTTTCTGACTTCAACACTACAGTATGAGAAAGTAAAAATGGGAAAAATAAGACAAACCAAAGAGATTTAGATTATATAGAAAACTTACACCTAGAGCTATTTTCTCAAAAAGCAGAGAGAAGTAAAGGATAAAGCTAATAGTAAGAGAGCTTGTTAAAATATACAACTAAGAAAAGGGAATTCAAGGATAAAAACAGAAATAGAATTATAAACTAAAAAAAATAAAAGATTTGAAAAGAAGTGATACTACTATTTTCTTCATCAACAATAGTGAAACCACCACATTTAGACCCTAATATCACAAACCCCTATGTGACTACACAAGAAATGGCATTAAATAATGAGAGTGATGGGGAAAAAACTGTTTGATTAGTCAGATATATAGATAATAAATGTGAGCTGGATGCAATACAATACTGAATGAACATTGAGAGTATCATTTAACAAGGTATCTAAAGAAAGGAAGATGCCAAATCATTGGTTGGAACATCTATGACTTTATTCATTAAAAAGAACTGCCTAATCACAAGTCTATTTGGTCATTTCTAGAAAAATCTTTATGAGTCATCTATGAGTCATTTATGGGTCATCTGTGCATATAGTGAGGATATCCCTATTATTGAGAAACAAGCAGGTTTCTCTTTTCTTTCTTTATTAGTATTTTATTTTTCCAAATATATGTAAAGTCATTCTCAACATTCATTTTTGCAAGACTTTGTGTCCCAATTTTCTCTCTTCCCTCGTTTAATTCCTTCCTGCCCAAGACAGCAAACAATCAGATACAGATTAAATATATTCAATCTTTTTAAACACATTCTCACATTTTTCATGTAGCACAAGAAAAAATCAGATTAAAAGGGAAAAAATGAGGAAGAAAAAGCAAACAAACTTTTTTTTTAAAAGGTGAAAATATCCCATGATCCACATTCAGTCTCCATACTTTTTTCTATGAATGTGGATGACATTTTACATAATACATCTACTGGAAATGTTTTAAAGCACTACATTGCTGAGAAGAGCCAAGTCCATCACAATTGATCACCCGAAAATCTTGCTGTTATTGTGTATAATGTTCTTCTGGTTCTGCTCACTTCCCTCAGCATTAGTTCATATAAGTCTTTGTAGGATTTTCTGAAATCAATCTGCACATAACTTCTTTTAGAATAATAGTATTCCATTATATTCAAATACCACAACTCATTCAGCCTTTCCTCAGTTGAAGAATATCTATTCATCTTCCAATTCCTTACCATCACAAAAAGAGCTGCTAAAACACTTTTGTGCACTTTCCCTCTTTTATGATCTCTCTGGGATATGGACCCAGTAGTAATACTGATGGTTCAAAGGGTATACACAGTTCTATAGCCTTTTTGACATACATACAAATTGCTCTCCAGAATGATTGGGTCAGTTCAAAACTCCACAAATAATGTATTGGTGTTCCAGTTTACCCACATCTCTTTTTACATTTATCATCATTTTTCCTGCCATCTTACCCAATTTGAGAAGTATGAAGTACTATCTCAGAGTTGTCTTAATTTGCATTTCTCTAACCAATAGTGATTTAGAACATTTTTTTTTATGTGACTGGAAATATTTTTAATTTTTTCATTTGAAAATCGTCTGTTCATGTCCTTTGACCATTTGTCAACTGAAGAATGACATGTATTTTAATAAATTTGAGTCAGTTTTTAATATATTTTAGAAATGAGGCCTTTATCAGAAACACTGGCTGTAAAAAAAAAAAAGTTTCCTAGATTTCTGTTTCCCTTCTTATGTGTTTATTTGTGCAAATTCTTTTTAATTTAATGTAATTAAAATTATCCATTTTGTACTTCATGTTCTCTAGTTCTCTTCTTTAGCCAAAGATTCTTCCCTTCCCATAGAACAAGATGATTTTTCAATGATATTTAGTAATTTACCACATCTTTAATGTCTTATTATAAACTGAAAGATATAGATCATATAGGATATATGCTTATTCCTTGTTCATTATGAAAAGCCACTTAATTCAGAAGATATAAGATCCAAATTAACCTTGTTTGATGACTTACTGATAATAAGTACTAAGCAATACAAAAGGGAAAAGAATACCTACAAAAAGTATACACCGCTTTGATAGAGGAGATGTAGATCAGTGGCTACATTAAGAAGGGATTCTCTGTGGAGCTTGATTTCCTTTTTATAGATGACCTTTCATTAATTGTACTAAGTCTTAAGGCCTTGTAGAAACTGAACATGGTCTCTAATACTCTAAGAAGGTTGGTTTGTCTTTTACACAGAAAGGAACAAATAAATGAATAATAGCTGCTGCCCAGATTTCATGATACATCAGAATAAACAGACACCTGATAATGTCCAAAAGCATGTGTAATTTGGGATAAGGAATACAGAGGAATACTAGGTTTGCCAAGAGATGGAAAGGAAAATGATAGTATGTGATATTGCTTTTTGGAAATTGAAAAGAATGTTTGTGAACCATCCCTAACCTCCCATGTTTCCTATTACACAGAAAAAAGTCTACCTGTTGATGCAAATATATGATAGATGTTAACAGTATAGCAGGGAGGCAGCTATGTGGTGTAATGAAGAGAGCAGTGGGTTTGGAATCAAATATAATCTCGGACACAAGCTGTGTGATTCTGGACAAATCACTTAATCTTGTTTGCCTCAGGTTTCTCATCTGTAAAATCAATTGAAGAAGAAAATGGCAAATCATTCAAGTATCTTTGCTGAGAAAACCCCAAGTGGAGTCATGAGGACTGTTCATGACCAAAATGACTGAAAATCAACATTATTACCATATAGACCTGCAACATATCTGCCTTCAAAAAACAAATATTGAACATCACAGACTGCAAACTGTAAGGAGCAATAAGGAATACCAAAGAATAATAGAAGGAAAATTTCACAAAAATTTTATTACAGAAAGAGACAGCTAGATGGCTAGTCACATGAATTAATTGATAAATATTTATTAAGCATCTACTATGTTCTAGGAACTGTGCTAAAACCAGAGTATAGGAAAAAAAAAGTCAAACAACTGATCTCAGGGGAGCAATCTAATGTAGGGGAAGGGCCACAATGAACATATATGCAAAAAGATATATACAGGATAAATAGGAAACAAAAAGGGAAGACATTAGAATTAAGAGAGGTTAGGAAAGACTCCGTGTAGAAATTGGACTTAAGTTAGGACTTAAAGAAAGCCACAGAAGCCAATAGGTGGAAAAGAGGAGAGAGAAGATTTTAGGCATGGGAGATAGCCAGATAAAATGCTCAGAACTGATAAATGGAGTATCTTGCTCATGAAACATTAAAGGTAGCAATGTCAATGAATCAAAGAATATGTGGCAGACATAAAAAATATTAAGAAGGAAGAAGTCGTCAAGATTACAAAGATCTCTGAATGTCAAGCAGAGAAATATGTATTTGGAGGAAGAGAAGGAGGAGGAAGGGAAGGGAGATGAGGGGGAGGGGAAAGAGGAAAAAGAGAAAGAAATCAGGAAAGGGAAGATGGGTGACATTTGGAGATATGAGATTGATTAGCAAAGAAGTTGGAGTAGGAAGCTGTTAAAATTGTAAATTAGCAGAACCAGATTGGGGAAGAAATTGAAATTATGCAGATGAAGTTTCTAAAATGCTCAGATTCTCTGATTCCAAGATTATTTTGTTTCTCACAAATATCAAAATATTTATAGCATAACTTTTTATGACAGCAATGGATTTGAAACAAAATAGCTACAATCAATTGGAGGATGGCTAACAAATTATTGTCTATGAATGTAATGAAATATTACCCTACAGCATAAATCTAGTGTATATGTAGAATCATAAAACATGTGAATTAACACAAAACGAAAAAAAAAATATGTAATGATTAAAATAGTATAGGGCAACTAGGTGGAACAATGGATTAGAGCAACCAGACTGAAGACAGGAAGACTTCTCTTCCTGAATTCAAATCTGGCCTCAGACACTTGTTATCTGTGTGACTCTAGGCAAGTCAGTTAACCTTGTTTGTCTCAGGTTTCTCCTCTGTAAAATGATCTGGAGAAAAAAAAATGCAAACAACTTTTATAACTTTGCAGAAAAAAACAAAACAAAATAATAAACAAACATATATCCCAAAGGAGTCACAAAGAGTCAGATAAGACTGAAAAACAATTAAACAAAGCAATAAAAATAGAGGGAACAAAAAGTATAAAATAATAAAAATTAACTGTAAAATGTTAGCAGATAAACTTGTATTCTACTGTGAGGTCCTTGAGAACAATGATTATTATATGCCTTTGTATCCTCAGTGGTAGGTTGCACAGTGAATAGAGCACTGGACTTGAAGTTAAATCCAAAAAAAGACTTGGGGCAAAAAAGGGGTCCTCCTGGGGAAAACCAAAAAGACCTGAAGACCCCAGAACAGGGATTAAACTGTGTGAAGTGTAAACATTTACAGGCTAGTTCCATAGAAACAGTCAGTGGGGAATCCTGGGACTAGCTAGGTTTAGCTGGAACCTCAGCCCAAAACATAGGGACTTTCATCAGGTCTGAATCCAGGAATACTGAGAGAATTTCTGCTGATTAGGAAGGCCAGGGCCAGCTGTGCTGCAGAGTCACCACCCTGGGCAAGAAGAAACCAGCACATGTAGTGGATGCACTGCAGGAGGGTTGAGCTTTTGGTTTGGGGTTCTAGGTCAGAGGGAATAACTGCAGTGAAGCTAGAATCACTATCACTCCCCATGATTAGAGGTGCTTACACTAATGGTCTTTTTTACAAAAATTATGAAAAGCTAGAGAAGAAAAAAACATAGAAACTATCTATTGGAATAGGGAAGATCAGGGTTCGTCTTCAAAGGTGGACAGAGAAGTAAACAAACAAACAAACAACAACAACAACAAAAACTTCTCTCCCAAAGACTAAAGTTAAATGGCTACCTATTCAGAAAGAATTTATAGAACTCAGAAAAGACTTTTAAAATAAACTGAGATAAATAAAAAACTAAAAAAATAAACAAATAAACAAAAACAAACAAAAATCCATCTAAGAAAAACAAGATTATGGAAAATAAGACAACAAACTGAAAAGGAAAAACAGTCTTAAGAAAGAATATAATTCTTCAAGAAATAGAAATCAAAAAAAAAAAATCAATGAAGCTATAAGAGACCAAGAAACAACAAAACAAAATATAAAGAATAAAAAAAAAGAACAGAATGTGAAATATCTCATAAGAAAAACAGGGAATTAATTAAAAAGAGAAAATATAAAAAAGTATTTGAACTACTTGAAATCTGCAACCAAAGAAAGAACCTTGACAGAGTAACACAAGAAATTATCAATTAAAATTATCTTGGAGTAATAAACAGGACAGGAAAGCAGGAATAGAAAGAAAAAAAAAAGTTCACCAACAGCCACTTCAAAGAGATCCTTTGTGGAAAACACATATTGCCAAATTTTGAAACCCCTAGATCAAAGAGAGATTTTTGCAAGAAACAAAAACAAAACAATAATTCAAATAGGCTGAAGGTACAAGCAGAATTGTACAGAACTAACCAGTAGTCAAAATAAAAGACTGCAGATCCTGGAATCAATTAAATAAACTAAGTCTGTGCCCAAAAATATCATATTAAATCAAAATTATCCATAATGTTGAATGGGAAAAAAATGGATATTCAATGAACTTGCAGATTTTCAAGACTTTGTCTCAACCAAATCCAAACTTAATAGAAAGTTTAACATATAAGAACCCAAATCAAAGATTAGTTTCAAGAAACTCAACATAGACAAATTGTTTATGTGGTATTCATGAAAATTTATATTATATATTTAATTTATATCATATAGTTAAGATTGACATCAGTAATTGGGGAAGAATTGAGTGTGATCTGATTCTAAAAAGCAATACTGTCTAGGAAAAAATAAAAATAGTAATTATTATTCAAATGAAATACAAACGAAGAATTGACATAGATGCATTAGAGGAGGGAGGAAGGCTCATAATTCTGAAAACCTATTCAAAAATCAGGAAAAGGGTAAAAGAGGGAACACTATATACCAAGAAGGGTACTTTCCAAAATCTATAAGAAAATAGCTAGGGAAAAAAAAAGGATAAAGTGGGGTATAGAAGATATGGGACAAATGGGACAAAGTATGTTATTAATGTTCCAGGGATAAGGAATAAAGTGAAATATAGAAAGATATAGAAAGTAATGGTAGTGGGACATAGTGTATAGATTAATGGGAAAGGGATGAAGGGGGGGAGGAGTAGGTACAGAAGAGTCTTTAGATTAACAGGAGTGAGATAAGGTATGTAGATTAATGGGAATGTGATAAAGTGGGACAGAAAGGATGGGGGAAGAAAAAAAGGGAGGGATCCATAGTGGAAGGCAGGGTAAGTAATAGCAAGGTAAATTAAAGAGCAAAATTAAAGTAGAAGAGTAATTAGGCATAGGAAATAAGAGATATACAGAAACACTAGAACAATAAAATTTATTATTAGAAAGAAAAAAGAGGGCTATAATAATTGATCTTAGACAAAGTCATACTTAAAGATTTAAAATCCTAAAAGATGATTTTGTAAAATACTGTACTCAATACACCAGCAAATTTGGAAAACACTGGATTTAAAAAGATTAATTTACATCCAAATTCTTAAAAAATGGTAATGACAAAGATTATTCAAATTACTGAACAATCATTCTCATTTCATATACAGCAAGGTTATGCTTAACATTTGGCAAGTTAGGCTTTAATCATTTGTGAATTGAAATTAGCAGAAGAGCAGACTGGTTTTCAAAGAAACAGAGGAACTAGAGACTAAATTGACAAGAACTATTGGATTATGGAGAAAACAAAGGAGTGGAGAAAGCAAGGGAGTTCCAGAAAAAGAAAAAAAAAATCCACTTCTGTTTCACTAACAAATACTAAGCTTTGACTGTGTAGATCACAAAACCTGTGATAAGTCCTCAAAGACATAGAAGTATTAATTCACCTTATTTTTCTGAGGAATTTGTATAGGAGCCAAAAAGCAATAATTAGACCAAAATTGGAACAACTGATTGGTTTAAGATGGGAAGAAGAGTTCAAAAAAGCTACATAGTGTCCTTGTATTTTATTTAACTATATGCAGAGAACGTCATGAAAAAGGTGAGGTATGATAAGATGTAATTAAAGTTGCTGGAAGAAACATCTACAATCACGGAGATGCAGATGATACCATCCTGATGGCAGAAAGTAAAGAGGAATTAAGAAGCCTTTTTTTGAGGGTAAAAGAGTCTCCTCTTTGGAATGAATCTCTCTGGAAAATAGAATGAATCTCTCTTGCCTCCTTCACTTGGGTCTTGGCTAGTTTTCTGGAGAACCTTTCAGACCAGCTGGGTCTCAGTGGGGGAAGTACAGGAGCCCAGCCACCACAGTGGTGTGAGATGAAGTGAATCTGCTTGCGCCTCCAAGAGAGGGCTTGTGGGCTTCTGTATCTCCCAGAGTGCTCCTGGCTCTCAGTCTCCCAAAGTGCTCCTCTCCAACCCCTGGGAATGTTCCCAAGTAAAACTCCTTGCTCTAGCTCAACACCTTAACATCAAAACAAACAAAGAAACAAAAACTGAGATCTTAAAATTTGGTACCATTATTTTATGGCAAACAGAGGAAGAAGAAAGGTAAGCAGTGTAAAGATGTTATATTCCTAGGCTCAAAGATCAATGCTTATGTCAATTATAGCTATACAATTCACTCAACAGCATTCTAAAAAGCAGAGAAACTACTTTGTTGACGAAAGTGCATGTAGTCGAAGCTATGTTTTTTGTAGTAGTAAAATTTGATTAAGAGAGTTGTACTATAAGAATACCTATGGACCTCAGAATTCATGCTTTCAAATTGTGGTTCTGAAGAAAACTTTTAAGAGTCCCTTGGACAAATAGGTCAAATCAGTCAATATTTAAATTTATTTGGGCCATTCACTGGAAGATTAAGTATAAAAGCTAAAACTTAATACTTTGGCCACATAATGAGAAGACAAGATTCACTGAAAAAAAATGCCCTGATGTTGGAAAAGATTGAAGACAACAGAAAAAGATGACAGAGGATGAGATGTATAGATAGTATCGTGGAAACAACTTGGATGGATTTCAAAAGGTAGTAAAAGAAAAAAGGGGTTAGATGTATTATGCTCCATGGAGTCATGAAGAGTTGGATATGACTGAACAATGAATGAGTGATTTTTCTCATTTTTTGCTCTATTTGGTGCTAAAAAGTAGTAATGTTATCACTCTATTAAAGGGTATTCACAGTTTAATGATTTGGAGAGCTTAATTTCAAATTACTTTAAAAAATATTTGGACCAGTTCATTAGCACAACAACCATGAATCAATATAGTATTATTTCTATAGACTCTCTAGAATTTATCAGTTTTCTCTTTTATTTAATTTAGTAATATAAGGATGGAGCCAAGATGGCAGAGAATAGAGATCTTTGTATGAGCTCTTCCTTGCTTCCCTCAAAATCAACATGAGATCAAGCTTATGAACAGCTTTTAGAGTGACAGAACCCACAAATATTTGCCGTGTAACAAATTTCCTTAAGAAGATATTTTGGAAGAAGTTCAGGAAAGGTCTGTCTCAATTAGGCAGGGGGGAGGTAGCCTAGCATAGGTTTAGTTCAGGAAGATCCAGGGTGGGAAGGCCTCCAATGCAGGGGAATCCACTGAGAGTCTCTAACCCAAAATATATTACTATGAATTACTTTGTCCTGATTCAGAAGCCAGTGGATCAGCAGACTAACTGTGAGACCTCCAACACAACTACAGAAGGCAAATAGTGAGCTCTTGAACCCTATAATAATAAGCTGGCTTGGCCATACTCATCCAGCATGAGAAGGAAGCTGACAGCACTGGCTCCAGAGCAGTGTTAAGCCACTGTCACCTGTAGAAAAAGTTTGGAACAATCTCCACTTTGCCCCAAAAGCAGACTTCAACCTTTAAAAAAGAGCAAAAAAGCAAAAAGAATTAAAATTATAGTTTTTATGGACACAGGAAAGAACATTCTTCAAACCCTGAGGATCCTAAAGGCAAAACATCTCCAGATGAATCCTCAAAGGGTGATAAGAGTTTGTCTCCAACTCAAAGGGCTCTCTTAGAAGAATTTAAAAAAAGTATTTTAAAAGAGAATTAGAAGGAAAATGGGAAAAGGAAATGAGAGCTCTGCAGGAGAGTTTGGAAAAGGAAACCCAGAAATTATCTGAAGAAAACTCCTTAAAAATATATTAGGCAAAATGGTAAAAGAATATAATTCTTAAAAATAGATTTAGGAAAATGGAAAAAAGAAAATAGCTCCTTGAAAAACAGAATTGGTGAAATGGAAAAATAGAATAATTCTCTAAAAATACAGTTGGTTGAAATAGAAAAAAAAATCCAATGAACAAAACAACTCATTTAAAAGTTCAATTGGCCCAAAACAAAAGGAGATAAAAAATTAACTGAAGAAAATAATTCATTGAAAATGAGACTTGAACAAATAAAAGCAAATGATTCAATGAGACATCAAGATTTATTCAAACACACTGCCCCCCACCCAAAAAAAAAAGAAAAAGAAAAAGAAAAAAATATTAAAATACCTCGTCAGAAAAATAGCTGACCTGGGGAATAGATCCAGGAGAGACAATCTAAGAATTATTGGAATATCTGAAAACCTTGATGAAAAGGAGTTTAGACAACATCTTTCAAGAAATCATCCAGAAAATTTGTTCTGATTTCCTAGAACTATAGAGGAAAATAGTCATTTAAAGAATCCACTGATCACCTCCTAAAAGAGGCCCCAAAATGAAAACTGCAAGGAACAGAACATTGTAGCTAAATTCCAGAATTATCAGATCAAGGAGAAAATACTGAAAGAAGCCAGAAAGAAACAACTCAAATGTCTTTTTTTTTTTAATAATAACTTTTTATTGACAGAACCCATGCCAGGGTAATTTTTACAACATTATCTCTTGCACTCACTTCTGTTCTGATTTTCCCCTTCCTCCCTCCAACCCTTCCTCTAGATGGCAAGCAGTCCTATATATGTTAAATATGAAACAACTCAAATGTCAAGGAGACACAATCAGGATTATCCAACACCTAGTAGCTTCCACTTTAAAGGATGGAAGAGTCTGGAATATGCTATTTTGAAGGGCAAAAGAGCTTGGACTGCAACCAAGAATCAACCTTCTAGAAAAATTAAGCATTATCTTTCAAGGAAAAAAAAAAAAGGATATTCAGTGAAATAGGGGATTTTGATTTATGGTTGACTAAAAGATCAAGGCTGAATATAAAATTTAATCTTCAAATACAGAATTCAAAAGAAATATAAAAAAGGAAAAAAAAAGAAGAAAAAAACTTTTTCAAGGTTAAAATATTTATATCCCTATATGGGAACATGATGTTTAACTCTTGAGAACTGAATCTTTATTAGGGGTATACTTAGAGTGTGTTGCTATATTTTGACTTTACTGTTACATATAAAAGAAGCTAGCAGTGGAAAAGGAATTGTTCTTAAAGAAGAAGAAAGAGGAAGTAAAATAAGGTAAATTTCATCACATGAAGAAACAAAAAAAAACACCTATTACAATTGAGGGGAAAAAGGAAGGAGCATTGTGTGAAATTTAATCTCATTGGATTTGACTCAAAGAAAGAATATCTGACATATTTACTTTAATATAGAAACTTGTCTCACCCTATACAGAAGTAGGAGGAGAAAGGGGGAAGAAAAGGGGAAAATTAAAAAGGGGGAACAGAAGGAGAAGGGAAAGGGATAAGAAAGAAGGAAGAACTATGTAAGGGGAGGGAAGATTGAGGGAAGTGGTGGTCAGAAGCAAAACATTGGGGAGGAGTGAAAGGGAAAATGGAAAGAGAAAAGTATAACTTGGGGATAATAAGATGGTGGGAAATAGAGTTAGAAATTTTAACTGTGAAGGTGAATGGGATGAACTCTTCCAAAAAATGTAAGTGGAAAAGCCACAATCCTACAAATATGTTGTTTGGAAGAAACACATATAAAGGAGAGTGATTCATACAGTAATGTGTTGTTGGTTTTTTTTTCTTTCAAAAAATTGGCAAATGATTTATCAATTTAAAAACATTCTAGTTTTATTTTCTTTTGCATATTATTTTTAATCTCTAACTTTTAAGGCTCTATATTTTGTTATTTAATTTGTATTTTTCATTTGTTGGGTTAACGTTTTCTTACTTTTAAGTTCAGTGTATTAACCTTTGGTTTCTTTTATTGACCAAAGTGTCAAAACTTGTATATTTTCTTTTAGGAATTGCTTTGACTATATCCCAGAATTTCTTATATGTTATGATATTGCAATTATCATTCCACTGTATGAGATGTGTTTAGAAAGGGAAATAAAGGAAATAAGCATTTATGTAGTGCCTACCATGTGCCAGGCACTAAGCTAAGCACTTTACAGATATTATTTCAGTTGACCTTCACAATATCCCTTCAAGATAAATACTATTATCTCCATTTGACAATTGAATTAATTGAGGCACAGAGGTTAAATAACATTCCCAGGGCCACACAATTGGTAAATATCTGAGAACATTTCATTTCTGCCTGTCTCCACATTCAGTACTCTCTCTGGTATACCACCTAACTGCTTCTAATTAGCCAAATAAGAGATAGAGGGAATTATATTTTGTCCAAAAGTATCATTTGATTACTTGAAATTGAAAAGATTTTGTACAAACAATATGAAGGAAACTAGGATAACAAGGAAAGAGGTTGCATGGAGAAAAGTCTTGGCATCAACTTATTCAATAAGGGTTTGCATGCAAATTATGTAGAAAACTATGAGAAATATATGAGAGCCAAAACTAATGTCTAATAAATAAGTGGTCAAAGAACATGGCCAACTAATTAAAAAAAAACTATTGACCATATGAAAGAATGCAACATAAAAAATGTCAAATCAATAAATTGGGGATTTTAGTGAATTGAAGCTTAATGAATCAACAATGTGACAATAGAATGCAAAAAAAGGATGGTCTATATTGAACATTGAATATAAGAAGATATTTAAGACTAATGTATATTAGGCCATTATTAAACATTACCTGTAATATAGACTCAACACAGTCATGTTTAAAAACTAAAACTAAATCAGAGATAACATCAACTTCATTGCCTTTACTGGATAATGTCAAACATAAGTAAAGTCAATTGTTCTGTGTTGAACAATCTAATGTTGACATCATCTTTTGCTAATGTTTATATTTTCTTGCAAATGTTTGACAAACATTTAATAATTTCTTTTTCTGACTGGCCAATTTGGTTATTGTCAAGGTTTAGATGGCTAATGTCAACATCCTCCAATTTGGGCACTTTCATTAAATTCCACATTCTGATGAAGCAAAACACTCAAATATGAAAATAAGTGAGGTAAAGTCATGTTGTCCTTCAAAAATCTTTAATTAACACTTCTCTGAGTAAATAGTAATTTGAAAGATTGATGTAAAGGGAGGGAGTTAGATAATATAAATTTTGCTCTGTCCAGAAAGAAAATTGTGGCATCACAGAGTGGCCTTTTGAGATGTGTAGAGACATGACAGGGCAAATCCATCTCTAGCAATCCCGTTGTGTACAGTGGGATCAAAGAGGATTGAATGATTATACTCGACTTCTTAAGAGAAAAGGCAAGAAGCAACGGAATGCATGATCCAGAATATCTCTTCCAAGTTACATTTTTTTCTATATTTCATTCTAATAATCTGATGTAGTTAAAGACAGATCATAAGACTATACAATATTTAGTGTTAGGTATTTATAAAGTATGAGCTATTTTCATACAAGTCTATTTAAATTAGTTTACAATTTTAAAAGATATATTTTCTAAACATAATCATCAATAATCATGTTTGAGATAAACTCCTAAATTGCTTTAGAAATTAATCATGATATATTAAATTAAAAATTGTTCTTTCCACCAGCTGATAATGTATTAGATTTTATGAGAAAAAAGTCTTATTCTTATTCTTATGAGAAAACTTCTTCTACTGATAGTAAAGCTGAGAAAACTTCTTCTACTGATAGTAAAGCTGAAGAATTATAGAATGAGCTTAGGGTTATAGGATCATGCACTTAAAATTAGAAAAAAAATAATATTAGTTGAACATCACTTATGTGTGAGATGAAGAAACTGAAGTTCAAAGAGCAGACAAACTGCGTTCAAAGTAACACAGGTATTGACAAAGTTAAGATATGTCAAATCTAGTACCTTTTCCATTTCAAAATGAAATAATTTATCATTGCTACTTCAATGTGATGCAATAGCACATGGGAAGCTCTATCGATGTTTAATATTATTCTTTTGTTTTGTTCTTTGTTGAATTCTGACTAGGGTGGCTCAAGGCAGGGAATAGAAATGGACCTCTGTTGGGTTAATAAGCCATTAAGGTATGGACATCCCAAAGTAAATTGTCCTAAATTGCTGGGCAGGCAAAATACTCTACAGCCACCTAGTGGTATGAGAGTCAGAAATATGGCATCACCGGTGATGGATAAGAATGAAGAGTTTCAAGGAGTTGCCATATGGATATGTAGCAGTTAGGATATAAATATCTCATTCTTTGATTAGAAGTATTCAGTAAAAGAAAACATTTCGCAAACATAAAAGTAGTATAATATGTAAGATACTCTAATTGTAAATCACTCTGGATTCTATTCCTATATCTGACTAATTTCATTATGTAGCACCTTTCTCTTCATTAAGTCTCATATTCCTTTCTAGGACTTTACTGTTATTTCCCCAACTTTTTCACAGGGATATATTGCAGGGATAAATCAAGATAATAAATGTGATAGTTACATAAATACAAAGCATAAATACAAAATCTCATCTTATTTTTTTGTATTACATATCTACAAGGCAATTAATAATGATATTTTCATGATTTCTTAAAATTTGCAAAGTACTTTACAAATATTATCTCATTTTAATTTTATTACAATTCTGGAACATAAGTACTATTATAATTGCCATTTTATATACGGGGAAGGATAATAAAAAAAAGTTAAAAAGACTTGGCCAAAGTCATATATATGATGAATTATTGGGGTTGAATTTGAATCCAGATCTTCCTGATTTTAGGTCTATCCAGTATGCCATGTAGTTGCCCTAAGGATCAATAAATTGATATGTTCTCATAGATATAGCAATATAGCTAACTTAATATAGAAAGAAATTTGATTTTTAAAAAAACTTTCAAAAAGAAAAAAAATGAAATATGTACATTCACACTGTAGGCCAATGAGTTTGATTTTGAGTCCTGGAAAAAGTTATATAATATAGTATTAAAATAATGCTTAAAAATAGAAAAGAAAATGACAAATAGAAAATAAAAGCATGGTTTCATCAAGAACAAGTCATGCCAGAGCTGAATTTCCTTTAAACAACAACAACAACAACAAAATATATTGAGTTAGAATAGATCAGTTACAACTGTAGTCAGCCTAAATTGTAGCAACACATTTGATAAAATCTCTCATGCCATTTTTGTGGAAGAGATGGAAACATGTGGTCAGATGATAGAACAATTATGTGCATTTTGAACCAATTGAATGGCCAGACCAAAGTAGCAGTTATTAGTGGTGCAATGTCACCTTGGAAATATGTCAGCAGGAGAGTGCCATAGGGATCTGTGCATGGCCTCGTGTTATTTAAAATATTTATCACTTACTTGGATAAAGGAGGATGCCATGGGCTTATGAAATTTACAATTGACACAAAAAATAGAAGGAATAACTAACAAATTTAAAAGGACCAGGACTCATGAAAATCTTAATTAGCTTATCCATTGAGCCAAATCAAACAGAATAAATTTAAGAAGAGATATCTCATATTTAGATACAAAAAATTATGTAAATAGAAGATGGGAAAGGGATGACTAGATAGTGGTTTTCCTTAAAAAGAGATCTGAAGACTTTAATAGAAAGCATGCAGCTGGATAACCATTTCGTATGAAATTACTATGTGCAATCCTGGTCACTATGAATCTTTGACTAAACAACCTCTGTACTGGTAGGAAAAATTCTCAGAATGAGCAAACTGTAGATATCTGAAGTGCTGAAGCAGTTGAGAAAGTGTGCTTTATACATGGAATGTAGGAACAAATGATATTGAGGATTTTTCTTACCTGGCTAGCCACTCCTTTGACCCCTCTGAAGATACTGTTCTATGTGTTCTGTTTCATTAGCTCTCTCTCTCTTTTTTTTTTTTCTGTCCTTTAAATTTGATTTATAATAGTGTATGTAAATAAGTTATGGCTTGGGCATATTCGAGAGACTTTTTTTTTTATCCAAACGTCTTCAAGATAGTAGTGCAACTTGCTGAAGATGTGGTAAGACATGATCCAAATTTGTGTTTAAGAGCATTGATGAATGTGCAAACCCACATGTTTCTGCTTTTTTTTTTTTTTAAATAAATAAGAAACATATACAGAGATTTTAATCTGCTCACTAAAAAGGCTTCAGCTGGATATGATACTGATTTAATAAGTACTCATTAAAATGAACTCTCAAAGTTATAATTCTGGAATTTGATTGTTAATGTTCCTGGCTTTTCTCTAAATTAACTTCAATGATAAAAGTAAATAATCACTTAAATTCACTATATTATACTAAAACTAAGATAGAAAAGCAGATCTAATTTAAAGTAGTCCTGCCATTCATCACATGTGATGTCATTTGCCAAATTATTAAAATCCTATTTAATAAAATTCTTATATATTAGCCTCTCTTTGCCCTCTATACCTCATTCCTTTATACCATCCCTCCTACACTACACTATTCCCATAATACACTATTATCTGGCAGAAGACTCTGGTCAGAATGAAGCATAAGGTGAAATGCTTTTTACAATGACATGCTGATTAAAATCAAGAATGCATATGAGTTTCCATAAATGTTCCTTTTGCTAGTTATTTAAAAATGTTTTGACTGTAATATTTTGTCTCTGATCTACCTCCTCCCTCTATTTTTTCAATAAGCATGTTTCTGCTGCTCAAACCAAAGAGCTGTCAGACTGGGTTGGAAGTGCTGAGGCCTGGCATTTCTAGATTAAATGTCAACCAGATGTTTGAGCATTTCCCCTAAAAGACTTCTGAGAAGCTTTCAAATTCAGTGTTGTGTTTCACTGCTAGGGAAAACCTAAGTTTGTCCAATAGGAATTTGGGCAGGGAAGAGGCAGGCAGGGAGAAAAGCTTTCAAGATGGGGGGGGGGGGGGGCGGGGAGGGAGTGTGGAATGAATTATCTGGCTAAAAAAAAGTCAGTTATTTGATCATTGGACATCAATTTGATTGTCACATTCACAGCAATCAGGGATTATGCATTATTCATTAATAATAATAGATGGGTATAAATAAAATTCACCTACTAAAATGAAGATTGCAAAATGTGAAAAATTATACAACCTCCTTCCCTTGAGTGAATGAAAAACTCAAACTGACATATTTGGTTCTTTGCTCCCTGGGCTGCAGTTTTTCTAATATGGATGATAATGATGAATTAAAAACATACATTGACTATGGGGCATATTTTCTTTTGAGAGGTTCATTATGTTTTGTCTTGCTATTAAGGCTTCTATCAAGATTGTTGATGTTGTAGAAGCATATTTGGATAATTCAATTTCCTTTAAAAATGCTGGCAGTTTTCTATTTAAAAGAAAGAGGGAAGGGCAGTCGAGTGGTGACTGAAATAGCAGCTTGGAAATGAGAGTTGTTGTATGACATGAGCAGAAGTTTTTAATCTACTTTATGCCTCAGTTTCCCCTATCAGGAAATCTCTTTAATTAAATAAGTATTTATGGGACAACTAAGATATGCTTAGCACAATTATAGACATTGGAGGATGAAAGAAAGAAAAGACCTAAAATATGCATTGTACCACCTGTCCTAGAAAACATTTATGGTCATGGAATTTGGCATATAGTAATGAGAAGTTAATGAAATCATGCTTATGTTCTCAAACAAATACTGCCTTTAAGTGCTATGAACATTTAGCTAACAGAGAGGTCAAGATAGGCTGGAGTAGTTCAGTAATTTAAGGGAAGTGCCATTTTCATAAAAAAGATGGGACTGGCATTGGCCTTTGAAGAATAGAATCACAAAACCACTTAAGTATAAGACAGAGTGCTTAGTTGATTTGAAATGAAGGTTTAGAAAATGGGAAAAAAGAAAATAAAAGACCTTTCTAAGATAATTATTTTGTGGATGTTCAAAACAAATTTTCACTGGATAACTCATTGCATGTTAAAAATTGAATACTATTAGGTTTAACTATAAATTCAATTCTTAAAAGACTATTTTAAATTTTCAATAATTTCATCAAAGGATGAAATAACTCATTTTTTATTGAATGTGATATGCTTTACAATGCTGTTGGTAGCACAGATGTCATTGTTTCCCTTGTATAGATTAGGAAACTTATCCCTAGAGTAGGTAAGTGACTTGTTCAAAGTCTTACTATATATTTCATTGAAAAAATGCAAGCAATTTGCTAAGAACTCCCTCTTCTCCTGTACTCTTTTCACATCATTCAGACATCTTTATTTAAACACAGTTGCTTTTTCTCAATTATAGTCCAAATTGATTGATATTTCTGCAACATTTGGAATTATTGATCACATTATACTTTCAGAGACTCTTTTCTGGGTTTTTGAGACACTGTTCTCTACTGTTTTTCCTCATACCTATAAGAGGACTCATTCTCAATTACTTTGATAAATTTTCATACAGACTATTCCTACTAATCATGGATTTCCCCCAAGGCCTTTTCTGTACATAACCTTTTTTTACTCCCTCTATACTATCTCACAAGTTTTCATAGGTTCAATTATAAGCTCTTTGAAATAATGCCCAAATCGGTATATCAAACCCTAACCTCTCTCATATCACCACCTGCTCTTTGGATATCAAATTGTATATTTGTAGACATCTCAGAGTCCACATATGCAAAATAGAAATCATTTTCTTTTCATGCAAAATCTTCCTCTTTCCAACTTTTTCTATCATTGTTGAGGGAATCACCATCCTTCTACTTGCACATGAGGATACTCATTCTCAGTTCTGAACTTGTGTTTATTTCACATAGGCAATTTGTTGTCAAATCTTGTCATTTCTACTTTTATAACACATCTCTTCTATTATTTCTACTTATACAGCTGTCACCCGAGTGCAGGTCCTTATCATCTCTCACTTGGATTATTGAAATAGATTTCTAATCAGTCTTCCTAACTCAGGTCTCTTCTCACTCTAATCCATCTTGCTGTTAGGTGCTAGTGATTTTACTAATATGTATGTCCCTATCTATATCCAGAAAAATATATATAAAGTTCTTTGTCATTTCACCCTTTGGCTCCTTCCAACCTTTCTAGTCTTTTTACATATTCATTGTTTTTGTACACTCTAAAATCTAGCTACATTGGCCTACCACCTGTTGGTTATACATGACCCTGTTTCTTCCATCTCTATGTCTATGCACTAACTATTTGCCATGCTTGAAATGCTCTCCCTCCTTACTTCCACCATTTCTTTTCTCTGACTTTCTTCAACATAGCTTAAAATTCTCTTCAATAGTCCTTTCTTAATCTGTCCTTCTCTCAAGATAGTTTGTGGCAATGGGCACAATATCCTAACCCCTTCCTTCATGCAACTTAGGCTTTTTTTTTTCCTTCTTAAAACCTAGTGAAACTTTCCACAAGACTCATTTGGCTCAATAAACTAAAGACTAAAATTGTTCACATCTCTTACCTCAAAGTATCCTTAGTGCTTATCCTTACTTAATATAATTTTTCTAAGCCTAAATAAATCTTTTTTTGCTTAAATATTGAATGATATATATTATATATTATACATATATATTATGTATATCTATCTATCTATCTATCTATCTATCTATCTATCTATCTATCTATCTATTTATCTATCTATCTCTATCTATATCTATATCTATATATCATTTTGTTCCAATGAGATGAGTTAGGCACATCTCAGAAAACCTTCCTTCTACTTTGTATATATCCTCTTTGTACCTAGTTAGTTACATATTGCCCTCCTATTAGAATCTGAGCCCTTTAAGGGCAAGGATTTAAAAAAAAAAAATACTTTTTTGTTTATTTACTTTTGTATCCCCAATATTTAGTAAATTCCTGGAATGTAGCAAACAAGTTAATAAAAGCTTTTTGACTGACTTATTAATATAAACATTGTAATCAGAGAAATGTGCAATCAGAAATGATAAGTTAGTATACTCTAACATATTTAACATGTATTGGTCAACCTGCCAAATGGGGGAGGGGGTGGGGGAAGGAGGGGAAAAGTTGGAACAAAAAGTTTTGCAACTGTAATTGCTGAAAAATTATCCATGCATATATCTTGCAAATAAAAAGCTATTTAAAAAATAATGTTAGTTAACAAAGTTCACCTGGACTCTAAGTAGATCACTAGTCATGAATTTATCAGGTGATACTGATAAGAATATTGCAAAAAAAAAAAAAAAAAAAGACAAATGTGGATAGATTATGATGGGCACATTGAAGAGAGTATTTACATTAATGATAGTACTAATTCATTGAGGAATTGACCTATATTGACTAAATACCTTTTGAATAATCAGCATATTCCAAGTCAAAACTTTGATTTCTTGGTGATTGAAATATAATCTTCTCTTTAAATGGAAAATTCAAAAGAAGACATTGAAAAGAATGCATCCTATTAGAGCAGGAATGAATATTTACATTAAAATGTTATGAAATATGTAACAATTATTCTCTTCTATATTCTGAGTCATTGATTTTATTGCCTATATTCAGATATTTCATTTTTTCACATGAAAATTAAATATTTGGTCTCAATTTCTATAAATTTAATCATTTATGGGTTTTCTCTTATTATCTTCTCCTGTTTTTAATAAGAAGAATTTTACTAACAGCAAATAATAGAACTTAATCTCAGGTTTAAAAATCCATCTGAAATAGGAAATTGTTTTTTCACCATTAGCATTAACTCAGTGTATCTTTGAAAAGGTTGAACACATACTTGGATGTTGCACTTCATTCTCAAAAAGACCAAAAAGACATTGTATTGAATTGTTTTGTACTAAATTTCTTTCATTCATAAAGATCTCTTTTATATATCATCACAAAATTTCTTTACGAGTTATACTAGGTAAAAATTTTCAATCTTTTTCAATTACATAAATTTAATGGTGAATTTTTATTTAATAATTTTAATTTTTACCTTCTCTATTAGATAAGGAATTATCCAGTTAAAATTTCTCTTATTTCAACAAAACTATGTTCAGATTCTTTAATTCTTATTCTTTTGTTTCTTTCATTATTATAATTTTCTATTTGTACTACAGATGTGAAGAAGAGTTAACAATTTTATATTTTATTTTTATCTTTTTTCTTTAGTATTATTTTTGGGCAATTGTGCTCTGGTGGTTATCTCAAATATATGCTAATGAAATATTATTATTAATTCTCCATTCCTCCATTAAAGTCCTACTTTTTTGCTTTATTGAATTAAAAAGACTGTAGATTCTCAAAGGGTAGCTTAATTTTATTGATCTGTATGCCAAATAGTGACCACCACTACCACCCCCACTAATAACAACAATACTAATAAATAAGCAGTTATATGGTGCTTTAAAGTTTTATGAAATACTTTAAAATATCATCTTATTTTATCTTTACAGTAACTCTGGTAGATAAATGCTATTGTTATCTCCATCCTACAGATGCCAAAACTGAGGAAGGAAGAGGTTAAGGTCCTGGTTCAGGGTCAAGTAGATATCTGAGTCAAAATCTGAATTCAAGTCTTCCTGACTCCATGTTTAGCATTCTATCTACTAGGTTACCAAGCTGCCAAATGAGAACATGTACATACATTTTTATTAGGATTAGCCTACTTAAATTTTGAGAGACTCCTTCAAAACTGATTAACAAATGATAAAATTCTTCAGTGAAAACATCAAGAGTGTTTACCACCAAGGCAATGAGTGGTTACAATCTCCACTTATGAAGTGATCAGCTTTGGAAATATAAATCTTTGAATCTTAGACAACAATCTTCATGTGACTATCCTCTATCTAGGATTGCATTAGTTTGATTGGAGGCAGCTGGTGAAATGTGAACAGGATCTACAAAATCTGTTGAATGGAGAATATATCCGTTACAAGCAGCAGCAGGCCAGGAAAGGGTGTTAACTAACTAATGGGATAAATAGGAACACTGGGCTCCTGGAAGTCTCTATGAAGTTTGTCAAAAAAAAATTTTTTTTTCTATGAGTGTATACTTGTTTAAACTGAAGTCGAAAGTGAACCCAGTGCTATCGTACCTCTGACACCTTTTCCTTTTCTGTTCCTATTTTTGCTGCCTCTCAACTAATGGAATTATTTCCAGTGTTTTACTTCTACATAGGGTGACACAATCCAGACCCCAGACTCAGCAGCATGTTAGTCTGGAAATGTTCTGTGCTGACTCTCTTTATGAAGGTCTTAATTGGAATATTAATTCTTTTGAAAGCTTTCAGACCAAAACACCACATATCAAAAGGTTGGATTTCAGAATTTGCTGAAAGAATTGTAGACACACACACATACATGTAGATGAGCATGTTTATATATTTATTTCTATTTATATACACAGAAAAACATATATATCCATAATTGTGTGTGTATAAAATTTATATATACATTCATTTATGTATGGAACAGCTATGTAGTAAAATGGGAGAGCACCAGGTTGGAATGCAGGAAGACTTATCTTCCTGAATTCAAATTTGGTCTTAGACACTTAAGACACTTATTTTTTATGTGACTCTGGGCAAGTCATTTAACCCCATTTGCTACAATTCCCCACCTGGAAAATGAGCTGGAGAAAGAAATAGTAAACTACTCTGCTATCTCTGACAGAAAACCTCAAATGGAATACAAAAGCTTGAATAGGACTGAAAAATAATGACTAAATAGCTACAACACACACACACACACACACACATATACACACAGTGCAATGCACATATATTCATACCCCAAGACACACATAGGTGACTGTAGCTGGACTGTAGACTCAGGTCTTCCTGAGTCTAGTGCTTTATCAGTTGAGTCAGTTAGCTCATATTTACACAGGAGTAGACATGTATTGTGTATATATGTAATATATGTACTTAATGTATGTATTTATAATATATATGTGAACATCTGTATATGTGTATATACTCACATGTGCATATGTGCATTTTGCTGTAGACATGCATTTATATGAACACATATACAAGCAATTTATATGTGTGTACACAGGTCACACAGGTCTACATGAAGGCAGGTATATATTTATGTGTGTGTGTGTGTGTGTGTGTGTGTGTGTGTGTGTGTATACACACACAGGCATGTGCACATTCACATTTTCTTGTGTATGTATATTGACTAGAGCACTGGACTTTGAGTCAGAAAGACCGGAATTCAAGTCTAATTTCAGGCAGTTATTAGCTATATGATACTAAATAAGTCACTTATCAACTTTCTGCTTCTGCTTCCTTTTCTCTAAAATGAGGATTATTATAATACATATCTCCCAGGGTTGTGAGGACAAAATGAAATAGTATTTGTTTTGCAGGCTTTAAAACCCTATATAAATACTAGTTATTGTGTGTATATGTATTTATATGCATATACACATAGATATACATATATATGGAGTGTATGTGCATGTGTACTAATTTATTTTTACTAAATTGCACATTTAGGGTTAGTTTAGAAAGGAAAATTCTCATTAAATGGTCTTAGTTAATACAGTTTATGATAAGTTTACAATTCTAAGATATGGAGAGAGATTGCTCAATTAGAATTTGTCTACATCTGTTCTTTCTCTGGCCAATTTATCTTTTCTATACTTTCCTAATTGAGATACTGAAATTAGCTCACTAATGATGTTAGATACATAAAAATATGCAACTTTGAAAATTAAAGATAATAATATTTCAGTTATCTTAGGTATAATTATAAATAGGCCCAAATGTGAGATAATATCATGATGTGATTATATGTGAAATAATTCAATCAATTCACAAACATTTATGAAGCAGATATTATGTTTCAGGTACTTTGTTAAGTAATAGGGTAACAAAGAGAAAAGTGAAACTGTTCTCTATCTCAGGGAGCTTACATTCCAATAGAGGGAGAGCACATACTTCAATAATTATAGACTATATATATATATACATATATATATATGTGTGTGTGTGTGTGTGTATTATATATATATAGAATTCATTTTAAAAGAGAGGGAACTAGAAACTATGGAGTGGGGATGGTCAGCAAAATCTTCAGGTAGTATTTAAACTCAATTTTGAAGGAAACAAGGGAAATTATTTTAGGAAGTGGTTGATACTAGAAAAGTAAATCTAGTGCTTATAGAGATAGTCATTTATTTTAAAAGTAATATTCTAATAACCCTACTAAAATTTTGCCCATGAAGCACTAGAACATTAGAGACTTAATTTAAGTATCAAAAACTAAAGGGCCAGAGTCCTTGAATTCACATGGAACAGACAGGTTGTTAGAATTTTTTACTTTTCCATTGGTCATGATGGCATTGTGTAGATACAATAACTATTAAGCTAAGACAGATTGTTGGATTTTGTTGAATTCAACTTGGAACAAAACTAATGCTATTTCCCTTGTAGAGACTCAAGCAGACATTCCAAGTTAGGCTCACCTTGGTTTCCAGTTGGGCTTTGTTGTTTTTGTGGCCTGGAAACAGAAAATCTGCTGAAATATGATTTATCTTTTACTCTGCCTGCCTTTTTTCCACCTTTGCTCCCACCCCCCACATCCCATTTAAGTGGTAGAAGTATATTTGAAGTGTGAATGTCACTTCATGCTATTTTTTCCCTTGGGGGAGCTCACATACCACCCATGACCCTTGGCTGTGTCCCTGAGATGTTGTAGTCATTTGCAGTTAAGGGTAATTGGCAGCAGAATACACTTTGTTCTGTACAGTGTTAAAAAATGGGCCACTTTGTTTTGTCAACCTTCATGAACTTCCTTTCACTTCAATGAAGGAGTGCAACATTTGTGTAAGAAAGAAATATTGTCTTCGATGGGAAATGTATTCCATGTGTGTTATAATTTATATTATGACATATCTTTCTTGAGCTTACACTATTTTTATTCACATGGTGGAGACTTTATCAATTCTTTTTTTTTTTTCTTTTTAAAAGGAGGCAGGAATATGTGCTTTGAGAAAACCATAATTTTTATTTGTGGAAATATGTGATAAATGTGAACAATAAATTTATATTTAAAGTCCCATTTGTATGTGATTTCCTTAATAAATCTGGATAAACTGACTGCTCATTTTTTTCATATGTAAAGTATTAGAACAAACATTCCCAGTCTAATTGAAAAATCTGTCTTTACCAGACATATGGAACTAAATTAAAAAAAAAAATGAGGGTTGGAAAGACTTTTTCAGGACCTTTATCCTGACATTGTTAGTGCCTGATGTATACCTTTCCACCAACATCTTCCACTTCCCCTTTAACCTTTGATGTCATTCACCAAGTGACATTAAAGGGCTCCCAGATAGAGTAGCCTCAGAAAGATATTGTTGCTATTGTTGCCTTTGCACTGCAATTTAGACTGCATGCTTTTTGAGGGGCTTCCCTTCCTGCATGGATCTGATTCCCTACTGAGGAAGCCTTCCAGAGATGTGGGATTTGCTACAAAAATACAATTCATTTAATAATAAATGGCCTGGATGGCAGTGGAAAGGGAGAAATCACTCACAAGTAGATAAAACAGCAGCAGTTGTGATAAAAGCAGATAAAATGCAAGGGAAATGAGCAAAGAGTGGAATGCCTGCCGGGGAGAAAGTAAAGAGGTATCTCTGAAAAACTCTGGAACTCGTGTTTTAGTTTACCCTCAGCATTTGATGGCAACTATTCATCAAGTTTACTAGAAGTCCCAAGCTTATCAGGGTTCCCTTATTCTTTCCTGACTTTGTGAAGAGCCGAAGTCCTTCCACTCATTTAAGGTGTCAAAGTCCACCACCGGGAGACTTTATTAAATACTATTAATTCCATTCCCCTAAACCAAAACCCTTTAACGTCTCCCCTGACAGTAATCCATTCCTTGCAGAGCTCAGGGACTTGCTAAGGCCACAGAATGTTTTCATTAGAGAACCATGGGGCTCTTCTCATCTGCTGATTCAGTGCATAAAGAGCATCTAACATGCAGTCTTTGAGATAAAACCAAGACACTATTCAGAAGTTACAATTAAGAGAGATCTAAGGAGTCTTAAATTTGACACCTATTTTTCTGATGTTTCTGATGCTGTTCCTGTTTGTTGGGCTTGGCCAAAATAGTTAAGAAATTCAATGCAGACTGCCCAAAATGGGAGCAAAGAGGAATAGCAATCTTGAGCCATTTAGGTTCCTTACTACTGTCCTGTTGTTTGGTGAGGTCAGTGACTATTGCTGTAAGAGCTTGGTGGCATTCTCTTTTCTGTATCTGAGGCACCTCAAAAGACTGTGTGCACGGTACTGCATTGTGGTTTAAAGATACCTTGTAATTTAGGGAGTACGCAGTTGGTATTTCGGAGCTACTTAGCTCAGGAAATAGTGAAACACTATTTTTATCAAACCCTGATTAACCAGAATGTTCGGGTGTGGGATAATTGAATTTACTGGTTAGCTAAAGTTCTTTAAAACACACAGACACACAAGCAATGACTTTTTTGTTTGTTTGTTTGTGTTAACCCTTGTGGAAAATCTTTCTAAAATTAACTTATTGACTAGACTTTCTTGACTTAGGAAATCAAGTTTATGGAATATGATTTCATGACTATCATAGTGAATGTGGACTCTATTATTTTAAATGTATAAGAAGGCATATAAAGCTAGACAAAGTGATTCACTTGAGGTTTAGAAAAATCTGCATAATTCCAACTCCAAATTATGTGATCCTATGACTTAGGATGTCAAAGTTCTAGTTAAGCAAAGCCTTAATGTTCTTTAGTATTTTCTTACTTTTCTCTGGCTCCCAGACTTGTTCAAAAGCTCATACTGTCATCTTCACCTTTTCTGCTTAAATATCTTCACAACTACATTAAAAGGGCCAAGTTTTTCTTTATCTTAATGATTTTCTTCTAATATAAGCACAATAGCAATCTAGATTAAAGTTGGATACTATTTCATCTGATAAATCCTTTATAATACCAAGATTTTTCTGCAATGTTGAGAGGAAAATTATTGAAGATTTCATTCAATTTCCAAATAAAGCTATGTTTTCACACTAGGGAGTCTTGTTCAGTGTTAAGATCAAAGGTTCATTCTAATTTTTGCAGATCTCAGCTATATGCTGCATGTTCCCTTTTCAATCATGAGCACAGAATTTCCCTAAGTGCCCTACATTTAACAGTGATGCTGCAAGAAAAATAAAGACACCTGGAGCTAACAGACTGAACTGAAGATTTCCTTAAGCAATCTCTATGAGGAGTATGGGCTTCAATTTTGCAAATACACTCTGCATATTTTAGTATCAAGAATGAAATTTAAACCAAATCGTTGCAGCTTTTAACTGATCTCCATCCAACAGTATTCTAAGCCAGATAGTAATATTTCTATCAGCACTTGGTTTCAATGGCCTCATTTCCTATTCTCTGATCTCTTCATCATTTATATTTTTTCTAGGAAAATTATACATATATGTTTTTAAATGACTCTGTTCACATTAGCATTATAGAATAGGACATATTTTACTAGGCTACAAACTGTTTGAACAATAAATGGCAAATGCAACTCTATTAGTGACATGATGCTAAGAAATGTTCTTTGATGGCTCCAACTATATTTTTTACATACTGTTGCTATTGTTAATGTCAAAAAATATAAAACCAAATTATAGTTCGTCCTTTTTTATTATGGGACATTTTTATAGCTGTCAGAAAAAGGCGTATTTCACTGTTCCCATACTCATAAAAATCAAATTGTTACTATCCTTTATAAATTTCTCCTTGAGTTTTTCTTTATTGAATAGAAAATCATCTTTTGTTAAAATGATGACCCTGCACTCAGTGCTATGGAGGAGACAGTGATGATAAAATATCATCACAGCACAACAAGTTTTATCCCCACTTTTGCAAAGTATAAACCTTTTACAAAATGAAACCTGCTAAAGATGAAAGACTAGAAGGAATACCAAGATTCTTCTACATTTGCAAAATGATGTATTAGAATAATTTTTTATTATCCATCTTTATGAAGGTATGTATGTGTATGAGATTTTTGTTGGGAACAGGGGGAAGGTGGAGTTTATATTGTCAATTATCATAGAATCTGGATGAATGAAATTTTCCTATGTTCCTCAAATCTCATTTTGAGTCAACAGTTTCAACAACCTATTCAGAACTATTAACAGGGACCTGTTGATTGATCTGAACACTAACATTTTCATTTGTTCAGTCCTGCTGGGGATAGTGGGGGGAATGAGAGCTATCAAGCTTATTAAAAATAGGAAAAGAAGCAGAGAGGAGAAAGAAAAGAAGAAATGATAGGAGCTTGGAAGAGCTCCTAACTCAGAAAGATAGTCCTTAAATTATTCAGAATTATTTCCAGAAATTCTATTGAATATAAAAGTAATTTCTGGCAGGTAAACCTATTAGGTATACATTATGACTCCAAATTTATTTTTTTCAAATAATTGCTCAATCAAAAAGCATTTGATTAGTCTTATAGTATGTATCAAGTTCTGTGCTAGGCACTAAAAATATAAAGACAAAATATGAAGTAGCACAATTCTCAAGAAGCTTATATTCTATCTGATGAATAATGTGTATACATCAACATAGAAATTCACAATAAATATAAGAATGGGGGCAATAATAGAGTTGGCGGAGGGGATCAAAAAAGGTGTCATGGAAGAGTGATAATTTAAAGCAAAAGATTCTATGAGGTAGAGTGTAATTCAGGTCAATTCAGCTATAACATAGAATTTATGAAGGCAAACTAAACTTGCAAAGGTTATGTTGGACCAAAGTTTGGTCCTGGAAGTAAAAGGAAACTAGCTACTGGACTTTATTGAGGAGAGAAGAGCTGTGATGGGAAGGCATTGGAAAGGCAAGAGATTTGAAAAAGGGAGATGAATTTAGAGCTCTTGCTGTAGACCAGACAAGATGTGAGTCTAAATTAAGATTATGGCCATGTAAGTGAAGAAAGGGGGTTAATTGCATTAGATGTTATAGAATCAGGAACATTTGGTAGCTGATCACATATTTGTGAATGAGGAGGAATGAAGAGTTGAGTAGAATGTCAATGCTGTAAATATCGATGACTAGAAAAATGATAGTGTCCTCAGGAGAAATAGGGAATATCTATGCTTTGCCTAAAAAGCAACTAGAAAAAAATTAAGTCATATTTATAGTACTGCAATTTTTCTTGACTCTTTTTTATTATGCCTGTATTTACATGAGAAATTTAAACTAAAGAATGTATAATTTACTAATCACCCATAAGACAAAATTCAAAATTTCATTAGTATGAAATGTCAAAGTAGATTAAGGTTTTTTTTTTTTTTTTGGTTAAATTTTGTCAGATGACAGATGATCATAAACCAACTTTCTCTCAATCTCTATCTCTGTTTCTGTCTCTGTCTCTCTCTCATTCATTCATTTCAAGCTGCTTTCA
The DNA here is from genome assembly GCF_016432865.1 of Antechinus flavipes. Classification (NCBI taxonomy): domain Eukaryota; kingdom Metazoa; phylum Chordata; class Mammalia; order Dasyuromorphia; family Dasyuridae; genus Antechinus; species Antechinus flavipes. Next base: position 174,404,180 of record NC_067399.1, on the reverse strand, counting down.
TTTTTCGGAAAAGGGAACAAACCATTTATATTAAGCAACTCTTTTTTATCACTTAAGAAATGTTGGCTATAACGAATTCCTCATTCAGTTTCTAGAGGCCTCACAGACATTGAAAAAATGGTCAAGGACCTTTGGCCTCCTTAGTTCACATAGAGAGCAAAAGGGCCTGTAAATGAGATTCAATTTCTTGCCTTCAGTTCGAAAAGCAACATGGGAAAGAGAATGAATCCTTTGCAGGTGGGATTTTGGTCATTAATTTGGTCATATCCTTCTCTGCTCACCTGATTTTTAAAGTTACTCATTAAAGAGTGTTAACAAGCAGTAACACAAAGCATTACTACAAAGCTTTAGAAAGAACAAAAGAAGAGAATAAAGGAGGAGGAGGAGGAGGGACATGCAAGAAGAGTCACAGTCAGCCAAACCTAGGACAAACTAAATGAAAATGTTTTTGTAGCAGGTATTTTATTTTATTTTTCTTTACAGTAGAGAATGGTAGTGGTGGTGAGATTAAGGGAAAGGAAAGGAAAAGACAAAACTATAATTATTTTGGAAAATAGTTTACAAAAACTATAGAAATACTAAACATTACACATAATCTATGTTCTACAGCAGCAGCCTTATGCCTTGAATAGATTTTTTAGACCAAAAAAGACCACTATTTGTCAGTCAATAAAAATAAGAAATTTTCTAAAGATTAAAATAATTTCCATATTAGAGAAACAATATATGTGCACAGATCTAGAACCAAAAACAACAAATGTATGGAAATTTTTTTGGGGGGGATTGCTGGTTAATTCAAATGGAGAAAAAAAGATTTTTAAACACTGAACTAAATCAACAAATAATTCACTGATGGAAACAGTGTATGGCCTATCCCATATTTAGGAACGATTCCATATGGCTTTCCCACAAGAATCTCTTAGGGATTCTTGATTCTATAAATTTCTCTACCTCATGCCTGAAATCTCTGGAATTTGATGTTTCTATTCAATTTCAAACCCCTGTGCATAGAAGGCATTTGTGGTTCAGTAGGGGGAAAAAAAAAAAAAACTGGGGGAGACAGGGAAAGGAAGGCAGGATTTGTTTGATGAGACAAGTGCTCTTCCCTGGAGTCAAGCTGATGCTGAAGTTTATGTAGCGACCTGCCTATTAGCTCTCTCTAGTAACTTTTATCTCGGCAGCCAGCCCCAACAGCAATTCAGGTAGAGCTGAATAACGTCTGTCATTGTCTCAGCCGCCATGAGGTTTCTCAGCTCTATGCTGCACTTGAATGACACTCTGTTATTATGCTATATTTAGGCAATGAAAGGTGTAATTAGCTTTGTTCTGCTGCAAACTGATCCTGCCTCCCATGCATTATAAAGGGTAATAAAATAGGCAGGCAGATATAAAAACCTGAATAAGCATATTATGCTGTGGAATTTCATGACCCTCAAACTGTTGAAAGAATCAGGGAAAGGGAGCCTTCTGTGTCTTCAAAAGCCCGATGAGGAAGGTTGTCAGTAGGGGCCATCCAAGTACTCATACCTAGGCAGTCCAGGTTTCAAGAAAACAGATATTTAATCAACTCCCCTGCTGTGGTAGATACTCTATAATTGATGATATTTTCTTGGTGACTGCTTTCCTCTATGATACCTAATTTTGTTTGAAGGCCTGCTGGGAGAAGAGGTTTTATCTCAGTGTCATTCACCATTTAGGTCTTTCTTTGATGGCTGCTGCTGTAGAATATAGGTTATTTGTAATGTTTAGTGTTTCTATAGTTTTTATTAACTATTTTCCAACATAATTATAGTTTTGTCTTTTCCTCTTCTTTGACTGTTTTTTCCAGACATCATTGGGAATTTGAGTTGGCTATTTTTGTCACAATTTATATGATTCTAGGGATGAATGTTGTTGATCAGAATCATCCTTATAATAATAGAAATAATAATAACTTGTTAGCATTTATAGCTAGAATTTTAAGGTTTGCAAAGACATTTACGATTACTATCTCATTTTATCTGCACCAAAAACTCCAGGTCAAAAACCAACCAAACAAACAAAAAAACCAACTTTGGGGGTAGATAGTGTTATCATCCTCATTTTATAAGATAATAATGCCACCTCATTTTATAAATAAGAAAACTGAGACAAACAAGAATTCAGTTTCTTGCCCAAGGTCACATAATTTGTAAGTATGTATGTGAGATTGGATTTAAACCTAGTTCTTCCTTTTAGCAAATCCAATATTCTATCCACTATATCTTACTGCATCTGAGCTGAAGGAGATTTCATAGTTTATGCCATCCAAATCATACAAGGATTCCCTTTGTCACATTACTGTCAAATAGTCAATCAGGTTTTGTGTTAAATCCTCTATTAAAGGGCAACTTACTATCTTCCAGGGCAGTCCATTCTATTATGGTATAGCTGTTACTGTTAAGTAAGTTCTCACAATATCAAGCCTAAATTAGTAGCTTATAAATTCTACTACATTACACCTAGCTTTGCCCTCTAGGACCAAGCAGAACAATTTAATCTTTCTTCAATAATACAGATCTTCAAAGAGTCCTCAAAGGCAGCTATTATGTCTCTTTCCTGAGAACAGAGCCTGTACAACTCCTTGAATCAATCAAAACTATTTTGAAGTAAACTGTCATTTCCTAAAGGGGGAAGAGAAGTTAATAAGCATTAATATAGTCCCTACTATGTGCCAGGTACTATGCTAAACAGTTTGCAAGTATTATCTCATTTGATCCTCACAACAACTCTGCTAGATAAGTATTGTTATTATATTCGTTTTATAGTTGAGGAAACAGGGTAAACAGAAGTGAGAAGTAATTTGTCTAGGGTCACATAACTAAAAATTATTTGAGGCTAGATTTGAACTCGGGTCTTCCTGACTCTACTGAGCCACCTAGTTGTTAATAAAGTTATATTTGTGAAAAAAAAAAAAAAAAGAAAAAAAAAAAAAAGGAAGGTTTCTCCCCCTTTCTTCCCTCCTCCCCCCCACCCCCAAATCAAAAGGAAAGAGTCTGAGGTAATAGGTTCCAGATTTTGGACTATAAGGTTTTCTAGCACAATTTTGAGGTTCAAAGTCAAGTCTGAATCATGATGGAGAAAGATTTTGAGGATTGCAAATTCTACAAGCACCATAAGACAGGAGCTCCAGGATAAGTCCCAAAGAAAGCTATGCTTTTTCTTCAACTTACTCTCTTAATACCTGCCTATATTTAAACATCATAATATAATATTAAATTCCTGTGACATTGCCCAAATGTTTATAGCAAACTGAAATTTTGTGCCAATAGCAAAGAAGGAAGGGGTTGACAAGGAGTAGAATTGCAAAGTTGGGCAGAGAGAACAATCTCTATTTAAATGTTAGAAATTTTCCTAAACAGGAGTGTCTAGCAACTGTGACTGAAACTATAACTTTTCATCTAAAATAGATGTCCTTCTGGTCTGGCCATTCTGGAAAGTAATGTGGAAATATGCCTCCAAAAGCTATTAAATTGCTTGTACTTTGACCTGGTGATGATATCCCTCCTAAGTTTATATGCCAAAGAGATCAAAGGAAGATGAAAAGAAATCATATGTGCAAAAATATTTATAGCAGCTCTTTGTGGTGACAAAGGATTAGAAACTGAGGGGATACCCATTAATTGAGGAACAGTTAAACTAATTATTGTACATGAATGTAAAGAGAATACTATTATACCAAAAAAGGGGGGGGGAGATGAATTCAGAGAAAACTGGAAAGACTTGTAGGAAGTGATGCAAAGTCAAATAAGTAGAACCAGAACACTACATACAATAATAGCACTACTTCAAAGACAAGAAACTATGAAATACTTAGGAACTATAAAAATTACTAACCACAATTCTGGAAGAATTATGATGAAATATTCTATATCTACTTCCAGATAGAGAGGTGATGATAGAATTGGACTGAAGATGGAGGTGTTGGGGATGGGTGGTGAGGGGGGGGGATGTGTTGGATATATGCCAATATAGGAATTTGTTTTGGCTGATTAGACATATTTATAATGAGTTTTTCTCTGAATATGGACAAAAATAACTTTCATAATCTTAATCTATCCTTGCCACCCTAAATTCATTCATTTTAACATTAAAGATGTTATTCTTACAGGATCAGATTATACTTTTGTATTTATTCTCTATTACCTATTTTTGCCCTTGTTTTTTATATGTCTTTTAAAAAATCTAAGTTTGTTGATGTGTCCCCTTGCAGATATATGACTGAGTCATTTCTCTTTTTTCTGCCTATTCATATTTTTCCTCTTTATATCTTAATTATTTCACTTTAATAGATTTCTATTCCTCTTCTTCATATAAGATTTTTATGCAACTATACCACAAAGAAGTCCAACAAAAAAAAGAAATGTTCAATATACAGCAAATTATTGATAGCAACATTTTTGTTTTTGGTAGCAAAGGATTATAAATAAAATATATGTTTATTGACTAGAGAATGGTTAAAAATTCTGCTATATGAATATAATGTAATATTATTGCACTATTAGAAATTATAGGAATTCTTTATGAACTGATGAGGAATATATTGAGTAAAAAGAAAACAATGTACCAAATAATTAGAAGAAAATATAAGAAAATAAAGTATTCTCTGCCTTCAAAGAGTTTACATTATAATAACAGGAGACAACACATAAAGGTAAACTGAGAAGATGGGGGGAGGGGAGGGAAGAAAAGTCTAATTTTCTGGTAAGAAGCAATAAGTAGAACATCAAATGGAGATTGCAAGTTATAAAAACAGGGACTGCTGTGAAAAACCTGAATCTGGTTAAAATGGTCCTAGGTTCTAGGAAAATGGTTTACTTACCAAAGTCCAATGTGATTGTAGTAGTAGAATACTCAAATTTGTGGAAGTAGCTGTACAATATTTTATATAGTGTCAGAAGCAGCTTATAGCTTCTTTTTGCTGACGTAATTTTTTCCCCTCCTTTTTTTTTATTGTTTGTTATAGGGAATGGTATGGTGAGTAAGGGACAGGGGAAAGCGATTAAAAAATGAAGATGACTCAAAAATCAATAAAGGCCAAAGATATGTATAAAATCTATAAAGTAAAATATTGCTCCTTGTATAACTAATCTTCCCATGTATTATTTTTGACTTTTGTCTTGGATTTTGTCTGACAACTTTTGCATATGTGTGTACTATACATGTAATATTTTCTTCCTATATTTTACTACTTTTTATGTATCCACATTATCTTGGTGGACAAGTTTTGTCTGTCCTTTTTCATTTTAAATAGTTTTTTTAAATAAAATTGATCAGATATTGGGAAATACAGTTATATCCTTCTTTATTAAGTATATTCTATCCCTGGCCCATAATCCTTATATTGTAGTCTATGATTCAGAAGTCCAAATTTTGTCCTCAAATACATTTTAACTAACTATTTTCTAAATCAACCTTCCTCTTCTGAAAACATTATTTTTTGGCAGAGGGGACAAAAATATTATCTATTCACTAAATTCTTATCTATTCACTATAGTTGTATGCTCATTACAGACTTTTTTTTTTTTTACAATGATTTCTTGTTTGCCTCCAGAAGTGTTGTTTATGCCAATTTGTATCACCAGAATTTCATTTAGGTCAAAGTTAGTAATAGTCACCTAGTGTGACATTTCTTGAGAGATTTTCTGTTATGACTTGAATACATGATTCAAGAAGATAAGAGACCCTTCTATTGCTATTATCACCTAAAAAATAGATGCCAGTATTCCAAAGCAGGGTATCTTTTATCTTCTTGTTCTGGCCGTGAGTAGAAAAACCTTTCAACTGGCAACATCTGTCAATCCTTATCATCATTGCATGGAGGACAGCAAATGGGAAAGATATGCAGGCTGCATTTAATAAAATCATTAGAGTTACAGAAGACTTTTTCAGTAAGTATAGACTTAAAAAGGACACATGGGAAAATACATGTATTACTAAGGGGAAAATGGATGTTATTAAATAGTTAAGAAATTTTCAGATAAAATCTTCAGAACAAGGTAAAGCTTTAGAAACATGTTTACTGTCTTGGGTAGACTAAACCCATGAAACAAAAACAATACTACTAGATTTATTATTTTGGGCCATATCAGGAAAGCTAACAAAATTACATTAAAGTTCTAGAAAAATAAAATCCATCTGGAAGAAAAATAAAATCCATCCAGAAGAAAAAAATAGAAACACTAAATTTTTTAATAGAAGAAAGGATCCTAGCAGCAACAGATTTTATACTACACTACAAAGCAGTAATCATAAAAATAAGTTGGTACTGGTTGAGAAATCAAAAGGTGAAACAATGGAACAGATTGGGTACAAAAGATTCAGAAGCAAAAGCTCTACCTAGTGTTTTATATCAAATCATAGCTATGGATATATTTGACATATATTTGATAGAACTCAATCAAAAACTTTTTAGGAAAAAAAACAGAAAGCTGTGTAATAAAAACTAGGTATAAATCAACACCTTCTACTACATTCCAAGAAAAGCTTCTAATAGGTACCTGGTTTAGACATAAAAGGTTACATCATAAACTACAGGAATAAGATAGAAATTATTTTACATATAGAGGAAAAGTTTGTGAATAAATTAGGGATATAGAAAATTACAGCAAGTAAAGTGGATAAGTTTGATTATATAATTTTTAATTGTACAAATAAAATGAATATAGCTAAAGTTATTAAGGAAACAATTTAATGAGAAAAAAAATTGTTGCAGATTTCTCTGACAAGTTTATCTTTTTTAAGTCAGAAAGAAATGATTCAAATTTCTAAGAACAAGATGATTTACTCAATTGATAAATGTATAAAAATATGAATAGGCAATTTCTGATGAAGATATACATACTATCAATAACCATATACAGTCCTACAAATCTTTAGTAATTAGAAAAATACAAATGATGCAATTCTGACATTATACCTTATACCTATCTGATTGACAAAAGGGGAAAAAAAAGAAAAAAAATGACAAATGCTGAAGGAGCTGTAGAAAAAGAGGCACTTTAATTTGCTTTTTGTTTTATATGTGAATTATTTCGGCCATTTTGGAAATGAATTTATAACTATCTCCTTTGCCCTACAATAATTAAACTATTACACTTGAACCAAATCATATAAAAGAAAGGGAAAGAAAAAGGAGGTATATGTAAAAACTACTTATAGAAGCACTTTTTGTTTTGGCAAAGAACTAGAAACTAAAGGAGAGTCCATGAATTGATCAATGGATCAACAAGCTATGGTACATGTGTAATAGAACACTATTGTGCTGAAAGAAATGACAAAGGGTCAGAGAAACCTTGAAAGATTTGTAAGTGCTGAAAAATGAAGTGAGCAGAACTAGGAGTACTATTTCTACAATAGCACCAAGTATAAAAAGAATTTTGAAAGACTTAAAAATTCTAATCATCTCAATGATTAACTACAATTCCTGAGGACCTATGATGAAACATGATCTCCATCTCTTAATAGATAAATGATAGACTAAGGCTAACAATTAAGACACATCTTTTTGAATGTGGTTTGCTCCCTATTGAGGAGGTAATGGGAAAGAGAGAAAATAGATTTTTGTTAAGTAAAAAAATTAACAAAAGAAATACTGAGAATAATGAAAAGGACTGTTAAAAATATATTAGAAGGAAGCAATAACAAACATAACAATAACATAAATAACAAATATAAAGGTTGGGGCAGATATTATAATTTTCAGATAAAATGACAAAAATGACTTCCTTGCCTATATTTTATTTCCATCTCTAGTATCACAGAGAATCCTCACCAACCTATAAAATGTAGGAGAAAAACAGATGAGAGGGAAGTGAATCCAAAGATGTAAAAAGTTATTGAAATACTGATAAGAATCTTTGAAAAATCACGATAAATCTAATAGATGATCCAAAGATGAAGAATGGAAATGTTTAAAAATGTTTAGTTTTAAAAAGAGAAACAATAATGCATTGGACAATAACATATTGATATTAATCTCCAGGAAAAATTTAGGCATTTCAAGAAAATTATTTAGCCTTAAGTTGCCTGTTAGATTATAAATGTCTCAGGAATAAAATTTTGTAATTATTAATACTTATCACCATTACCTGAGAGATCAATACTTAATACTTATTAATTAAGTATTAATTATTAATACTTAATAAATAATTGATGAATTGAACTGAACTGTATTCTAAGGAATAAGGTAAAGAGATTTGTCATGTTTGAAAATATAAACTAGGGGAAGATATAGCTCTGTCGTATAAAATATTTTTGTCAGCTACTTAAGGATAAATACATAAGATTGTTGTTATTGTTTAGTCATTTTCTGTTGTGTCTGATTCTTTGTGACTCCCTTGATGTTTTCTTTGCTAAGATGGTAGAATAGTTTGTCATTTTCTTCTCCAGCTCACTTTACAGATGAGAAAACAAAAGCAAAGAAGGTTAAGTGATCCCATAGCTAATGTCTGAGACTGGATATGAACTCAGGTCTTCCTGATTCCACGAGTGCACTCTATTCTTTGTGCCCTAAACATAGAAAACTGCCCTAAACAAAGTATTTTTATGTAATTTAAAAGTAGTACGAAGTTGATAGAGATAACTAATGAACTGAATATATAATTAGATTAGAAAATTTCTTTAGTTATGAGAAAGTAAATTATAATGCAAAAATCATTAAAAAATACTTAAAAGGTAAAACAATGTAAATACAAGATGGGGAAAATGACATAACCTTAATATGAATCTACAGTTTAATGTGGCTGTGATAAAATTTGATGCAATCATAAATATCAGAAATATTATACCTCCCAAATTAGGGAGGTAATTCTCATCTTCTTTGTGGAAACAATATCTGAGAAATAATTTTCAGTTTCTGAGTGCCACATTTTAGGAGAACAATTAATTTGAGAGCATTCAAAGGAGAATATTGAAAGGTAGACTACTAAAAGGTCTGGAGTTCATGGCACATAAAGATAATTTAGAAGAATTGTCATTGTTCAATTAGGAAAAAAAAAGGAGATTGTGGTATGCTTGGAGTGATAGAATATAATAACTGTCTTCAGGTTGTTGAAAGTTATATACAAGATAATTATGGGGGAAAATTGGGTGGTAAGTCTTTTGGGTAGGAAAAAGAAAAAAATGTATTTTAGGTTTAAGGAAACAGAAGCAAAAATTTGGAAGGATTCCTCAAAAAATGAGGAAAGAAAGAAAAATATAATGCAGGGAGCTAAATTGTATAAATATTTTTATCTATGGATTTTTGAAGAGATCTGTATGTAAAAACTGATATGAAAAAAAATGGAATATTAAAGACAAGGAACAATTAAGAAATGGAAAAAGGAAAGGATGAATTGGAGAGTGGGATGTTAGCCAATCAATCAATCCATTAACAATAATTTATGAAGTGACTACTATTCTCTAGTCACTTTGCTAGAAAGTAGAGATACAAAGACCTAAATGAAAGGGCCCCTGACCTCAAGGAATTTATGAGCTATCCAGAGAGAAAATATGTAAGTATACATATATACAAAATAAAAACAAAATATTTTTTTTTTGTTTTGACAGATGGGGATATCAGGAAAGGTCTCATCAAGAAAGTAATACTTGAATTGAGATTTATAAAAATATATTTTTTATTTTAATAAATATTTCTGAATTAAATATGCCCAAAAGGTTATCAAACTGTGCATATACCTTCATCTAGCAGTGTTTCTGCATAGCCTGTATGACAAAGAGATCATAAAAAGGGGAAAGGACCCACAAATGGAAAACATGTTTGTGTAGCAGTCTTTTTTTTATAGTGGCAAGAAACTAGAAATTGAGTGGATGCTCATCAGTTGGAGAATGGCTGAATAAATTATAATGTATGAATGTTATTATTCTATAAGAAATGATCAGCAGAATGATTTCAGAAAGGCCTATTCATCTGCATGAACAGATGCTAAGTGAAGTGAGTAGAACCAAGACAACATTGTACATAGCAACAACAAGGAAATGTGAATATCTCTATCAATTCTGATAGACATGGCTCTTTTCAACAATGCTATGATTCAGGTCAATCAAAATATACACGTGATGGAGAGAGCCATCTGCATCCAGAAAGAGGACTATGGGGACTGAATGTGAATCACAACAATATTTTCACCTTTTTGTTGTTAATTCTTTTTTTTTTCTCCTTTTTTTCCTTTTTGATCTGATTTTTCTTGTGCACTATGATAATTGTGGAAATATGTATAGAATAATTGTACATATTTACATATTGGATTGCTTGCCATCTGGGAAGGAAGGGGGGAGGGAAGGAAAAAAAATGGAACATAAGGTTTTGCAGACATGAATGTTGATAATGTTTTGAAAATAGTTTTAATAAAGTTTTCTTTTTCTATTTTGTTTTTACCAAATTTAGGAATTAAAATATGTCCATGTCATAAAAGGAATTTTAAAAGGTTTCTTTATGTTTCCAAATACCTTATATAGCATTGGGGTTGTTCCCTTAAATGTTTGATAGCTTTCACTTCTAACTCCATTTTTCCTGGGATTTTTTTTTTTTTAATACAGAGTTCATTTATGGCTTACTCAAATTCTTTTTCTAAGGCAGAATTATTGATGTATTCTAGGTTTTCAGTTTTACCTGGATACATTTAGGTAAGATAGTTCCTAATTGCTTAAATTACACCTCTATTAGTAGGAAATTCATCCCTTTCATTTCTTATATAGGCAATTTAGTTTTCTTTCTTTTTATTAAAATTAATAGTTTTTGTATTTTATTGTTTTTTCATAAATTGAGTTCTTAGTTTTATTTATTGATTCAAGCATTATTTATTTTCAATTTTAATATTTTTCTTTGATTTGGGGGATTTTAATTTTTAGTCTAATTAAAGATATTAAATGTATTCTTTTAATATCTATTTTTAAATAAAAAGTTCAGTTCATTGATTTGTATATTCTCACTTTTGTGTGTGTATATATATTTGTATATTCTCACATATATATATATATATAAACTTTTCAACTTTAAATATATATATATTTGTTGAATATATTCATTATCTATGATACTCTTTAGTAAAATATGGTTTCTTTCCTTATATCTTTTGATATAAGTTGAAAGTTGAAGTTACCCTAAATACTATTTTGATTGTATCCCACAAATTTTGGTAAATTGTCTCATTGTCATCATTCTCTTTAATGATCCACTCATTTGTTACAATTAAATTATTTAGTTTCCAACTGATTTTTACTCTTTGTTTCCATAGGACTTTAGTTAAAATAATTTTTATTGCACTTTTGTCAAAAAAGATTTTTCCACATTCAGTTGTGAAGTTTTTAATGCCATGAAACAAGTTGACTTTTTGTGAAGGTTCTATAGATGGAATGCTATCTTTCCATTCATTTTTTCAGAGGTCTAGAATAGTTAATTTGTCTAAAATTGTATTCATCTCTTTGATTTTTTTATTTACTTAATGACTTGATTTATCTAGCTCTAAGAGGGAAAAGCTGAGTTTCCCCCATGGTTATTTTATTTCCTTTAATTCCTATAATTCATTTAATCTTTCCCTTAGAATATAGATGCTTTGCCATTTAGTAGATATATCTTTAAAATTGATATTTTTTCATTGTGTACTTTTTAGCAAAATTTTGTTTCCCTGATTATCCCTTTTAACTAGATCTATTTTTTTTTGCTTTGTCTGAAGTCAAAATGACTATCCCTGTCTTCTTTTTACTTTAGCAGAAGCATAATTTTCCCCAGCTCCTCATTTTACATCTTTGTGTATCTCTCTGTTTTAAATGTATATTTTGAGGGTGAGGGTGTGAAGGTGTTATTGTTGTCTGCAAACAATATATTATTGGGTTCTGGATTTCTAATCCATTTAGTGATCTGCTTCCATTTTACAGTTGGGTTTGTCCCACTCATGTGTCCAATCATAATTGCTAAGTTTACATTTCATTCTAAATTCATATTTTCTTCTACTGACACATCTCTCTCTTTTCATCCTGCTCCTAAAGCCTATATGCTGCTGACTACTGTCTTCCTTTATCAAATCTCTCTTATCACATTGCCTGTCTTTACTTCTCTTTTCCTCTTTCATACTTCTATATTTCTATAGATTTTTATACTCAATTGAGTATGCATATATGTATTTTCCCTCTTTGAACCACTTCTGATGCTAGTGAGAATCACATATTGCACTCCACCACCATTTCCCTCTTCATTATAAAAACTCTTATTTGTATACTTATATGTGAGATAATTTTACCCATTCTTTCTCTCCTTTCCCCCTTTTCCCAGGACATCATTCTTTCTGACTTATCTGCATTTTTTTAGACAATATCCCAAAAATAATTGTTTTACTACTGTGCCTTCTTTTTATGCAGAATTTTTCTAATTGCCTTAATAATGACACAATTATTAGAAATTACATGTATCATCTTCCCATGTAGAAAAATAAAAAGTTTAACCTATTGAACCCCATAAGATTTCTCTTCCATGTTTATCTTTTTATGCTTCTCTTGAATCTTGTATTTTAAAGTACAATTTTATGTTCAGCTTTATTCTTTATATTAAAAATTCTTGAAAGCCTTCTATTCATTAAATATAAATTTTTCCCCAGTTGAAAGATTATACTTAATTTTGCTGGGTAGTTGCTGGGAAGTACAGTTCTTGATTGTAATTTCAGACTAGAACTGAACAACAACAACAAAAAAATGATCTCCAAACACAGAACTCAAGAGAAGCATAAAAAGGTAAAAAGAAAACAACTCTTGAGAACTATATTTCTGTTATGAATATACTTAGAGAGTGTGAATATAATTTGATTTTATTATGATAATATGAAAAATAATTTAGTGGTGGAAAGGGGATCATACTGGAAAAAAGAGAAAAAAGGAAGAAATATATATATATATATATTTCATGAAGAGGCAAAGGAGACCTATTATAATTGAGAGAAAGAAGGGAAAGGGATGAGCATTGTGTGAATCTTACTCTCATCAGAATTGGCTCTAAGAGAGAATATCAGACATATTTGGTATCATAAAGAAACTTGTCTCACCGTATAGTGAAATAAGAGGGAAAGGGGGAAAAGAAAGGGAAAGACTAATAGAAGGGAAACAGGAAAAATTAGGGGAAAGGTGTAAAAAAGAGAGAGAGGCTCTAAAGGGGGAGGACTGTTTAAGGAAGGTGGTCATCAAAAGCAAAATACTGGGGAGGAGGAAAAGGGGATAGGAAACAGAAAAGCATAACTTAGGGTAAATAAGATGGTAAGAAATACAGAATTAGTTATTTTAACTGAGAATGTGAATGGGATGAACTGTTACATAAAATGGAAGCAAATAGCAGACTAAATTAAAAGCCAGAATCCTACAATACACTATTTACAAGAAACACATTTAAAGCTGAGTGATACAGCGTGAAGGTAAAGGGCTAGAGCAGAATCTATTATGTTTCAGGTGTAGTAAAAAAAAAAGTAGGGATACCAATCCTGATGTCAGATCAAGTAAAAACAAAGCTAAATCTAATTAAAAGATATAAGGAATGACACTATATTTTACTAAAGAGTATCAGAGATAATGAAGCAATATCACTACTAATCATATATGCATCAAGTGGTATATCATCCAAATTACTAAAGGTGAAGTTTAGAGAGCTGCAAAAAGAAATAGACAGCAAAATTATACTAATAAGGGATCTCAATTTTTCTTTCTCAGAACAAAATAAATGGATCCACAAAATAAATAAGAAAGAAAGAAGTTAAGGAGGGGAACAGAATGTTAGAAAAGTTAGATATTATAGATCTTTGGAGAAAATTGAATGGAGACAGAAAGCAATTTTTTTTCCTTGATGCTTTATAGAAACTATACAAAAATTGACCATGCATTAGAACATAAACACCTCAAAATCAATTGCAGAAAGGGAGATATAGTAAATACATTTTTTTCAGACCATGCACATCCATTATAAGACCAGGAGGAAGTAGACCAAAAATTAATTGGGAATTAAACAATCTAATCCTAAAGAATGAATGGATGAAACAACAAATCATAGACACAATCAACAACTTCATCCAGGAGCATGACAATAATGAGACAAAATACCAAAATTTGTGGGATATAGCCAAAGCGGTTATAAAGGGAAATTTTATATCTCTAGATGCTTACTTGCAAAAAATAGAAAAAGAGAAGATCAATGACTTGGATTTACAACTAAAAAAAAAATAGAAAAATAACAAATTAAAAACTCTCAATTAAATATCAAATTTCACATTTGGAAATTAAAGGGGAGATTAATAAAATTTAAAAAAAAACTTGAATTAATAAATAAAATTAAGTTGGTGTTATTAAAAAAACAACAAAATAAATATATCTTTAATTAATATGATTAGAAAAAGGAAAGAAGAAAATCAAATTGTTAATCTCAAAAATAGAAAGGGAGAACTGAAGAGGAAATTAGAGCAATGATCAGGAGTCATTTTGCTCAACTATATACCAATAAATTGTATAATCTAAATGAAATGGAGGAACATATACAAAAATATAGATTGCCCAGATTAACAGAAGAGGGAATAAATTATATAAATAGTTCCATTTTTTAAAAAAAGAAATAGAACAAACTATTAATCAACCCCCTGAGAAAAAAATCTACAAGAAAAAAATTTACATGTGAATTCTACCAAAGATTAAAAGAAGAATTAATTTCAATATTATATAAACTATTTGAAAAAAATAGAGACAAAAGGACTCCTACCAAATTCCTTTTATGACACTGCTGATAGCTAAACTGGGGGGGGTGAAACAGAGAAAGAAAATTATAGACCAATTTCACTAATGAATATTGATGCAAAAATCTTAAATAAAATATTAGCAAAGAGATTGCAGAAAGTCATTCCCAGAATAATACACTATGACCAAGTAGGATGTATACCAGGAATACAGGACTGGTTCAATATTAGGAAAACTACTAGCATAATTGACTGTATCAATAAACAAACTAACAAAAAATCATATAATTATCTCAATAGATGTAGAAAAAGCATTTGATAAAATCCCACATCTATTCCAACTGAAAACACTAGCGAGTATAGGAATAAATGGACTTTTCCTTAAAATGATCAGTGGTATCTATTTAAAACCATCAGCAAGCATCATTTGTAATGGGGACCAACCAGAACCATTTCTATAAGATCAGGAGTGAAACAAGGTTGCCTACTATTGCCTACTATCACCACTACCATTCAATATTGTATTAGAAATGTTAGCTTTGGCAATAAGAAAAGAAAAAGAGATTAAAGGAATTAGAGTAGGTCATAAGGAAAACAAATTATCACTGTTTGCAGATGATATGATGGCATACTTAGAGAACCCTAAATAATCAACTAAAAACTACTAGAAACAATCTCCAACTTTAGCAATGTTGCAAGATACAAAATAAGTCCGCACAAATCATCAGCTTTTTAATATATTATCAGCAAAGTCCAGCAGCAAGAGATACAAAAAGAAATTACATAAAAAATAACTATTTTATTTGGAATCATAAATCCAACTAGTATTGGAAGCTACTACGGAAATTAGTAAGGAAGAAATTAGGGCTTGATCCACCCCTAATATCACATACCAATATAAGGTCAAAATGGGTTCATGATTTAGAAAAAAAGAGTGATATTATAAACAAATTAGAAGAACAAAATATAGTTTATCTATCAGATCTATGGAGAAGAAAAGAATTTGTGTCCAAAGAAGAAATGCAACTCATAATTGTATATCAAATAGATAATTTTTATTATATTAAGTTAAAAATTATATAAACAAAACTAATGCAGACACTTTCAGAAGGAAAGCAATAAATTGAGAAATCATTTTTACATTTAACTGTTCTTGTAAAGGCATTACTTCTAAAATATATAGAGAATTGATTAAATTTATAAGAATTCAAGCCATTCTCCAATTGATTAAGTGGTCAAAGGATATGAACAGACAATTTTCAGATGAAGAAATTAAAACTATTTTTAGCCATATGAAAAGATGCTCTAAATCATTATTAATCAGAGAAATACAAATTAAGGCAACTCTGAGAAGTTACTACACATGTCTCATACTGGCTAAGATGTCAGGAAAAAATAATGACAAGTGTTGGAGGAGATGTAGGAAAACTGGGACACTAATACATTTTGATGGAACTGTGAATGGATCCAGCCATTCTGCAGAACAATTTGGAACTGTGTTCAAAAAGTTATCAAACTATGCATACCCTTTGACCCAGCAGTGTACTACTAGGCTTATATCCCAAAGAGATTTTAAAGAAGGAAAAGGGACCTATATGTGCAAGAATGTTTATGGCAGCCCTCTTTGTAATGGCAAGAAAATGGAAACTGAGTGGATGCCCATCAGTTGGAGAATGGCTGAATAAGTTATGGTATATGAATGTTACAGAATATTATTGTTCTATAAGAAATGTTCATGAGGGTGATTTTAGAGAGATCTGGAGAGACTTATATGAACTGATGCTAAGTGAAATGAGCAGAGCTGGGAGGTCATTGTACATGGCAATATCAATATTATATGATGGTCAATTATGATGAATGTGACTTTTTCCAACAATGAATGAATGATGTCAATTCCAATGATCTTGTGACAAAAGAGAGCAATCTACACCCAGAGAGAGAACTGTGGCTACTAAATATGGATCATAACATAATATTCTCACTCTTTTTGTTGTTGTTCTCTTGCATTCTGTTTTCTTACTCATTTACTTTCCTTATTGATCTGATTTTTCTTGTGCAGCAAGAGAATTGTATAAATGTTTACACATATTGGATTTAACATATATTTTGACATATTTGCTTGCCATCTAGGGGAGGGAGTGGGGAGAAGAAAGAGAAAATCTGAAACACAAGGCTATACGAGGGTCAATGCTGACAAATTATCTGTGCATATGTTTTGAAAATAATAAAAAAAAAACTTAAAAAAAAAAAAGGAATCTCAGGGAGTGATTGGTTAATACATTTACTTTGTACTTTATCCTCTGGTTCTAGGATATCAGGACAGTTTTCCTTGATAATTTGTTGAAATGTAATATCTGGTCTCTTTTTTATTATGTTTTTGAGTATGTGTGTGTATACACACACACACACACACACACACACACACACACACACACACATATATGATATGCATACAAAGACATTTAAGGCAATCAGGATTAAATAACTTTCCCAGGGTTACACAGTTAGTAAGTATCTAAGGCCTGACCCTCTTGACTTTAGTACTGGTGCTCAACCACTGTGGCTTCTGGTTGCCCTATAGTGTGATAATTCTTAAATTATCTTTCCTTAAAATATTTTAGATCAGTTTTTTCTAATGAAATATTTCTCATTTTCTTCTATATTTTCATCTTTTTTTTTTTTTTTTTACTTTTTTTGGTTGTTGTCATATAGAGTCATTATCTTCCATTTGTTCAGTTCTACTTTTTAAGCAATTTTTTACTGAGCTTTTGTACTTTTTCATTTGACCAATTCTCCTTTTAATGAGTTGTTTTAATAAATGAAAATTTCTCTCTCTTTTTCCATTTGTTTAACTCTATTTTTAAAGTATTTTTTTCAGTTATGCTGTGCCTCTTTTACTGAGCTGTTGATTGTCTTTCACAAGTTTCTTCCTTTGCTTTCACTTCTTTATCTAATTTTTCTTCTATTGTTTTTATTTGATTTTGATTAACAAAAAAACAAAAAAAGCAATAACTCTTTCAGAAATTCTCATTTGGCATGTTTTTAATTTGCCCTTTTTTTTGAAGATCCACTTTTGTCTTCTCACCATGATAGCTTTTTATGGGCAGTTTTTTTTTTGTTGTTGTTTTGCTGTTGTTAACCCAATTGTCCTTCCTATTTCTTGACTTTGAACTTTTTTCCTAGAGTTGGGCTCTGTTCTTGGATTGGGGGATGGGCACCATCCCAAACTTTAGGCTCTTATGTGCTGCTATTTTCAAAGCTAGTTCTTTTCAGTGTTTCTAAGATCCAGGGATAGGTATGGTCACTGCTGTCCTGGTCTGTGCTTTTATCCTTTATCAGGAATAGCTTCTAATCTTTGAAACTGCAATTGATGTTGCCTTTTAGCACACACCCCCCCCCCCCTTCTTTTGGAGAGAAGTGCTTTTCTTTGTCCTTGGACTATATTCTAGAAGTCAGCATGTATAATGGCGCTTGCCTCCCGTGCTAGCCGGGGGCGGGGGTGTGTGTGGGTTCTCTTTTAATCTTTTTCCGACCAGTTTTTTAGGTTCCTTTTCCATCTTTGACTTAGGAGCTCCTGAAACTGCTGAAAATTTTGGTGCTATTACAATTTTCATCACTGGTGTTCTATTCATGTGGACTCTAGAGCAGCCTCCACAATTCTCCCCTTCTGACCTAGTATGGAATAATGTTTCACCTTTATTTCTTTGTTGGCTTTACCATTCCAGAATTTGATTTGAGGTTTTTAAAAGTTATTTGAAAGGAAATTTTGGGAAAATTTAGCTAAGTGATAATTTTACTCTTCCATCTTGGTTCTATCCCTGAAAGTCCTAGAACTGAGATATGAAAGAGAGAAAAGATTATACAAGGTAGACATGTAGTCTGTACAAGGTCATGGTAATGGGAGTTGCAGTGTAATGACTGAGGAAAAACTAGACCAGTCTGGCTGGATCATAAGAGTGTGGCAAAGGTATATAATATATAAGAAGATTTCAAAGGTGGCATAATTGATAGGGCAGGATTTGGAGTCAGGAAAACTGGTGTTCAAATCCAGTTTCAGACACATACTAGCTATGTGATCCTGGGCAAGTCATTTAGTCCCGTTTACCTCCGTTTTTTTGTCTTCAAAATGAATGAAGACAGAAATAGCAAACCATTTCAGTATCTTTGCCAAGAAAAATCTTAATGAGGTCAGGGGGAGTCAGGAATGACTGACAATGATTATTAAACAAAAACAAAACACAAAGGATCTCATATTTAATTCTAAAAGCAATAAAGAGGAATTAGCATTTAATGTGTGTATGGACCTGACATAGTTAGACCTATATTTAGAAAAATGATTTCAGCAGTTATGTGAAAGATGAACTGTGGTGAGAATAGGTTTAAGCCAAATAAATATTGTACAAGAATTTTAAAGTAAATTTAAAAAAAATTAGGGGAATCTTTGAAATCAGGATTGAAGATCTGAAAGAAACATTTATGAAACATGGTGATAAAAGGTCATGAAAATCACAATGTATTGTCAATATTATAATATTGCCTTGACACTGTCTGATTTAGGAAAACACACTGTTGTGATTAGGCATTATAAATATCTAGTACCTTCATTGTGGCCTCGTGATTTAATATTTTGGGGCTTGAAATTCCTAAAATCGTTGTTTTTTATTATAACTTTTTATTTACAAGATATATACATGGGTAATTTTTCAGCATTGACAATTGCAAAATCTTTTGTTCCAACTTTTTCCCTCCTTCTCCCCACCCCTTCCCCCAGATGGCAGGTTGACCAATACATGTTAAATATATTAAAGTATAAGTTAAATACAAAATATGTATACATGTCTAAACAGTTATTTTGCTGTACAAAAAGAATCAGATTTTGAATTACTGTACAATTAGCCTGTGAAAGAAATAAAAAAATGCAGATGGACAAAAATAGAGGGACTGGGAATTCTATGTAGTGGGTCATAATCATCTCCCAGAGTTCTTTAGCTGGGTATAGCTGATTCAATTCAGTACTGCTCTATTGGAACTGATTTGGTTCATCTCATTGTTGAAGAGGGCCATGTCCATCGGAATTGATCATCATATAGTATTGTTGTTGAAGTATATAATGATCCCCTGGTCCTGCTCATTTCACACAGCATCAATTCATGTAAGTCTCTCCAAGCCTTTATGAAATCATGCTGCCCATCATTTCTTATAGACCAATAATATTCCATAATTCATATACCATGATTTATTCAGCCATTCTCCAATTGGTGGACATTCACTCAGTTTCTAGACACTACAAAGAGGGCTGCCCCAAACATTCTTGCACATACAGGTCCTTTTCCCTTCTTTAAAATCTCTTTGGGATATAAGCCCAGTAGTAACACTGCTGGATCAAAGGGTATGCACAGTTTGATAACTTTTTGAGCATAGTTCCAAATTGCTCTCCAGAATGGCTGGATGTATTCACAATTCCACCAACAATGTGTCAGTGTCCCAGTTTCCCCACATCCCCTCCAGCATTCCACATAATCTTTCCCTGTCATTCTAGCCAATCTGACAGGTGTGTAGTGGTATTTCAGAGTTGTCTGAATTTGCATAAAATCATTGTTAACACTATAATAGTAAGATTTCTTTCCTAACACCAAATAATGTAATCACAAATGCACTAAACACTTTTATTGAATCAATCAAAATTAAAACCTACAGGTGAACAAGACCTTAATAAATTTGAAAACATAAGGTATTTTGATTATTGGATAATGATCAATACTGTCACATAGGGCATATTTTGTGATGGCATAAAAATAGATCAACCAATATCTCTAAGAATACATATAAAAACAGCAAATTAGTTTGGAGCCAAACAGTACATCAATAAAACAGTAAAACTTAATCAAGTGTCTTGAAGAAGAAGAAACTTCCATTTGTAACGTAGGGAAGCAAATGAGCCCAAAGAAAGTGTAATACTTCCTTCCCCTTCTTTCTATTGAGGAGGACCTTACATCAGATATTGCATCAGTATCAAGCCACACATCCAGCTAGTAACACAGATAGAAACTTATTCAGGATACACTGAGGACAAAAACTTTTGTAGTCATTTAAGGAAAGAAATAACTTCAAGGAGCATAGCTCTTTGCACCAGAAATGAACTCCACCCATGAACTCAAGAAATGACTTCCAATAACCAGGACTTGTGATTTAACCTTTTGGACATGCATATTCTTTAGATGTTGTACCTCATCCTAGTACATTAAATTTGTATCTACTCTCCTTACAGGCCCTATGGGTATTTCTGGAGAATGTATCTCAGACTTTTGTGGAGGGGGAGATAGGATATTGGTAGAGTGGTAATGATTATTGTATCTACTATCCTTGTTACACATCTGGCTATTAAGCAATAGGGAACATATCATAGGAGCTTGTGAATGACAATCCTAGAAAACTTAGACATCCATAAAGTTATATATAGAACCGTGGGGGAAGAAGAAGTCAGCTACTCACCAAAGTGGTTCTAAGGGACATAGTTCTGTAACGAGTACTGCACAGGAAAGAATGAAGAAATTGAGAGCTGGTTAGTAGGGAGGTAAAATTTAGAATTGTCCTTTAAACTTGAATACCAAAAATTACTATTTAAATTTGATTTTTTTTGCCAAAATTTTTTAAAATGAGAATTATATTGTTTTGGGTGACATCTCTACGTTCAATTTAAGTAGATTGTTAGGGGATAAATGTTGTATTTGCTTTTGTCTTGGTGTTTAAATTCCTATTCTTAACTTCAGATTTTCTTAGTTTAGGCATTTAATTATGGTTCAGTTTATAGACAAACAGATGAAAAAGAGAAGGAAAAAAGAATATGCTAAGGTTAACTGAGGTCACTCTAGTGAGCTCAGTTTAGAGTCCTGATTTCACCAAGCAGTTCTTTTCTTCATGATAAAACTTTTCATTGAATTATTTTATTACAGTTGCAATGGGAATAGGTTTTTTTGTATTACTTCATTGAGCCATAGCATTTTGATGTAAAGTCCAGGAATAAGTTTTTACTTCACTCAAAGAAATGTTTGCTTTTTTCAATTACTTATAGTAGAACTTCATTTGTTTCTCAAGAATTGACTTTTTCATACCCAAAACCAAGCAAATAAAAGATAGGATATTTTGTTTATTGACTGAAAATGGTTTTTAAAAAATCCTCTTATTTCTCTGCTCTTACAATTCCATCCTAGCTGGAGAGTTTTCTCAGTTTTCAAAAACTTTTTCACCATTATGATAAGACCAATATCAGTAAATTTTAGACTGAGAGGAAATATGTTTTGGAAAGTAATGAGAATGAGGTTGAAGTTAAAATGAAGAGTAGGTGAAATGCTTAACAATGGATTTTTCCTTGTGTAGATGTCAGCTTCGTCCATACCATTCAGTGTAATTCAAACCTAATCAAGCTACCCTAAGTTCACCTCACCAGATTTTAGATAGTGTATGTTTTCTCTTTGAAGAGTTTTAAAGAGGAAGAACAATGCCTTCAATAGACCAAACTGTAACTCATATGTTAAAAAAAAAAAAAAAAAAAAAGTGTAACTGATGAGCAATTTCAGCCAAAATCCAGAGAGGATCCTTTTTAAAATTGTGGGAGGTGCTTAGAAAATGCTATTGTCAAGCCAAAAACAAATAAAATGAGCTTTGAGATTAAATCTTTCTGGAATCATCGCAAACTATAGATTTTTTTGCACAAAAATCTAAACAGATGGTTCTAATTAGATGTAGGTAGTGACAGTGGCCAGTTTGACTAAATCCAGACGCTGGCGAGCAGTAATGGGAAAAGTCTAAGCTTGCCTTCTTTTTAAAAAATCTACATTGATATAGTCCAAGAGAATGAAGCCTAGGGGAGATGTTAAAAACAACAACAACAACAACATGGTTTGAGACCCTTTGTACTTTCCACCTTTTGGAGAAGAAAAAAAACCCACAGTAAATATTAAAAAAAAAAAAAAACCCTATGGCAATGTTCCTTGCTGCCCCATAACAAGTTCTTATTTCCACAAAGAAAGATTGTATTCTCATATCTAATACAGGCTCCACTGAAGCATCTAATAGGAAAAATATACACCATGAAATGTTGTAAATATTTTTCTCTGTGTACTTTTTGGTTTCATGGTCTTTTATATAAGAGGTAGATTTTCATTTTGTAGGTCTGTCAATGAGTTCCCTGAAGAATTTATTTTCCCCTTTTTAAAAAAGCTTATCATATTTATTTGTTATTATTTGGACAAAAATGATGCTGTAACAAGTATTCAGAAATCTTTAGATGAATAAAAGGTATTTTGGCTAGGGGACATGCAACACAGTGGGCAGCTAGATAATTTGGTGGATAAGTTGATGGGTCTGAAATAAGAAAGACCTGAATTCAAATCCAGCATCTGAGATTTAATAATTGTATGGCCTTTGGGAATTCACTTAACATCTGTTTGCCTAATAGGCAACTAGGTGGCTTAGTGAATACAGTGTTAGTCCTGCAGTTAGGGAGAGATGAATTCAAATCTAGCCTCAGAAACTTAGCTCTGTGACTCTAGGCAAGTCACTTAACCAGTGTGTACCTTAATTTACTAGAAAAAGAAATACTAAAACACTCCAGTTTTCTTTTCTATTATTTTGTTTTTGCCAAGAAAACTCTGTGGATAGTATGGTTAATGAGGTCATGAAGAGTTGGATATGACTGAGCAAGTGAACAATACTTAACATAAGGTTAACTTCTTTCTCATAATATAAGCATAACTTCTTTTTCATTTCCACTATTCCCAGTGCATTTATGTTAATGAAGGCAAATCTTTACTAAAAGGGATATGTTTTACTTCTTAAAGCTATGCTATTTTAAATATATCCCACTAAGTCTGCTCAAATTATGCCATGAAGAAAAAGATTTGTATCATTGAATGATCTGAATGCTTTTCAATGAGTAGTTTGTGCCTTCTATTCACCACTGTAACACCATTTGCTATGAAAAAGCAAATGGATAGGATATAAAACAGAGATTAAATACATTTGAATTCTCTTTTTGCCTTGTATCTGATTTTCTTATATTCATGTTGGTTTATTTTGGATTCCAAATACATTTTGATGTGAGCAAGTGCTATAAGAGCATTAAGACTTTTTTTATTAAGAGCATAGACTTTTTTTTCTAGAGTTTTTCTAGAGTTAACTAGAGCATTAACCATTGTATCTCTTTTGATCAATTGAACTTTTGAGATTGGGAGTCACAGATAGAAAGTTATATATTTGATTCAGGAAGACCTAGATTCCAGTTCTACTTAGGATGCTTCATAGCTTTAAGTTCCTAAAGAAGTCACTTAACTTTTTATCTAATTAATCTAATCTCATCTATAAAATGCTAATAGTTTCAGCTGTTCCAGAGGGTTGTTATGACAAGGAGGTGAGATAAACTATATAAAGTGTTTTGCAAAACTGATATAGAAATGAGAATATAGAATATAGAAGTGATATAGAAATAAGTTGATATTAGTTTATTGTTTTGATATAAAATGTTACAATAATTTTAAAGAAAAAATTTTTAGGAAATCCCATCACAAAACTTATATTAAAAAATATGAAGCAATATATACATGTATTATGGGCAGCTAGGTGAATGTTGGCTCTAGAATCAGAAGGACCCAAATCAAATCTAGCCTCAGTCACATACTAGCTGTGTAACATTGGATAAGTCACTTACCCCTGTTTGTCCTAGTTTCCTCATCTGTGCAATGAGCTGGAGAAGGAAATGGCAAACCACTCCAGTGTCTTTGCCAAGAAAACCCCAAATAAGGTCACAAAAGTTAGGACAGGACTAACTAAAAAAAAAATAAAACAGTAACTATATATATATATATATATATCCATAAATACATATATGTATATACATTGTGGTACACAGGGCTTTGCATGTACATATATAAACACACAATCATACAGACATATAAATATACTTTTACATGAGTATGTTCATAGCTAGTGTATTTATATGTGTGTATACATATATATATACATACAATAAATGTATACATATTTATTTCCTTTATACCTATTTAGACGTTTTTATACCTCTAAAAGAAATAAAAACATCAAAGAATAACCAAAGCAGAACATTTACAAGTGATCTACAGAGACCAGTATGATCTAGCTAATTTTTTTTTTATTGTAGCTTCATGGTCAAAGTGGATAGAAAAGGAAATCAAGGAAAAAGTGTTGATCATTGACTTAAAATATACCACATAATCCACTATAATCATTAAAATCTGTTACTTTTTGCCACTTGTTCAAGTAAATCATTTCTTGATAAGGTTGTGTTGAAAGGAGTGATGATTAAAATTGTTTAACCATTATTAGATAATTTGCTGGTATTGTGTGTATTTCTATGTGTGTATTTGAGTGGCTAAGTAGAGAGGAGTATAGTTAGGTGATGAAGTGAACATAAAAATTGACCAGGAGACAGGAAGAGCTGTATACAAATACTATCTCTGACTCTATATCTATGTGAACCTGGATGAATTGTTTCATCTTAGTCTCAGTTTTCTCATCTGTAAAATAAGAATAATCACAGTAACTACCTTGCAGGACTATTGTGAAGATCACATGAGATAACATATGCAAAGTACTTTGAAAACCTTAAAGTTTAATAAAATACTAGCTATTATTATTATTATTACATTTCCCCCCTCTTCTTCCTCTACCTCATGTACTCTTGTTTGTAAAGAGACTTTCCCTAAAGCTGCATTTTCCCATACAGAATGGAATGCTCAGTTCTACTCTTTTAACTGATAGTGACAAGATAGATATTCTCGTTTTACTTGAGCTGGGGAATTCGTTTGATCTTGGCAGGAGATCCACTGGTAATAAGAGGTGTCATAGACAGAAATCAGTCCCAGGGGGGTGGGGTATATTAGCCACTTTCATTAAATGGAACAAAACTTGGTAAAGCTAAAGGCCTTACCCCTTTTCACAAGTGCCCCAAGGACATTTTTACTAATTCCAATGATAATTCTTCAATTCTCCCATTCTAGGGGAGAGAAGAGCTGACTATAACTACAGTGGGCTTATAGAGTATTTTCCATCTTATCAAATTTATCTTCAGTTCTCAGAGAAGTAAGAAAGAAATAAGCTCAGAATAGAATACATCTGGGTTGGGAGGGAAAGTTCTCTCAAGCCCACCAAGGGAGCTAGTGGCTGACCAAGCTATCAACCAACTGGTTGAACCAGATAGGCCACTACTCTTTTCAAGAGCCATGCTTCCCCTTACCTTAATTGATATTCATACTTTTATCTGTTGTGTTATCTATTAGAGCCTGAATTTGTTGATCTTAGCATCTAATGAAACTTATTATCACTTCAGTTGAGTTTTTTCTTCATGTGTTAGAAGCCCTCCTGGGAGTCCCTTCTTTCTTTTGTGGCATTCTCTGTGACTCAAGCATGGAAATGAGTGTCAAGACCTTGAAATTATAATACTAGTTCTCTGCTCTCTCATTTGCTACACGGTGTTAAGCAAGTCACTTAACCTTTTTGTAGGCTCATTCATCATTTCTAAAATAAAGTACAACCTCTCTCTCTCCCAGGGGTTTAGTGTGGATTCACCAGGGATAGATTGCATGTTAAATATTTCTCCCTTTTGAAATAGTAATGTGATTAAAAGAATTTATACTGGAAAGTATTTTAAATGCTAGGTAAATTCCACATGGAGACCACATAAGATATATGATGAGAAGCAAGAATTTTATTCAATACCCTTGACAAAACATTCTGTAATTCATTATATTCATATTTCGGTAATGTGTTTTCTGTTTTAAGTTCCATTCTGCTCTTTTATTGTGTTAGATTTCTTTGGACAATATCAACATAAATTTCCATATATTTTCTTCTTTGGGGCCTCTGTTTCCTTTAAATTCTTGATTTCTCAAACTGTAGAATAAAGCTGTTTTTTTTTTAATTGAAAACCAATTCCTTCTTTTACTTCTTGAGATTTTTGATTTTTCATATTTCTTAATATTTTGGGTTTAGTTTCAATTTTTGAAGTTGAAATTATTGATTACTATAATAGGAATTTTTATGCATTTTTGTATTTCTAATCATTTCATTTTTAATCATCTTTTATTGTCTTTATAGATAAGACATTGAACTTTCTAGTTTGTATTCTAGTAAGATAGTTATGTAATCTCTACCTCATCTACTTTGACAACTTTGATAGATTTCTTAAGTAATTTTGGCCATTTTACTATAGAATCACTTTCCTTAGGAATGTTCTACCTTTTCTCCTATTGTCCCTACCATAGTGATGGCTACAACATATACCTCTTTAGATATATGTACTAGAATGTTTTTACACTTTTTGTCAAATATTTTGGAAGAAAGCCTGTTTTCATGATAGCTGTAACTTTTAAAATATATATATTTAAAAAAAATAATACCTTTTTAAATTATTCTTTTAGAATAATTGATCTCTTAATTGGATTTATCTGAGCAAACAAAAAATAAACACTTTTTTGCACATACCATTTTAAGTATGCTATTTCTTTTTCAAATCTTTCAAGAATATTTGCACTATTTTTTCATCTACTGTGTTTTCATTAAATATAAAGTTTGAATGCTTTTTATTTCTCCATCATTTCATTCTTTGAAGTTATGCCATCCTTCAGTTTCTGCTCTTATTTTGATCTAATCTGGGATCAAAAATGTCTTAATAGTGCTCTTGACCTGCTTTGATCAACATATTGCTGTATGTTATTAGGTAAATTGGAACAAAGGATATCATTGACAGAAAAGTACTGAATTCTGCAAATAAAGTTAAAATGTTTCAAATTTTGCCGTACCAGCATAATTTAAATATTCATATCTTCACTCCATTTCATGGACATTTGTGTTTTACTCCATCTCTAGCAGGTGGGATGTTAATAGCTTTTCTTTGTTTTGTCTAACATTTTTATCATATCGGAACACAAATGATTATAGTTCACTCTACTGTTCTCTAAGTGGGGCCTAAAGCAAACCTATGAAGGCCTTTTTATTCTTGATACTCACAAGAGCAGTTATATGACACTGACTAAGTGTACCACCAAAATCAGTGTTATCACCAGAAATTGACATCTTATGGTCATTCACAGGCCTGCAGAACTACCATTATGTTTTTGGGATACATGAAATCTCTCTTGTATATAGAACACCCTGACACACCTTTTCTTTGAAATGTTACTCCCTCCATAACATAGATGTTGAGTTACATTATTCTTTTAAAAATGACTCTCAACACTACCTGAAAACTTAATAGGACAGAACAGGTACACAGTGAAAGAAAAAGAAAAATAATTTTAAATAATTCAAAGACCTATTACTAATGACTGGCCTGATTAAAAACAGTTCAGAATTATAAAATATATTGCTTATCACTGAACTTGTATCTAATTTTACTGTTTATGAGCACAATTACATGGTTTGTGAGGATCTGCAATGGAAGAAAATGCTAACTGGGTTATGTCTGTGTAATCTTAGCAGGAAAGAGTAACTAATAAGCAGGCACAACAGAAGGAAGACTGATGCAGTGTGGTAAGAGGACTTTGATAATATGAAATAATTCATGATTTTGCACTTGAGTACATCCTCCCTCCAGAGCAAATGACCATCGTCTTTCTCCACCCTCACGCCTAATCTTCTCATCCTGTATAACTCTTGTTCGTGTTTTATTCTAAATTTCTCAAAGAAGATCAATTAGAAGCCCTCCTCTTAAAATTATTATTTGCCCCAAAGAAGCATTGTACCATGTGGATAGCACCTGTCCATCTGTTGTCTCATTCTCACTATGTGACTGTTTCAACTTCTTTTTCCCAAAACAAAAATCATCATGTAAGTTTACTGAGTACTTATAAAAAATATGTGTCATTTGACTTGAAGACTACCCTAATGATTTCACTTTTTAGGTTGTTGGGGAAAAAAATAATCAGTGAATGAACTAAAAAAATATTAAGGATTTATTATGTACAAAGCATTATACTCAGCAGTAGGGATACAAATGGAAAAATAAGATAGTCCCTTATATCAATAGTATTTTACTTTTCCAAATATAAGCAAAGATAGTTTTCAACATATACCACTGCAAAACCTCATGTTCCAAATTAACCCTCCATCCCTTACACACCTTCCCTGACTCCTGCCAAAACAGTATACAATCTGATATAGGTTAAACATGCACAATTGTTCTAAACACATTCATACATTCATCATGCTGAGCAAGAAAAATCAGGTCATGAGGAAAAAAAAATGAGAAAGGAAAAAAAAAAGGCAAGCAAATTACAACCATAACAACAAAGGTAAAAATACTATGCTTTGATTCATATTCATTTTCATAGTTCTTTCTCTGGATGATAATAACACTTTCCATCCTGCCTAATTTTTCTTTTCTCTTTTTTTAAAATAGTATTTTTTTTTCAAATACATGTAAAGATAGTTTCCAACATTCACCTTTGCAAAACTTTCTATTCCAAAAGATAGCCTCTAATCTCAAAGATTTATATTCCAATAATGGGGAAATAACGCATACAGAAAATTTCAGCTATAAAACCAAAGGTCCTATGGTTCTTAGGGTTCAGTGAAAAAGCGTAAAGTAATGCCTCTTCATCAATGTCATTTTCCTTGTTAAAGTTATATAGCTTTCTTTTGTAGAGCCATTTGACAATGCTAAGGACTCCAGTGGCAAGAACTTTCTTCTGAATCTTCTATAGCTGTGGAGATAGCACCCTCAGGAGCCAGGTCTTATCTCTACAGGAATTGCTTTCCAAGATGAAGGTTGCAGGGGTTTTAGCTGAAAGCATTGCAATTTCCAAATCTGTAGAGATCAGGGTCCTAGGCTGTTTCCATCAGCATCTGAGAGATGACTGTCAAAGTTGGTGGTTTAATTTGATTGGCATATGATTCCACAATCTCCCCCCAAGGATGTTTTGCTGTTTCAGTTAGTCTGGTTTGTCTTCTCTGGGTGTGGCAGTTGGTAGATATGGCTAGCCCCTTTTCCACAGGAATTATTTTGCTAGATAATGGTTGTAAAGTCTAAAATGAAAGTAGAACTAGTGGTTTGGTATATACTGAAATTCCCAAGGCTCCTATGTCTATCTTATTTGACTTTTGATGGCACTTGATCATCAGTTATTGCTAGTGGTGATGAAAAAATTCGGCTCCCTTTCACAATCATTTTTCTCTTTTTTATAGGAATCAATAAAAAAATTAATTTTGAAAAACAGTGATGTGTTAGATGATCTCGCATGTCCTCCTAAATCTAAATTTTTGAATTATAGGCAGTATGGAATAGTAAATTTGATGCTAAAATTGTAGCAAGGAAAATTTTATTTCAGATCTTGCTTTAAACATGACTGTGTGACTTTAGGCAAGTCACTAATCTCCTTTACCTCAGTTTTCAACTTTCTAAAATGAGAAATTTGGATTCAGTGTTCTCAAAGGCCCCCTGTAGCCTTAAATTTATGACCTTGTGATCCTTATGCATCCAACATCTCCTTACAGTACACTTACAAAATCCTCAGCACCTGCTGGGCTGGTGGAGTCTTTAATAGGATCAGACAAGAAATTTAATTTATGTTCCTTTCTACATCCAAACTACTCTTTGAGGTTTTTCAATCTGTTTGTAACAAGATATAATCTTTTAAATCTTCATCTGGACAAGCTGTACATCTGGACTATTAACTCCTTCCATATGATTCTTCATTTTCATTCTTATCTTCTAGTCATTATTCTTCTGCATTAATTGCATTGCTATGTTGCCTGACTTGGTCTAGTCATAATGTTTTGCAGCTGGAAACTCTGATGTGTACTTAGCACATCTTGATGCAAGTGAGCAAAGATATAATTTTGATGTATTGGCTGTTTTCTTTTTCAAAATAATTTTTGGCACATCAATATTGTATTTTAGATTGAACTGTAATGATATTCTTCATTCTGGAGCTTAACAAATGTTAGCAGGTTCTGGTATAACTACATTTGCCAATCTCCCCCTCCTCCCCCCTAGTTCTTGAGGTCAAGCAAGGTTCTTGACTTCTTTACAAAAATTACAATCTGCTTTTTATTTTTGGCTGTATCTTTGGTAACTCAAGTCTTTGATATTGTGTGGACCAACAGTTTGACCAGAATCAGCAATATCCAGCACAGTCCCTGCACAATGAAGTAATTAAACAATTAATTAATAAGCATTTATTATTTATTTATTATTAATGAGTATCTACTGTATGTCAGGTATTATGCTGGACACTGAGTATATAATGAAAAAAGTAAGTTTTGACTTGCAGGGAATCTATATTCTATGAGGAATAAATATCTTAACTGAATAATGAAGACACAAAACTGGTGATGGGAAGCTCCACATAAACTTCTGATCACTAGTGGGCCCTCATATAATCATGCTTTTACTTAATTTGGTGGAAGTTCTGATCACAGATTTTCAGACCTTCTATCCCTTTCCCCAACCACTCCATTTTTTATTCCATTCCCATTTGTTATCTGGTGTGGGAACCCTCATCTCATGGAATTACAGATCAAGAGGTGAATGGGACCTCAAAGAATTTCAAGTCCAAGCATTCCCCTAATATTGCAGTTGAAAAAATTAGAGCCCAAGAAAATAAATTACTTTATCCAATTCCCATAGAGTTAGAAAGCATAACAGTTAGGATTTAATTCACAACCACTGAGTCTGAAGCCATTGATCTTTCTTTTCTTTTCCAGCACCCTATCTTTTAAATTTTTAAAATTAGATCTCTGATTTTGGTAGTAAGGGAACTCCTAGTAAAACTTGCATTCCAAAGAAGAATAGTACCCTAATGTCTAAGAGAGCTGCCTACCAACACTGACAGATTAATGCTTTGTTCACATTTATACAGCCAGTGTGTCAGGATGAATAATATATATGTAATGAATTCCTTCCATATCTCTGGCTTTTGAACTTCTCTCTTCAAGGGCCAACTGAAATGCCAAGTCCTCTATGAAGCCTTTCCTACTGGTTCCATACAAAAGCCATCCTTCTCTCTCCTAATCTCTCAACCATCATCTCAACCATATACATATATATGTATGTGTGTGTGTATATATATATATATAATATTTTACAACTAATACTTGCTGCTTTTTATCTTTCTGTCTCTAACATTTAGCATGTTGTCCCTTGCTTAATAAATGTTTGCTGAATTGATTTAAGTAATTTTTATCTTAAAAGAAAAAAAATAAGAGAATTATATCCAGATATACTGTAATCACTGTAAGATAAAAATTAAATTCTGGATCTCAGACTCATTTACACAATGTTAGAATCAGAAAAGATTAAAACTTCATTAATATAGTGCCTCTTTAATTGTTTGGTGTCATGGATCCCACTGTCATTTTCGTGAAGACTATACAATCTTCTCAGAATAATGTTTGTAAATATGTAAAATAAAATAAATGAGATTACAAAGGGAACCAATAATATTGACATGAAGATATCTTTAAGGTATTTCTTCAAGTTCACATACACAAAATTAATAATCTCTGATCTAATCATATTTTTAATTTGTGGATGAGGACACTGAAGTCAAAAGAGATTACCTGACTTTCTTAAGATCATTAGTGATAATTAGTGATAATCAGATCTAGAACATGGATCTTCTCCTTCTCCTCTTTTTTCTACTCCTCTTCCTTCTGTTCTTCATCATCTTCTTCCTCCTTTTCCTTTGTCTCTTTTTATCCCTTCTTCTTGATTCCTCAACCTCTTCTTATTTTGCTTTAAAATTTGTGAAGAACTTAGATATGTTATCTCAGTTAATTTTCTCAATAACTCTCTGAAATAGGTACTATTATTATAACCATGTTAGAACTGAGTAAACTAAATCTAAGAAAGATTAAGCAACATGATCATAGTTATACAACTAATATTTGAGTGATGATTTAAATTGGTTCTTAACAATTCCAAATCTAGTAGACCAATCAGAATTAAATTATTTCCTGAATTACCTGATTCCATTAAGGCTTGTTATGTGCTGCTCTGGATCAATTCAGTGGGTGAACTGAATCACTAAATACAGTGATTTAAGAAACAGAAATATACATGTGAAATAGATTTTTAAAAGGTTTTATTAGCATGATTTCTTTTTGTTACAAACATTGTGAGATATAATAAATTAAAACAAAAAATATTAGTAAATGACTTTCTGAAAGTACATACATCACACACCTATAGCACCTCCTAAATCTCTCTTTTAAAGTGTTTTTTTTTTCCAAAGTAGCAAATCTGTTCTCTTTTCCTCCCAAATTTCATCTGATTAAAAAAAAGAAAACAAATTATCTGTGACAAATATGTAGTTTTTAAGAATATACCTTTCTTAAAGACGAGAGAAGAATTATTTCAGTTTCATTGAAATAAAAGCTACAAACAGAAAGATGTATGTATATATATGTATATATATATACATATATATGTTTATATAACATTACGTGTGTGTGTGTGTGTGTGTGTGTGTGTGTGTGTGTGTGTGTGTGTAATGTTGAATTTGGAATTAGAGGGCCTGGATTAAATATTTTCTTTTTCCACTTATTACATGTGTGAATTTGAATATCATTTTATATCTCTGAGTCTCAGTTTCCTCATATGTAAGCTTCTCTTGGATATCCTCAAGTCCTTTCTAGCTATATTTCTGTGACCCAAGTCCATAGACTTGGATACTTTACCACAGTTTTCTGAGAATGTGAGTCAGAGGAACTTCTGCTTCTTAACTCTGTCCCATCAGCAATTCATCTTGTCTATATTTTACTGGAACTGACAACATTTGAGGCAAAAATAGATGAGTTTAAGTACTACAATGATGCGTCCATGGGCAGACATTGGTTACCCCCATGCCACATGCCTAGAGTCTTGTCTGTGCTGACTTCTCATCATATGTCTTGGTTCGCATCCTTTCT
Organism: Antechinus flavipes; assembly: GCF_016432865.1. Classification (NCBI taxonomy): domain Eukaryota; kingdom Metazoa; phylum Chordata; class Mammalia; order Dasyuromorphia; family Dasyuridae; genus Antechinus; species Antechinus flavipes. Next base: position 174,370,521 of record NC_067399.1, on the reverse strand, counting down.
TAGCAGTTACTAACTCTAAATCTAATCACATCTTAGGTTATATTTTTTATTTCTTAGAACAGATATATTTTATTATAAAATAAAAAAAAACTTTCTCTATCTTTATTAAATATGTATGTATGTTTTTTTCCAAATCAAAATTTCTTATATATTTTATTTTTGTATATTATATGTATATATTTAAAAAAGATATTTTTATTTTGCAAAAAAAAAATCAATTTATATGTTATGAGAGAGTATTATATGTTGCATATAAAGCTACTCTTCTAGTCAAGAATAACTAAGAAACATAGTGACTATGGGACCAAAGTGAGCCTGTTAGTGCCTCAGCCAATTCTCCAAGACTATCCATGATGAAGTTACTGGAGTTTATTTATTTTTTATTTATTTTTAAATTTTATTAAAGCTTTTTATTTACAAGATATATGCTTGGATAATTTTTCAGCATTGATCCTTGCAAAACATTCTGTTCCAACTTTTCCCCTCCTTCTCCCCCACTCCCTCCCCTAGATGGCAGATAGACCAATGCATGTTAAATATGTTGAAGTATATATTAAATATAATGTATGTATATATATATACATATATATATATAATTACAGTTATTTTGCTGCACAAGAAAAAAATGGACTTATAAATAAGGTAAAAATAACATGAGAAGGAAATCAAAAAATGCAAGTGGAGGGAGTGGAAATGCTACATTGTGGTCCATATTCATTTCTTTCACTGGGTGTAGCTGGTTCTCTTCATTATTGGACAAGTGGAACTGATTTGGTTCATCTCATTGTTGAAGAGAGCCAGGTACATCAGAATTGAGCTTCATATAGTATTGTTGAAATATATAATGATCTCCTGGTCCTGCTCATTTCACTCAGCATCAATTCATGTAAGTCTCTTCAGGCCTTTCTGAAAATCATCCTGCTGGTCATTTCTAACAGAACAATAATATTCCAACATTCATATACCACAACTTATTCAGCCATTCTCCAATTGATGGGCATCCATTCAATTTCCAGTTTATAGCCACTACATAAAGGACTATCAAAAATATTTTTGCACATACAGCTCCCTTTCACTTCTTTAAAATCTGTTTGGGAGATAAGCCCAGTAGTAACACTGCTGCATCAAAGGGTATGTACACTTTGATAACTTTTTGAGCATAGTTCCAAATTGCTCTCCAAAATGGTTGGATGCATTCTCAATTTCACCAACAATGTATCAGTATCCCAGTTTTCATGCATGCCCTCCAACATTCAGCACTACCTTTTCCTGTTATCCTAGCCAATCTAAGCGGTGGATAGTGGTATCTCAGAGTTGTCTTAATTTACATTTCTCTGATTAATAATGATTTGGAGTATCTTTTCATATGGCTAGAAATAGTTTCTATTTCATCATCTGAAAATTGTCTGTTCATATCCTTTGACCATTTATCAACTGGAGAATGGCTTGATTTCTTATGAATTAGAGTCAATTCTCTATATATTTTGGAAGTGAGGCCTTTATCAGAACCTTTGAATGTAAAAATGTTTTCCCAATTTATTGCTTCCCTTTTAATCTTGTCTGCATTAGTTTTGTTTGTACAAAATCTTTTTAATTTGATATAATCAAAATTTTCTATTTTGTAATCAATAATGATCTCTAGTTCTTCTTTGGTTACAAATTCCTTCCTCTTCCACAGATCTAAAGGTAAACTATCCTATGCTCTTCCATTTTATTTATAATCTCATTCTTTATGCCTAGATCATGAACCCATTTTGACCTTATCTTGATGTATGGTGTTAAGTGTGGGTCAATACCTAGTTTCTGCCATACTAATTTCCAATTTTTCCAGTAGTTTTCATCAAACAGTGAATTCTTATCTCCAAAGCTGAGGTCTTTGGGTTTGTCAAATACTAGATTATTAAAATGTTTCTTAGATAATAACAAATGATTTTGATGACCACTGCTTTATAATATGGTTTTAGATCTGGTACAGCTAGACCACTTTCATTTGATGTTTTTTTTTTTTTTTTCATTAGTTCCCTTAAAAGTCTTGATTCTTTGTTCTTCCAGAAGAATTTTGTTGTTATTTTTTCTAGGTCATTAAAATAGTTTTTTGGGACTCTGATTGGTATAGCACTAAATAAATAGATTAGGTTAGGTAGTATTGTCATCTTTATTATATTTGCTTAACCTATCCAAGAACACTTAATATTTTCTCAGTTGCTTAGATCTGACTTTATTTGTGTGGAAAGTGTTTTGTAGTTTTGCTCATATAGTTCCTGACTTTCCGTTGGCAGATAGATTACCAAATATTTTATAATATTGGCAGTTACTTTTTTTTATTAATAGCTTTTTATTTACAAGTTATATGCATGGGTAATTTTATAGCATTGACAATTTCCAAACTTTTTGTTCTAATTTTTTCCCTCTTTCTCCTCACTCCCTCCCCTAGAAGGCAGGATGATCAATACATGTTAAATATAAAAGTATAAGTTAAATACAATATATGTATACATGCCCAAACAGTTATTTTGCTGTACAAAAAGAATCAGATTTTGAAATAGTGTGCAATTAGCCTGTGAAGGAAATAAAAAAAAATTCAGATGGACAAAAATAGAGAGATTGGGAATTCTATGTAGTGGGTCATAGTAATCTCCCAGAGTTCTTTAGCTGGGTATAGTTTATTCAATTCATTACTGCTCTATTGGAACCAATTTGGTTCATCTCATTGTTGAAGAGGGCCATGTCCATCAGAATTGACCATCATATAGTATTGTTGTTGAAGTATATAATGATCCCCTGGTCCTGCTCATTTCACACAGCATCAGTTCATGTAAGTCTCTCCAAGTCTTTATGAAATCATGCTGCCCATCATTTCTTATAGAACAATAATATTCCATAATATTCATATACCATGATTTATTCAGCCATTCTCCAATTGGTGGGCATCCACTCAGTTTCCAGTTTCTGGACTCTGCAAAGAGGGCTGCCCCAAACATTCTTGCACATGCAGGTCCCTTTCCCTTCTTTAAAATCTCTTTGGGATATAAGCCCAGTAGTAACACTGCTGGATCAAAGAGTATGCATAGTTTGATAACTTTTTGAGCATAGTTCCAAATTGATCTCCAGAATGGTTGGATGTATTCACAATTCCACCATCAATGTATTAGTGTCTCTGTTTTCCCACATCCCCTCCAACATTCCACATTATCTTTCCCTGTCATTCTAGCCAATCTGACAGGTATGTAGTAGTATCTCAGAGTTGTCTTAATTTGCATTTCAATGATTAATAATGACTTGTAGCATCTTTTCATATGGCTAGAAATAGTTTCAATTACTTTGTCTGAGAATGGTCTGTTCATATCCTTTGATCATTTATCAATTGAAGAATGGCTTGATTTCTTATAAATTAGAGTCAATTCTCTATATATTTTGGAAATGACGCTTTTATCAGAACTTTTGAATGTAAAAATGTCTTCCCAATTTATTGCTTTTCCCTTCTAATCTTGTCTGCATTAGTTTTGTTTGTACAAAACTTTTCAATTTGATATAATCAAAATTTTCTATTTTGTGATCAGTAATGATCTCTAGTTCTTTGATCATAAATTCCTTCCTCTTCCACAGGTCTGAGAGGTAAACTATCCTGTGTTCCTCTAATTTATTTATAATCTCATTCTTTATGCCTAGATCATGAAACCATTTTCACCTTATCTTAGTGTACAGTGTTAAGTGTGGGTCAATGCCTAGTTTCTGCCATAGTAGTTTCCAATTTTCCCAGCAATTTTTGTCAAAAAGTGAATTCTTATCCCCAAAGCTGGGGTCTTTGGGTTTATCAAGCACTAGAGTATTAAAGTTACTGACTGTTTTGTCCTTTGAACCTAACCTATTGCACTGATCAACTAATATATTTCTTAGCCAATACCAAATAGTTTTGGTAACTGCTGCTTTATAATATAATTTCAGATCTGGTACGGCTAGGCCACTTTCATTTGATTTTTTTTTTTCATTAATTCCCTTGAAATTCTTGACCTTTTGTTTTTCCATATGAACTTTGTTGTTATTTTTTCTAGGTCATTAAAATAGTTTTTTTGGGAGTCTGATTGGTATAGTGCTAAAGAAATAGATTAGTTTAGGTAACATTGTCATCTTTATTATATTTGCTTACCCTATCCAAGAGCATTTTATATTTTTCCGATTGGTTAGATCAGACTTAATTTGTGTAGAAAGTGTTTTGTTGTTTTGCTCATATAGTTCCTGACTTTCCCTTGGCAGATACTTTACCAAATATTTTATACTATTGGCAGTTACTTTAAATGGAATTTCCCTTTGTATCTCTAACTGTTGGATTTTGTTAGTGATATGTAAAAATCCTGACGATTTATGTGGGTTGATTTTGTATCCTGCAACTTTGCTAAAACTATAGATTATTTCTAATAGCTTTTTAGTAGAATCTCTGGGGTTCTCTATGTATACCATCATATTATCTGCAAAGAGTGATAATTTGGTTTCCTCATTACCTACTCTAATTCCTTTAACCTCTTTCTCAAGTCTTATTGCCAAAGCTAGCATTTCTAATACACTATTGAATAGTAATGGTGATAATGGGCAACCTTGTTTCACTCTTGATCTTATTGGGAATGGTTCCACTTTACCCCCATTACAAATGATGCTCACTGATGGTTTTAAATAGATGTTACTGACTATTTTAGGAAAAGTCCATTTATTCCTATACTCTCAGGTGTTTTTAATAGGAATGGATGTTAGAGTTTATCAAATGCTTTTTCTGCATTGATTGAGACTATCATATGGTTTTTGTTAATTTGGTTATTGATATAGTCAATTATGCTGATAGTTTTTCCTAATACTGAACTAGCCCTGCATTCCTGGTATAAATGCTACTTGGTCATGGTGTATTATCCTGGGGATGATTTTCTGTAGTCTTTTTCCTAATATTTTATATAAGATTTTTGCATCAATATTCGTTAGGGAGATTGGTCTATAATTTTCTTTCTCTGTTTTCAACTTACCTGGTTTAGGTATCAGTACCATGTCTGTGTCATAAAAGGAATTTGGTAAGAGTCAGGAAGGACTTTATTTAAAATACCAAAGAGTAAATGTATGATAGAAAATATTCCTCCAGTAAATTTGACATAGTTTGACATGAAAGTAGTATAGTTTTCCTAAGAAGCACATAGAATTGAAGAAAAATAAAAACCTTTTAAAAGAAGCAAATTTCTGTTTCATTAATTATAATTATTTATAAGAAAAAAGAATGGATGGATGAATAAGAATAGTCTATAGTAATAGCCTCTATGTCTTCATCACATTATTACTCACCAAGAATCTGTGATCTGGCTTGCATTTCCATTATCTTATTGAAGCTATTCTAATCTAAGCCACCAAAGTCACTTATTAAATACCAAATCCAATGAATTGTTTTTAATTATCAAACTCCTTTAGTTTTCCACAGCATGTTAGGATGTTGACCAGTATTCCTTCTTAAAGCTCTCTCCTATTTTGGCTAATGATGATGTTCTCTTTTGCATAATATGACAAATCCTATGATTTCTCTTTCATGTGTTCATCTTTTTCTCCTCTCATGACTATTATTAGACCTCTCCTCTCTTCTTCTCTCTTTTCCTCTCCTCTCCTCTCTTCTCTTTTGTGTTCCCTGTCTTCTCTTTTCTTCCTACAGACTTTTCTAATGCTTTCTTATACAGCACTGGGTTACACAGTGGATAGAAAATTGGGCTTCCTGCAGTCAAAAAGAACTTGTATTCAAGTATTAGCTGTGTGATCCTGAGCAAGTCATTTAACCTCTGCATGCCTCATTTTCCTCAAATGTATAATGAGGATAAAAATAGCACACACTTTCCAGGATTGTTGTAAGATAATAATAAAAAAAAATGTAAAGTAAATGCTCTAAAATTTTATAAAACAGAATGTCTGTCTTTCCCCCACTTCCTTTATTTCCTCCCCTCTCTCTGTGCCCTCATTTTCTTATTCTCTCCCTAGCTCCTTTCATTCCTTCCTCCCTTTTTTTCTTCCATCCTTCCCTCCCTTCTCTTTCTTCTTTTTTTTTCTTTTCTACTTTCCTTAGTTCCCTCCATTCTTCCCCCCCCCTTTTCATTTTCTTTTCTTCCCTTCCTTTCTTCTTTTCATTCTTCCTTCCTTATGAAAATTTATGGATGACTCCATTGCACTGCCATTAAGGTAATGTAGGTATTGAAAAGAGATGGAAATAATAAATTCAGTGATTTTATGAAGCTCAGACTTGCTAGGGTGAGAGAGAAAGACTATCCACAAAAAAAAAAAAAAAAAAAAAAAAAAAAAAAAAAAAAAAAGGCAGTTTACAAGTCACCTTCCAGTTTTAGATTAGTGACCATGGCTTAGTGCTTTCTAAGTTGTGCAACTGATGACTCATTCATGTAAAAGATGCCTTTCTCTTCTGTAATAATAGAAAAGGACTTCAGCTTGGTTTAAAATGAGGAGTTTGAGAAATGAGATTAGGCTGGTGACCCAAGTGCTCACTGTGCTCTAAATGAGAGGCATGATCAAGACAGCTTGCAATCATCCCATTTTTTTATGTCAGTATCTCATAAAAGACTGTCATTAGGCCTCTGTCCTTTAGGATCCCAGTCCCCAATCTAAAGAGGTCTCTTCTGTTCAAAAAGTCTATCTGGGCAGTTTTTGCATGATTCATCAAACAGTTACTATTGACCTTGTTGACAAGGACAGATCTTCAGCATGAGAGATTCATCATCTTCCCCAACATTATCATTATACCAACATATGAAAGGTAGAAGAGGAGGAAAGTGGGTTTTAGGAAGGGTCAATAGTTAAGGAAATGATTAACAAAAGTCAGTAAGTATTTCAAGAAATGTCTGGTTAGTAAAAAATGTACCAAAAAACCCTAAAACAACCTAAGATGTGTATGGGAAAGCAATCTAATTTTTTTTTTAAACTCTAGATTGTGCTTTATCCAGTATAACTATCATGCCTCTCAATAATTTTTAGATAACTTTTGTTAATATTGGGAGTTTTTATTGGAGTGAAAAAAAGAGTTGATCTTACTATATTACTAAGAGATTGAGTATATTTAATGTAGAAAAACTAATATATAGAGAGAAAACTAAAATATGCTGACAAATTATCTGTCTTCAAGCAAACCAATAACTAGGAGTTAGGAGATTCCTATTTTTTTCAATGTATGAATGTTGTATTGAATTATGGGATGGAAAATAATATGTTTTCAATATTATCAAGTTATTTTGAAAGGTTCCCCCTACTGTATAATCTACAATGTGTTATAAATTATTTTTCTGTTTGTAAAAAAATTCTAAAGGTGATAATTTCTTCCCTTTCCTTGTATAAGAACTTTGGATTCTTACCATTATTAATAAGAATAACAACAACAATAATAATTAGTATAGTGTCTACTTTGTGCTAGACACTAAGTGCTAAGCACTTATAGATATTATATTATTTGATTCTCACAATAGCCCTGGGAGGCAGGTACTATTATTATCCCCAAAGGCAAATAGGTTAAATGGCTTGTTCAGGGTCACATACCTAGTATCTGAAACTGGACTTGAATTGAAGTCTTCCTAATTCCAGACCCAATGTATTATCTACTTTACCACCTAGATGCCCCAAACTTAACGATTAGCAAGGATATATTGAGAAAAGGAAACTAGAAATGAAAAACTAGTTTTCATGTTTTCATGTTTATGTAATATAAACTGACAAGAACAAAGATTTATGCCCAGGAGCATCTATGTCTTTTTCTTGACTGACACCTTGTTACCTGTGGCAGTACTTTCTTGTACAAGCTAGTTGTTTGTTTACTTGTTTTCTTTCAACTCTATAGGGATTCTCTCTGGGAGGGATCTGAATTTGTAGATTTTATTCAATTAAAAAATATATTAGCACTCTGTTTTCTCCTCATTGAAACATTAGCTTCAGGGGAAGAAAGTATGTACCCATAATCTCTGAAGAATTTCAACTGTATTAAAAATAAATAAATAAAAGTTCTCTTTCTTTAGATTATCTGATAAAATACCCTGAAGGAATGTCACTCAAAAGGACAGGTAGTCTGGGGCCCAGCTTGTATACCACTTGATAGTGGTATTTGTGAGTCTGGTACTTAGTATCATTCTTCTGAGACAGCTTAGGCTGTGGGTGGTCATCCTTCCCTCTTGTTAAAATCCTTATCATTATCAGCTCTGTGGAGATAAAGTTCATTAGTAACTTCTTAAGGGCTCTGGGCATAGTTGATAAAATAATGTTTATGGAAAAAAAAATACTTCTGCAAGCTATTGGAGATTTCCAACAATTCAGTGTCTAGTCTCAGACCTAAGGATCTCTAGTTAGACAAAATTTCACTAAAATATATATTTGACTTTAGATTATTTTTAAATGGATGTGGCAATGAGATATGTTTTGGATAAGTTAACTTAGATTCATTTTTTCAAATTATTCAAATTCAAATTTATAATGTGAGTACAAAAATTAAAGTGCAGAGGTGTATGTGTATATCTATGTCCATCTATCTGTCTATCTGTCTGTCTTTATATCTATATTTATCTACCAATCATTTATATGCATATATTTTGGGGGAGTGGATCTGTAATTCATTAGTTTGGGATTTTTTTGGTGAAACTGCCATTTCCCCAAAATTGAATCCAGGTCAGCAACTCATCAATAATCTATATTTTTAAGACAGTCTCTCACATCATTTAGAAGTTCAGTGTTTTGTCCATGGTAATAGAATATGTATGAGTCAGACATGGTATTTGAATCTAAATCTTTCTGAGTTCAACATGTGTGTGAATATACACATACACAATATAGACATAAATATGTACATGTATCACATAGGTTAATATCTGTCTATATATGTGAAATATAGCAGTAGAAATAGTTCTCTACTAGGTGATTCAGTAATACAATTTTGTTAAACAAAGATCTTGGAGTATTTGCAATATGAATAAAAAAATCAATGTCTACAAAAGATAAAAAGCAATACATATTGATATAATACATTCAGTCTTACAAACCACTTTTTTTTTTTTCATAACACTGTAAGGCAGATAGTATAAGCACTTTTTATTTCCATTTAGAAACGATAAAACTGAGGCTCAGAAAAGATATGTGACTGACTCAAAACCTTTAAATTGATAAAGAATCAATTCTTAAACACAGATTTTCTGACATTAAATTTAGTTCTAGGTTTCTTTTTACTCAAATACTCTTGGGTACTAGAAATATCTTATTTATACACTAAGTATTTAATAGAATGGGGCCTTGAAGATATAATAAGAAAAGACAATTGATAAAATCTCCCATAAATAGTCAATGGAATTTGAATAATAACACAGTCCTGGAAGCAGCACTTTAAATGAAAAAGAACTAAAGATAGAAGAAATTATCTGTGAATTCTGGAATCACCCCCAAATCAGCAAAACTACATTTGTGGTTAAGTGATTTCAGGCAAAAAGACAGAAAGTAATTCAAGGAAAGGAAAATAAATTAAACTTTCAGGTTTGAATGTGAAGCATTTGGATTGTGAAGAGTTATATGAAGAATTAAAGTCTGGAAGTATTTGCTTCTACACATTTATCTTCCAATACCCCATGAGACATATGGCCCAGCTACCCCAATGAGAAACTATGCAAATCTTTCCTAACATATTTTCATTTTTTCTTAAAAGAAAAGAAAATGCGGCACAGAAAACATTCCAGGGTTTTTGCTTCGCTCCAATGTCAACATCAGAACAAGAAGAATGGGCATCCCCTACTTAAATGAGAAGAGCCAATATGAAGAGCCTGGAACTCATGACAGGAAATCAGTTCTAAAGTGTTGAGATAAACACACCAATTTTCTTCCTTCCACATGCTATTTCTACACAAACTTTAACTTTGAGTTAGACCAGTTTGACCAGAGGAAGAAAAGCATGAAATTATAAACAGTGGTGGCAGATTATCAACATCAGCAGCAATCCAAAAACTTGAGATGCACAACATTTTCTTTGGATGTATGACATTTTTAAGTCATCATTTTCGTCTATGTTTGTAAAAGGAATAATAAGTTTCCTGGGATATATTTTCTGTTGTTAAGAGGAAATATGGAATGTTATTTTTATGGGAAGATATTAGATATTCCTTTAGACAAAGTACAAAATTTCATTAATACCTTTTATTTCTGGGCATGGTGACCTTTGTCATATCAGCTGCAGAGGTTGAGAATTGCAGCTGAAGCTAGCCCTGGTCAGAAATCAAAAGCATATTTGCAGCATTTTCTCTCCCTTGGAGTCACATAGGACTCAAGTGTACAAGATCACCCAAAGTTTACAGCAAAATGAGTAATGAAGGTATCCTGCTGTTGACAGAAATTGAAAGAAAAAATGGGTAAATTTGAAATATATTATTTGGATATGAAAAGATGAAAACCAAAGTCATATGTAGCTAGGGTGTTTTGCAGACAGCTCAGGAATTAGACAAAAGTCGAAGCGTATGTTTTGCAGCTGTCTGAGGTAAGGTTGAAGTTAATTTGAAAAGTAATTAAAGGCACATTATGTGCATATTTTTAAAGTATATTTTAAAATAATATCCATAAACTGAAAAAATTGGGAAAAACTCAGAATGTAGCATAAAGCATCATATATGCAGTCAAAATAATTGTAGCTAATATTGCCATACTAGTTTATGATTACAATGCAGCATTTAGGCATATTTGTATAAATATGCCTTTGGGTGAAATATACACACACACACACACACACACACACACACATATATATATGTATATATATATATATATATATGTATATATATATGTATGTATACACATGTAGATATAGTTGTGAACTTATATGTATTATATATGTATACACGTATGTATATAAGTATGTACATATGTTTGTGTACATGTATACACTGTGATTTGATTCTCATAAGTCTGTGAGGTAAGTAATATACTATGTTTCCTACTTTATAGTTTAGGAAGTTAAAACTCAAAAACACTAAGAAAATTTTCCAAGATCACATAGTAAAAACAAAAAGTTAACTTTAGGTCACATCAAATCAAAAGGCCTTTATTAGATGCATTTCATGTATCAAGCATTGTGCTAAGAAGTGGGGATACATAGAATGGGAGAAAACAACAACAATAATAAATGAACAACAAAAAACAATCCCTGCTTTCAAGTACTCCATCTAAATGGGAAGAAAACAGCAAATAATCATATATAAAAAAAGATATATAGAAATAAATTGAAATTATCTGATAGTGAAAGCACTTGGATAATGCACTGATAGTGAAGCAGCTAGAACTAGCACTTTCCCTTTCCTTATGGAAGAAGGGGAAAAGCTCTTTGTAAAAAGTGGGATTTTAGCTGACACTTGAAAGAAGCCAAGAATCAGAGATGAGTTGGGAAATCCTTTCAGCCATAGAGGACAGCCAGTGAAGATGCATGCCGCCCACAGCTGGGAGATTAAATATTGTGTGGAAAAAAAAAAAAAATAAGGAAGCCACTGTCACCAATCATGTTGACCAATAATGTCAAATTTAAGTTGAAATGGGCTTCTAAACACACAAGAATATGTGTTTAGTCTCATATTGACTTAGATAATCAGATATTAACATACTCTATATTCTATTGAATTTTTATTTATTTTGTTAAATATTTCCCAATTAAATATGATTCACAACATGTTCATGGGGATCATATATGACACCTATTATGCAGATTAGGTGAAAGGACTTAATTGATTTTTCCACCCTCTCATCATTTATAATGAGACTTTTTTTTAGGGGCGAGGATACTCTGGGGGAGAAAAACCAAAAAAAAAAAAACCAAAACCAAAACCAAAAAAACAAAAACAAAAAAACTACTTGTGTTTCAAGCAAACCATGCTTATATCATCGTTTGAATACATCTAACAGTTATATAGCAGCAGGGGAGATAAGCCTTAATTCTTTAATAAAGTCTTTGCTACTAACATCCCATCCATAATGATTTTTCTAGATTCCTATGAGAGTTACAGTGGCACAATTTGCTTAAGTATCTAATATTTTGTAATTGTCACATGCATGTTATCTCTGTCATCCCAGGTAGATATATATAATCATCTACAAGATTAGAGTCACAGAAAGTGTGCTTTACCTGTAGTGAATTTAAGTTGAAAGATGTGGATTGGAATCTAGAGGCTGAGACTTATTAGTTATGTGACCATAACTGAATCATTTTATCTATGAGCCTCAGTTCTCTCATCTGTAAAATTAAAATATTAATATGTATATCATTTACCTCTTAAGGTTGCTTTAAGTGTCAACATGACTGTGAAACCCTTTGCCAATTTCAGTTTCTGAATCGAAATTTGATAATTTGTCAATTTCTTGAAAGCAAAAGCTATTTATTTTTCTTTGAAATCTAACCCCTGATGTAGTGCTTGACACATAGTAGGGATTTAATAAATTCTTCTTGATAGATTGTCTCTATAAGTGACTAAAGTACTTAGAATTCATTATTATAGAATTATAGTACCAAAACTTAGAACTGGAAAGGACCAGGAGGAGCATATAACTATCATTTTACAGATGAAAAAAAATGAAACCTAGAGAGATTTAGCTAGTAAACGACCAAGGCAGAATTTGACCTCAGTTTTTTTCTAACTGTGATATGTTACCTATAGTATGCTCAATAAATACTTGTGTGGCTGATTAATTTTCTTATGATGAAATTCTCTATGCATTGTGTTGTGGGATGTTGGATAAAAAGTTCAATATGGAGTCAGGAGGCATAAGTTCATATCTCTCCTCTGACATGATTATATATCATAATTATGTGATCACAGATCATTAGTAAATCACATTCTCTGATCCTCAGGCAACTCTAAACTTTTCCAAGATGGATGTTTATGATCTTAAGATATATATAAACAACTATGTGTGTAGATGTGTACAATGAATTATTTCAGACATATTTCAGCAGAAATTTCATACTATCCTTTAACAATTGTTGCTTTCTTATTTGCTGCCATTCTCTGATCTTTCACAGAATTACTGCCCTTCATTGTTGGCAAGGGCCTCAGATGCCACATGATCCGATGCATACCCCCTTTTCCCCTGAAAAAAAAAAGAAAAGAAATAAAATTTTCTTTTTCATACAGCCTACAGTAACCACCCAGCTAACACCTAGCTATTCCTCTCAGTTTAGGTGTCACGTTCAAATTTGACAATCATGGCATATATATTTTTATTCAAGTCAGTGATCAAAATGCAAAAGAATACATGATTAAACTCAGATCCCATCACCATTTCCAAAGACATTTTCTTTCAAGTTGACATTGAGTCACTAAATGACTACTCTTTGGGTCTAGCCATTCAGACGATTCTGAAATCATTTAATTTTACTATTGACTAGTCCACAACTACTCATATTTTCTACAAGGATAGCATGAGAGAAGCTTTAATTTGTTAGACTTATAAATTTCTCAGATCTACTATTTTAAAAAAGCAAAATAAAAAGGTAGACAAGTAGTAGGAGTGACACACAAAATGAGTAGAAACACCTAAAAGGGTGACAAGAAATATTTTCCACGTAAGTTATAGTCAAAAATTAAAGACCACTTATTTAGTTATTCTAGTGGTCACTAATGTTGTTAGTGTCTTTCAGGCAGAGAAAGGAAGAAGGAAAAAGAGAGAATACATATATTTATTTTGAATCCTGGAAAAAATTATCCCTCTTTCCAAAGCAATGTCATTATATAAGTACAGGCTCTTAACAGTGTCATTAAGTCTCATTTATTACTCCTGAAAAATAAAGCTAATTTGTAAATGTTTTATCTTTACAGTCAGATGGGTATCTTATTTGTCTCCTGAAGAATTTATATGAAGACTAAGAAGCAATAGTTAGAATCTAACAAGGAACAACTGAATGGTTTAAGATTGAGAAGTTAAATTGGCCAAATGCAGAAAGAGATAAAAAAGCTAGGTGAAGAAAATAATTCACTAAAAATTAGACTTGAAAAATAGAAGCAAATGTCTCAATGAGACATCAAAAATCAGTCAAACAAAACCCAAAAGTGAAAAAAAATATATATATAGAAGAAAATATAAAATACCTCATGTGACCTGAAAAATAGATCCAGGAGAAGCAATCTACAATATGTTCCTTACAAGAAATACATTTAAAGCAGAGTGATACCTACAGAATAAAAGTAAAAGGCTAGGTTAGAACCTATTATGTATCAGCTAAAGTAAAAACAAACAAACAAACAAAGAAAAAAAAAAAACAGGGATAGTAATCCTGATCTCATATCAAGCAAAATCAAAACATATATATCTAATTAAAAGAGATAAGGAAAGAAATTATATTTGCTAAAGAGTACCATAGATAATGAAGTAATATCAGTACTAAACATATGCATCAAATGGTTTAGCATCCAAATTCCTGGAAAAGTTATGAGAGTTGAAAGAATCAGAGGGTTAAACAAAAAATTTGTTTAGACACAATTGATAATTTCATCCAAGAGAATCACAATAATGAGACAACATCATGAAATTTATGGGATGCAGCCAATGCAGTTCTTAGGGGAAGATTTATGTCTCTCCATGCTTACTTGCATAAAATAGAGAAAGAGATCAATAAACATGAAAATAAAAAAGCCAGAAAAAGAACAAATGAAAAAACCTCTAGCAGCTAGGTGGTGCAGTAGATAGAGAACCAGCCCTAAAGTCAGGAAGACTTGAGGTCAAATCTGGCCTTAGACATTTAATACTTCCTAGCTGAGTGACTTCGGGCAAGTCACTTAGCCCAAGTTGCCTCAGGGAAAAAAAAAAAAAAAGGAAAGAAAAAGAAAAACTTCAAGTTAAATACCAAATTTGAAATTCTGAAAGTAAAAGGGGAGATTAATAAAATAAAGTAAGAAAACTATAGAACTAATAAACAAAACTAAGTGTTGGTTTTATGAAAAAAAAATAGATAAATCTTTAGTTAATTTGATTAGAAAAAGAAAGGAAGAAAATCAAATTGTTGGTATCAAAAATGAAAAGGGTAAACTTTCTAATAATGACAAGGGAATTAGAACAATAATTAGGAACTATTTTGCCCAACTGTATGCCAATAAATCTGATCATCTAAATGAAATAGATGAATACTTACAAAAATATAGATTGCCTAGAATAATAGAAGAGGAAATAAATTACTTAAATAGTCCCATTTTAGAAAAAAGAAACTGAACAAGCTATTAATCAACTATCTAAGAAATAATCTCTAGGACCAGATGGATTTACCTGTGAATTATCCCGAACACTTAAAGAACAATTAAGTCCAATACTATGCAACATATTTGGAAAAATAGGGAAAGAAGGAGTCCTGCCAATCAGTATGGCAGAAACTAGGCCTATACCAAGATAAGGTCAAAATGGGTTCATGATTTAGACGTAGAGTGATACATAAACAAATTAGAAGAGTGAAAGATAGTCTATCTCTCAGATCCTTGGAGAAGAAAGGAATTCGTGGTTAAAGAAGAACTAGAGTATATTATGGAATACAAATGAATAATTTTTATTATATTAAGTTTAAATATTCTTGTACAAACAAAACCTATGCAGACAAGATTAAAAGGGAAGCAATAAACTGTGAAAAAAAATTATATCCAAGGATTCTGTTAAAGCTTTTACTTCTAAAATATATAGAGAATTGACTCAAATTTATAAGAATTCAAGCCATTCTCCAATTGATATGGTCAAAGGATATGAACAAATAATTTTCATATGAAGATATTAAGACTGTTTCTAGTCATGTAAAAATAATGCTGTAAATAACTATTGATCAGGGAAATAAAAATTAAGACAACTCTGAGGTATCACTACACACTATATGCCTCTCAGATTGACTAAGATGATAGGAAAAAAATAATGATTAATGTTGAAGGGAATATGAGAAAACTGGGACATTAATATATTGTTGGTGGAATTGTGAAAGGACCCAGCAATTCTGGAGAGCAATACGGATCTATGTCCAAGGAACTATCAAACTGCACATAACCTTTGATCCAGCAGTGTTTTTTACTGGGGCTGTACCCCAAATAGAGCATTTAAAAAGGGAAAAGGACCCATATGTGCAAAAAAGTAGTAGCAAGGGACTAGAGATTCTGTGATGCCCATCAGGTGGAGAATGGCTGAACAAGTTATGGTACATGAATATTATGGAATATTATTCTTCTATAAGAAATGATCAGCAGGATGATTTTAGAGAGGCCTGCACTTATGTGAACTGATACTAAATGAAGTGAGTAGAAGTAGAAGAACATTGTACACAGCAACAACAAAATTATATAATGATTAATTCTGATGTAAATGGCTCTTAAACAGCAAGATGATTCAGGCCAGTTTCAATGGTCTTATGATGAAGAGAGACATCTGTACCCAGAGAGAGAACTGTGGGGATTATGTGTGGATCACAACATATTATTTTCAGTATTTTTTTGTTATTTACTTTCATTTTGTATTCTTTCTCACTTTTTTCTTTCTGATCTGATTTTTCTTTTGCAGCATGATAATTGTGGAAATATGTAAAGAAGAGTTGCACATGTTTAATATATGTTGGATTACTTGCTGTCTAGGGGAGGAGGTAGGGGGAAGGAAGGGAAAAAATTTGGAGCACAAGATTTTGCAAGAGTGAGTATTAAAAATTATCTATGCATATAATTTGAAGGCAAAAGCTTTAATTAAAAAAAAAAGTTTGGCAAATTTGGATACCAAATTAAAAAAAAAAATAGAGACATTGTATCATCAACAAAGTCCATATTGTCAAAGCTATGATTTTTCAGTAGTGATATATGTATATGAGTAGTAATATATGGAGGGAAATGAGAACCATAGAACTGATTCTTTGGGATTGTGGTGCTAGAGAAGCCTTTGACAGTTCCTTGGATGGCAAGGAAGTCAAATCAGTCAGTATATAAATAAATTAATTCATATTTTTGTCTGAATTAATTTGTAAGAACAAATTGTAAGGACAAATATTGAAGCTTCAGGATAAATACTTTGACTACACAATGAGAAGATGGGATTTATTGGGGAAAATCATCTTGATGGAAAAGATTGAAGGCAAAAGAATAAGATAGATAGATATTGTCATAAAAACAAGAAACATAAGCTTGAACAGACTTCAGGAGATAGTGAACGACAGAAGGTCATGATCATTATGTTATGTGGAGTCATGAAAAGTTGGACACAATTAAATGAATGAACAACAACATTCTTTATCTCATATTCATATTCATCTTCTTCAGCAATGTAGATACAATTCTAGATAGTGAAAAAAAAAATTAAATCTGCTACTGGAACAAAATGTTTTAAGAGTTTCTTCCTCTGCTATTACATCCATATAAAATCTGATTCACTGATATTCCTTGTTTTTTATGTTAATCTATTTGGGAAAGGACTTTTAAGAAAAGGTCTACAGTATCAATCAGTCTTAAGGCAATCTCCTCTCCTGAATTCCCACAGGATGAATTGATCATTAGCAGGAAAGATGACTTATAGTCCATTTTGTCCAAAATGCAGCTTACTTGTCTATTTAACTTAAGTCATTCTAGCCAGTCATATCTACCCCAGTGCATTTCTTCATGCGAGTGTACTCTGGTCAAAACAGGGAGCTTTGAGCTTACTCCAACACTATATAATCCTAACCTTCTCAACAAGTATGAAAAGAAAGCCAACGAGGAAAGTACCTTTTTATCCTTAATTGCACAAAATGGAGCTCAGTGGTGCAAATAAGATGAAAAAAGAATATCTCCACTTGAACATGATTATCATCTATACTGGTTGGTTATCACTAGCCCAATTTCAATTCCCTTTAAGGAATATTACAGCAAACTACAAAGTCATTTCTAACCCAACAGAAAATAGATATGGGCTATCCAAGAGCTTGCCAAGTATTGAGTTTTGCTTTTGCTTTTTGTCTTTTGGTCTTAGTTTAATTTGAATGTGATTTTTGATTTACTACTCAAGTTGTTGACCTTAATTAAGAGTAAATATGGATAATTGACATTGAAATCATGCTTTTTGAATTTACAAAGAGTTTTGGAAAAGCCTTGCTCTTTCACTACAACACTTTTGTGAATTAATGCTTAGAAATATTAGCATAATTACAATTTTGTAAATCTGTAAATTTGAGACCAAAAGACATCAGTTGATTTGTACATGGTCATACACCAAGGAATTCAATAAAAAAAAACTGAGTTATTTCTTTATTATTGTCATTTCTATGATGAACCAGGTAGAACCAATTTTTGTGGGTTGGCTTGTATTTGCAAAATACAATATCAAAGAATTTATAGGGGAATGGCTCAAATTATAATTTGGAGATAGGGTCTTTGAGGAAATGCTCAACTTGTTTAATTAGAAAATACTGAACTCTAAACTATCTCCATAATTAAGGAAAGAAGTCATTGTTAAGGGAAAAATATTCTTCTCCAAAATTCTTAGCTCATCCATGCCATTCTTTATGTGAGATGGCAAGTCTCATAAATCTGATTCAGTAGTGGTAAGATGAGCCTGAATAAAAAGAATTGTTTGTAGGAAACTGGAAGAGGTCAATGCGGCAGGCAATAAAAATGCCAAGGATGTCTAGAAGTACAAGATAGGCAGGTGGTAGTTGGGGTATTTTTATGGAAGGTGATGACAGCAGGCAATAGGTAGACAGCAAGAAAGTAGACAGTTAGTGACAGAGAGGTCAAAAGCAGGGAACAGAAGCCTAACTATAAGGGCTCTTGGTCAGAGACCAACTCTAGTTTCTAGAAACACTGGTATGAGTAAGAAGCAGGATCTCTGTCTCAGAGAAATGATGGCACTAGGCAGTGATCATAGTAGAATCTTAAGCACATGAAATAAAACAATAATTAACAATGGAGATAATAAAAACTCTCTCTCTCTCTCTCTCTCTCTCTCTCTCTCTCTATATATATATATATATATATATACATGTAGTTGTGTATTTGTGTGTTTCCACCAAGAAAAATAAATTAATTTTGGACTGGAAGAGACAGAACAAAAAAGTCAATATGGAGTTGAAACCCTAGATAAGTCTAGGAAGAGTAATTGGACACTTAAATGGCCTCCAAGAATTCAAGTCATTAGGCCCAGGAAAAGCACATACTAGGGAACTGAAGGGAATGGCTGGTGTGATTGCTAAATCACTGTTGATATTTAAAATACTGTGGAGAACAAGAGTTCCCAGATTTGGAATGAGGAATTTTATTTGGAAAGTACAGTGAAATTTTAATTCCTATCTTTAAAAGGGTGATTAATGAATGTTTCAACAGGAAGAAATAATCAGGAAGATAGTTTCATCAGTAAAGATCATATCAAACTAACATTTCCAATCTGACAAGACTGTTAGACATGTAGACCAAGAGAAAATTGAAATATAGTTACATTAAATTTTAGCAGTGTGGTTGACCAAAATCTCTCAAATTATACTTTTAGAAAAGATGGAGATGGATTGAATAAAAATGTAGCTAATTGTATTTGGAAGTGGTTGAGTGACTGAACCCAAAGCGTAATTATGAATAAGATATGGGAAGGTAGGAAAAAGTTTCCAGAATAGATGAGTACTTGAATTTCTGTCTTTTAATCTTTTGTCATTGTCTCAAATAAATGTCTATATGGCCGAGAAGTGTTTTCTGGTTAACAAAATCCAAATCCAGAAAGATGTCAACAGACTAAAATTTTAGGAAGATTGTATAAGCAGAAATTTAATATAGATAAATGTTGTCTGACAATTGAAATTTTAACAATCAGTTTCACAAGTTACAAGATGATGGACTCATAGGGAAATGGTTGTTCAACTGTAAAAAGCAAAACAATTAAAAGTTTGAGTGAACTAAAAATTTAGTGGCAATAGTAAGAAAAAAATACCAGTAAAATGTCAAAAATAAAACAAAAACAAAATCTAATGTACCCTTTGTGTCTATTAAATGCTCCATGGTACCCAGAAGAGAGAATATATGATAAATCTGCTGATAAATTCCCCGGTGAGACCATGCCTTTAGTACCATATTTAACTTGGCATAAAACATTTTGTGAAGGATATCGAGAGTCTAGAAAATGTCAGCAAAAAGGCCAGCAGAATGCTTAAAGTCATCAATAAATTCAACATGTTTAACTGGCAGAGAAAGTATAAAGACAAAAAAGATAGTTAAGGATTTGAAGCACTGCCATATAAGAGGACACTTAGATTTGTTACTGTTTGGCCACATTGCCAGAATTAGAAGCAATAAGTAGAAATGGCAAAGAGAAAAATTTAGGCTTGTTGCATGTGTATGTATGTGTATGTTGAGGGAGGAGGGTGAATACAAAATTATCCCATAGTGGATTGGGTTGTCTTTGAGGATAGGTGGATGAACTTCAGTGTATGTCTTCAAAAAAAGTCAGAATGATCACTTCTTGAAAATGTTTTATAGGAATATTATGTTTCTGTGAAGAAATAGATATTGTTCCTGGATTTGGAATACAAGGCTCTACCCTATATACAGAGTAGTCAGGCAAAGGATCAATTTGGAATTTAGGCACAAGAGGATAAATGCATGCTTGACTTGATGGTGAGGATAGAATTGCTTTAATTCTTTTTCTAATTAGGAATGGGATTGGTCACAAAGTCTGGGACTGTGGAACTGTACCCACAGATGGGGGCTAAGTGGTTGCAGCTGCATAGGTTAGAGGATGACAAGGGCAGGGGGCCAGACAAGACATTACAAGCAGAGTATCATCGACTCAGTAGCTGGTAGTTTATGTTTCCTATGCATAGAAACCATGTACAACATCACTTCTTGTAGCCTCAGTCAGGAGCCATGTAGGATCCCTAAAATCCCCTTTCATGCTGTGAGAGTAGAATGTCATGACAGGGCAAAGGCATGTGAAGTTTGTTTCTGAGGGAGGAAATTCCCTTACTGCACATGAACCTGTGGATGGCTTCCCTCTGTGAGTCTCCATACATCTCCCATCTGACCTGTAAGTCAGAAAATGATATTCAATGAAAAGATCTGGTTTTGTAGTTGAAAAGATGATGAATGCCGTATGCCCTTATTTTAAGGGAGCTTTCACCCTGGGATATCTCTCTCTTTAAAGAGTTTGCGAGGAAGGTACCATGTGTTGTCTCTTCAGATGCTGGTCAACCAAGAATGGAATTTTAGTTCAATAAACTTTTCTTACCAATCATCAGTAAGGTTCCCTGTTGTTCCTATAAATTCTCCTCACAGCTATAACATTGATGTAGTCTCTAAAGAAACCAGGCACTAAAAATAGGCCATGTTAATTTATGCTACCTTGCATAAATGTTCCAAAATTCTCTTTCTCTTTAAATCTTTTAACCTGCTACTCTTACAATGAGGAAATTAAAAACAAAAGATGAAATATAACACCAATGTTAGAAGACATGATTCTGCAAGTGCTTACCAACACCATCTACCTGAATCCCAGAGTGGATTAATTTAAACTTCCTTTTGCTTTCATTTACAATCTAAAGCACAACAGCAGTAATAATAATATTTCTCACTCTGGCCACCTAATTGCAAGAGCTTTGAATGAAACTGTTAAGTTAAAATAACTTTATAGTTTCTTTCCAGTTCTTTAAATGAAGTGCATTTGGGGAGAATATTTCCTCTCAGGAGTTCAGATAGAAGACTTATTCCAGACATCCATAATCAGGTATTAAGATATTAAAATGGCAGAGGGGAAAGGATAAAGGAAATAAGTACAGTAAGTTTTTCAAATTCCATCCTTGAGCAGCTAATAAAGCTAATTTAATCAGAAAGCTCAGAGTGTTTTGTTGTGATTTGTTTTTTAAATTTTAATTTGTTTCTCCTTTTGTCTCAGACTAATAAAGCAAGAAAGCCACAGAAAACATTCAAAGAAGATTTGAGCCTTGAAAATGTGCCTGTGTTTTTAAGAGGTCATGAGTAGTATTTTCATACTCCATTATTGTAGGTCATTTGGGCAATTAACTGCCTGCTCATGAACTATCAATTGGTTAGGGCTCGAAACTGACACCATCTGTGTTCTTTTTAAACATTTAAAAGTAAATTACATCTAACAAGTCAATCCTTTTTGTTCAAGAGAACCTAACACAGGGCCATTCAACAAACTATCCAGACATGTTACAAGATTTCCTCCAAAATTCGAAGTGCCATTGAAATCAATCTAATGTAGCAATGTATTGTTATAATTTCCAATAAATATTCCTACCAATAGAAAAAGGGCTTTTTGTTCTCTTAATATTTGCAGTCTAGTTTCTGCAGCATGGGGTCAGCGAAAAGTAGAATTTTTTTTGCCTCCTCAACTTAACAAGAAAAGTTGATGTGATAGGTCATATTATTTAAATAAATCCATTAAATTTATAGCACAGTGTTTATATTTCTATGCACTGATCTTGTTTTAATTTGTATTAACATCATGATTTGAAGGAAAACGGAGTATAGATTTTGTTTCTATTTCATCCTTGACTATAGTCAAGTCTTAATTGGCTTCATGTCTCCAAAGAAAATAGCATGGCACCTTGTGTATAGCAAGTCTTTCAAAAATATATTATTATTTTATTTTCAATTTATGGACTAAAAGTATTCCCATAACATAATATAACCAAAAAATGATTACATGTGAAACTGCATATCTATTATATACAACTTGCTATTACTTTAAAATATATTATAGTTATCATATAAATTTCTTTTCCCTCCTTTTTTCCCTCCCTTCCCTAATCTAGATGTGGTTATCATCAGACACGATATGATTATATATGTAAAATCATTCTATAATACTTTTACTTATCAGTTTTTCTCAGCTTATAGATAGCATATTCCTCCCTATGTCCTTTGTAGTTCATTTGGATATTTCTGGCATCAAAATGATTTATTTTTCCAAAATAGTTTCTTGTACGAATAAATGAATTCATGCAGTTTGTAACAAACTGGGGATGTACATATGAAGGTGGGTTATGTATGTATGGTGTGTGTTTCCTGAAACCTGTCTAGCCTTATCAAAAATGTCAAGAGTAAAGTACATTTGTGAAAGTCACTTATTTTAATGAATCCAAGAAAAACACATTTCCATGAGAATATGTTGAATTATCCAATAAAAATATAAATAGGTACAATTTAATTTAATAAATCTGTATTGATTTCTTTTTTCCTCCTATTGAAGAAATAATAAGTTAAAGAATTTAGGACTCTTTCATGTACATTTTTTTAAGAAATAAATCTCTGCTTTCATTTCTTTAGGAAGTGATAGTTAAATTCTCTCTAGCAAAGCAACATAAGAACAACATTTATATAGCATTTTTAAGTATGCTGCAACTCAAAGTTATTTGGGGCCTTCAACCTAATAAATAACTTAAACCTAGTCAGTATGTTTTGAAGGCAGCATCTGAACACTAATGATTGACTCTATATTTGAATAAATTAAGTGGCACAGTGGATTGAATGTGTTGGAATCAGGAAAACTTGGAATATCAACTCAGACACTGAAGTGAATTGAATTGAGTTATAATAAAGATGAATATGATCACTTTTTAGGTATACTGTAAAGGAGATTCTTGTTTAAATTGGGTTAAATTTGATGACCTTTGAAGTTTCTTCAAACTCAAGACTGAGGTTCTTTAATAGGGATTGTTGTTTATTTTTAGTTATGCCCAACTCTTTATGATCACATTTGAGGTTTTCTTAGCAAAGATATGGTTGTGGTCTGCCATTTCTTTATCTAACTCATTTTACAGAAACTGAGGCAAACAGGATTAAGAAACTTGCCCAGGGTCATACAATTAATAATTCTCTGAGGTCATATTTAAACTCAGGAAGATGAGTCCTTCTGAATCTAGGCACACTACTCTATCCTCTGAGCCACTTAACTGATCTAATATTGAAGGCTGTTTGAATAACAAATGAACTTGCTTCCATATGGTAATGAGATGCTTTCAGCAGTTTGACAGGAATCTCATTAGCATGAATTCCTAATGTTTATATACCACAGGTAGATATGATTTTTAGAAAATATTACAAATAGTTTTTGGCAATGTGGCATTAATTTTCTTTTTCTAAAATAGTTGTCAACTGTATGTTAACATAAACACTATCTGAGATTTTCATAACATATTGGTATGATATATTTTATGTATATAAATATATGTTAACCTAACAATAATTATGTGAAGTCAGTTCTCACAGATTTTATTATTCCAATTTTTATAAATGAGAGGATTAATCTTAAAGATATTTAATGACTTGCACAGGATCACAAAGCTAATTAGTATTTTAGAAATGAGAACTCAACTCAAATCTCCTTAGCTCTAAGTCTAGCATCATAGAGGATAACCTTCGCTTACTTTTTTTTTCTAATTTGATAGTTATTAATACTATTTTATAAAAAAAGAAGAAGCTAAGAAACATAGTAGTTGATTACTGAAATAAGTTAGATTCACAAGACCCAACTATATAGTAATATAGTGTTTGATAAACTCAAAGACTCTAATTTTTAGCATAAGAACTCACTATTTGACAAAAATTGATGGAAAATTGGAAAATAATATGGCAGAAACTAGGTGTTGACCAATACCTAATACCCTATACCAAGATAAGGTCAAAATGGGCTCATGATTTAGACATAAATAGTGATACTAGTATAGTATCAACTATAAGTTGAGGTTCAGTCATGTAAAGAATTCATAATGGCCATTCACTGTAGCAAAAGGTGAATTTATTTAGTGGAATAGTTTACAGACAAAATGAAGGGATACAATAGATACCAGAAATGGTAAATATGAAATAAATTAGGAGAGCATATAAAAGACAAGTTCTTTAGTGGAATTCATAATTACTCAGTAGAAAGGGAGTATCCCATGCATTTGAGGCATGTCCTTAGCTGGAAGGCTCTATCCTGAAACAGACTTAGGACTCCAAAAGAGTTAGTTAGCTATAAAGAGGAGTAATGCTGAGAAGCAAGGTAGAATTAGGAGAGGCACCACATGGCAGAGGCTAGGGGGAAGAAGAAAGACATCATGAGGCAGAGTGCCATGGAGGACTTAACCAAAGGAGGGCAGTGACTATGGGATGAGCCATAAGTAAATTTATAGAGAAAGATTAAAGTCAGGGATAAGACGGTGATTTCTGAGAAGACATGGCAAAGTGAGGCTGCCCAATACCCCCACAGAGGTGGGCCCCAATGATTTGACATCAGTTGGATTTCTGACTGGACAACCTCCCCAGAAAGTGAAAGCACATGGCTAAACTGATTGCTATCAGTGCCTTCTCCCTGCTAGCTTCAGGGATTATTTTTATCAAGTCCTCAGCTTCCCTCTGCCCAATACACAATTTAGGACCTC
The DNA here is from genome assembly GCF_016432865.1 of Antechinus flavipes. NCBI lineage: Eukaryota > Metazoa > Chordata > Mammalia > Dasyuromorphia > Dasyuridae > Antechinus > Antechinus flavipes. The sequence goes on along the minus strand of NC_067399.1, from coordinate 174,345,155 downwards.
ATCATTACAAACCAAGAATGACCTCAAAAGTTTTCTTAGAAATGATTTATGTCCACCTATCATTGTGTATCATAGAGATTTTCTATTTGACATTTGTCAGGAAGATGTCTTTGTTAATTCTCCTTGTTTCTATCACAAGGTGTTGAATCCTTGTTGAGACATAAATAGATAAATAGATAGGCAGGCAAGGTTTCCCATAAAAAAAAGTAATTTGCTTCTAGGTTATTTCTCACATTCTCTGTTTTAATTTTTTTTTAAAAAAATCTATAGACAGCTAACTGTGAACATAAATATATATAGTTTTTAAACAATTGATTTTTTTCTGGTTAAGCAAATATTCCCAAATAAAATTTGTAAGAAATAAACTCTATGTTGCAAATAGATGAGCAGATCTTATTATTTAGAAACAATATTGAAAAGTCCATTTGCAAAAAAAGAGTGGGCCTTTGCAATTTGAATACTTATTTCTTAAAAGTTGTTCCTTACCAAAAAACTTAGAAGAGAAGAATGTCTACTCCCTTGCCCCATTACATTTCAGCCTGACATTGTCAGTTGTATGGACATTGTTTACCTCCACACACTGCTGACCATTCCTATCTGCCAATAAAATGGGCTTCTGTCATTATGAAGTACAGATAGGTGGATAAGTAGACATGAATCAGGAAGCCATCCTTCCCTTCTCAGTAAGTTGAGTTCTCCTATCAAATAATACTTTCCCTTACCCATTCTGAACAAACTTCCACCCCCAGCTTCTTTAATACTGGGAGATATAGATTCCTTAATGTTTGTTTCTCCTGCTAAACCTTGTCACATTATTTTTACTTTACAATTCAAACTCTGGTCTTACAAACCACTGTTCTCCCCTGACCATCTATATCCTTTGGGCCTCTAGAACATCTACTCTAGCATGAATGAATGAAGCAAAAAAAGGAAAAAAAAAATATTAAGTGGTTTCTATGTCCTGGTATTGTGCTAAACATTAGAGATAAAAAACCAAGAAAAAAGACATCCAATTTCCAATATTCAAAGCTTAATATATATTAATGTATTTCTGTATTGTTTTTTCTATATTGTAATATATTTCTAATGCAATTATTTTGGAAGGCAATACACAAAAGAGAGCTGTCAAGTGGAGATGGGGAGGAAAGTATCCAGTGCAGAGGAAAATCTGGAAGCTCAGAAAGTCAAAAGCATAGTCAGGAAGGGAATAAAGGCTGACAGAATTGGGTCTCTCCCCCAAATGGGCCTCCAGTGGCAGGAAGACGAAGGGGGCTGGGATAGTAGTGGGATGTGCCAGGATAAGAAGGCCATGGGGAATGATATATTTCAGGGAGGAGGTCCTCAGGGATTGAGGGAGATTCCAGAGTGTGACTATAGCTAAATTTGTGAAAGTCAGGAGCATCCAAGAGAGGATTAAAGGCCAGGCACTTCTTTTTATATCTCATTATCAGGTGTTCAAAAAAAAATCTAACTTTTTCTGAAAGATACTTTGTCCTTTGATACCTTTTTTAGGACAGATCATTTCTTTTACAATCTCCTGATGGAGCAGCTATAGGTGGTGCAGTGGATGGAGCCCTAGAATCAGGAAGACCAAAGTTTAGATATGAACTCAGACCCTAGCTGTGTGACCCAGGGCACTTAACCCCAATTACCTGAAAAAAGAAAGCAAGCAAAGAAGGAAGGAAGGAAGGAAGGAAGGAAGGAAGGAAGGAAGGAAGGAAGGAAGGAAGGAAGGAAGGAAGGAAGGAAGGAAGGAAGGAAGGAAGGAAGGAAGGAAGGAAGGAAGGAAGGAAGGGAGGAAGGAAGGAAGGGAGGAAGGAAGGAAAGGAGTAACAGTGGAGAGAAAGAGAGAGAGAGAGAGAGAGAGAGAGAGAGAAAGAGAGAGAGAGAGAGAAAGAATTGATCAGCAAACATTTATTAAGCTTATTGTCACTGTCTTGGGGGCATAAATAAAACTCTTTAATTTCTTCCCTAGATCCACCCCTTCCTCTGAATTTTGCTAACTCTATTAAAAAAACCACCATCCTAATTAGTCAAGTTTGTAACTTGAGATTAATTTTTTGCTCTTCCATTTTTACACCACAAATTTAATCATTTTACATTTTCTGGGGATACCATCTTTACATCTCACATATGGAACCGGTACCCTTTTTTATATTTATATGGTCATTACCCTCAGGCCTTCAATCCCATTCAGCTGGCCTACTTAAATAACTTCCTAACTTGTCTTTCTGTCTCCTATTTCTCTATTCTGGAATCTTTCCCTTGTAGTTAAACAAAATAGTCTTCTATAAGTCTCACCATGGTGTATTTTTCACCCTGACTGATCCCTGTTACTTTAGGACAGGAATTCATCAACCTCTTTGTGTCAGGGACCCCCTCCCAGGTAGTCAAGTGAAATCTATGGATACTACGTGGGTCAGAAACCATTTAATAAAAAAGACTAGAGAGATCTCTAGAAGCAAAGCAAAGTTTATTATACGTTCTCGTGAGAACTGGAGTCCCTCCCATCAAGCAGACAATCGAAGGGAGGAAGCACTGTAGGGGGCAGAGTCAACGCTTTTAATCCCTAATGCAAATTCCCTTCCTCCCCCCCCCCCCCCCCATCACCACTGACCCTCATCCTTATTGGCTGAAAATCTTACATTCTAAACGAGGGAACTACCCAAGAAATTGAACTTGACCAATAAGTACGTAGTTGCCCATATTTGATTGAAATAGGGAGGATAACAAGAAGGGGACTTAAGTATGCCCTTAGGAGAATAGCAGGGAGGGGACACTTTAAGTATGCGCTTGACTTAATGCCTAAAGTCCTTCAGGCCTACTCAAACTTTGAAAAAGATGAATCCTTACTCGGTTTTCACAACTGTCTTGAAAGATCTCACCTTATCTCGTTCAATATCATATTAGAAGAACATTTTTAAATGTATCAAATCAGATATATAGAGCAAAAAACTGGAAACAAAGTAGATTCCTATTGAGTGGAGGAACACTTAAAAATTTTGTAATAGATGAGTGAATATAATATTACTACTATTTCATGATAAACAATGGCTATGATAAAGGGAATCATGGAAAGACTTATGAGATGAGATGTAGTGAAGTAAGAAAAGTCAAGAAAAATATACACAATAACCCCAACAACATAAATGGAAAAAAAAAAAAAAAAAAAAAACAGTCATCATCACCATCACCACCACCACCAAGCAATCAAAAGTTAATATTGCAAAATTACAAGGCCATAGCATGATTCAAAATAGGAGATATGAAAAGAAATAATTACCATTATTTTGCAAAAAATGGGAATTTCAAATGTGTGGAACATTCATATATATTCAGATTTATTTTTATGCATTGATTGGTTTTGCTGGTTTTCTTTTTTCTTTGTCTCCCCTTTTTAAAATATTATTATTATTTTTTAAAATATGGTGCTCACTGGTGGGAAGGGAGGGATTCAAGGGGAAATTTTGTTGATATAAAAATGATATAACTAAAATGTCTAAAAATAAATACATATGATTACAAAAGAAACATTGTATTTTAACAGAATTATCCTTTTTTTTTTTTAAGTTCATAAAACTCAGGTTACAACGCCCTCCTTTAGGATAGAATTGTTGGAGTCCCAGACCAGTGTTGAGGTGTCTTGAAAGAATTTGCAGGCTTGAGCCCATCTCCTTACCCAAAGGGCAAAGCTTTATTGCAAGAGCCATTACAAAGCAGGCTGAAGTAAGGAAAGTCAGCAGAGAAACAGAGGGAAGGAGATACATTTATTCAGCTTCAATCATAGATATGCTAATTCTATAGCTCATAGGTAGGAAGGAGTGGTTTCTCAAAGGAGCATTGACCAGATTATTACTGACAAGATTGCCAGTTAGCAATGAATTGAGGAGTGGTCTTATTCACTATTGTCTCAGGATTTTGATCTGTGGAAGTTTCCTGAGGTCAAAAGCTGCCTGACTAAAGAGTGTCAGAATCAGACAGATTGGTTATGAGGATTTCCTGAGGCAGATTGCAAAGCTAGAAGATTTAGAAATGCTGACTTATTAGAACAGAAGCCTCCCAAGGAAAGGGACCACAAAATCATATTACATCAGAATAAGAATACATATATATTTTTTTTAATCATGGATTTTAAAGTGTTTCACTTTCTGGTTTCAATCTATTTCTTCAATCTTTCTGTACATCTTTACTTTCCTATATTACATATTCTTTTGTAACTATGTTGATGGCTGGTCTCTAAACCTAATATTCCATCTGAGCTGTTAGTTCACTTACAAGACCTGTTTCTGTGCCTGGAATGCACTCTCTCCTCATCTTGGCCTTTCAGAATTTTGTACTTCTTTAAGTACAAACTAAACAGCTATTCTCACTTCACCCTCCTTCTTAGACTCTTACAGTAAGTATACTTATCTATGTAAATATTTTATCCCTCCCCAAAAGCTCAAGAGCTCTTTTACATTTAACAAGCAATTATTAAGTACCTGTCAGGCATTTGATCTTCCCCACCGTCTTGGGAGGCAAGTCCTATTATTATTATCCCCATTTACAGTGGAAGAAACTGAGGCAGAAGTTAAATGACTTGCCCCCAAATTCCAGAAGCCACATTTGAATTCAAAATTTTTTTTCTCTTGAAGTCCAAAAGTCCACTCAGCCTCCTTTTAAGTCATGAATTGTTTTGTTCTATCTGTGTTTATTTATTTTTTTATGTTTATTTTTTTGTTGTTGATTGCAAAACTGAGATCTGCAAATTTCATTATTTTTTTTAACCTTATAGTCATATAATGACACTCTCCTGATGACTGAATACTGATTTTTTTTTTTTTTTTGGTCATAGTGGTCTAGGGTATTTTAGATGAGGAACCTATATTTACCAATACAGATCAACAACAGTTCTACAATTTATAGTCTTAAAAAGTGACTTGAAGAACTGAGTCAGAGTCACACAATAAGTATATGCCAAGAGTGAGTTGTGAATCCCTCACTTTTTGCCTGATCTTTATCCAGCATGCCAATCTAGCTCTTCAAAATAAAAATAAGAATAAACTTGCTCACCTTCATAGACTACTTTAAGGTTTTGCAAGGTACTGGGCTGGGCTCTCAGAACATTCCTATGAAGGAAATCCTATTTAATCCCATTTTATAGTTGGTGAAACTGAGATTTAGGAAAGTTGGAGTTTCAAAACAGTAACTCTCATTGTGGATGTAATACCAGAATAAAAGATTGCAATAAAACACTAAACACTCACAGAAAATTTTCAGCTTAAGGATGGATGTAAAGAAAAACGTTGACTTTTCGTAGATTATCATACAGATTTTAAATTAGAAAGCTATTTAACTAAACATGATTATTTCAGTCTTCTAGGTCATATCTGTAAGTTAAAAAGATAGAGACAACACAACACCTGAACATATCAAATTAGCTTATACAGAGTTTGAAATGGGCACTATTTTTACCCCTCCTTAAATAAAAGTAGTAAAAAAAGTATCTTCTTTAAAGCAACATGTTGAGTAGGTACAAAATAAAATACTTTCATATTTTTAGACTTCTTGAAATGTTTTATGTCGATGGAGAATTTACTGACCTCCTAATTAAACAAACAAACAAACAAACAACAATAACAACAACAACAAAAAAAAAAAACATGTCCACAAAAGGATGAAAAGCCAACTGAAGGAAAGAACAATATCCGCCCAAACACACCCATCTTTCTCTTGTACTCCCTATAGCTTTTACTCAATGACTCTGGCACTTGTGACTATGGAATTTAGGGTGCAGATTAATTTAATGAAAAACAAAACAAACAACAACAACAAAAAAAAAAAAAACCTCTCTTTTTTTGTAATACTTTAAACACAGCATAAAACTGGAAATACGTTTTTTCTTTTTAAAGATACATTTGGCTCCTGTTCTACCAAGTACTTCTGGCAAGTCTGTGTTCAGTCGCTTTGTGCAGCACTTATCCAGCAACCTCAGACTGAGAAGAAGCAGATTCAGTCATTCCCCACAAACCCCCAAAAATGTGCAGTTTTTTTTTTTTTAAAGAGAGATACACCAAAAAAAAAAAAAAAAAAAAAAGTCATCTCCCAAGAACCTGTCAAGGTTTTGAACAATGTACACAATTTGTGACCTGACACAGCTGGGCACCAGTGGCCACTCTTCCTTCTGGCAAAGTTTATCCCCAAGGTAGGGCTCACACTTGGTTAAAATTGCCAACCAGGGCACACTTGGATAAAGAACTAATTTAGCCTCCCGTACACTTGATGAATGAAGAATTTCCTCTTGGGACTAAATTATAGGGCTTGTCAGGGTTGCTCTTTCATGATCTGTTATTTGGAGGTAATTTTCCAACAGAGTTGGAATACATAGCCATGAGCTAGAATAGTATTTGCTGTGAACAGCTGCCACACACCGTCCTGTACATCCCACACCCTGTCTTTCCTCCTCTCCACCATGTTTCTCAACTGGGCCTGCTCTTGCTCTCTGAGCATGTCACACATAGAAAAGGAAGGAGGGTCTACCAGGTGACCCATAGCTTGAGTTGTTTGGACCCTTGCTTTTGTTTAATTAAACCACAAAAATGGCACTTGCCTACCTCTTTCTTCACCCAGATTTCAAGAAATGGGAACATCTTGTTGAAACATGCATGCTCAAAAACAGATGAGAGGGGTTGGATTTTTTTTTTTTTTTCAGATGTGGCTGATTATAACCTTCTGTCAAATTCTCTCTCCTCTCCCTCCCCCTTTTGGCTGGAAGATAGGCTTCTGATCCTCCTTTGGCTTTTTGAACTGTTGGAAGCTGTGTAAACACAAGCTGGAGGTTAGTAAGATTTTGTTTGACCTAGTGCCTGCTGAGTGCAAAGAGATTACATTTAAAAACTCCCCTGCCTAATTAAGAAATGGTGACCTGTTGGGAGGTGGTTTCTGATGAGGTCACATAGTAAAGGACTAAAAGCAGAGCTATTGCAGCTGGTCATTTTCTGATAAAAAAGCCATCAGGGACTGAGGTTGTTGCTGCTGCTGCAGCTTCTGCCACCAGAATCTTCCTTTGGTAAAATCCTCGAACAGGATATTTATCTTTAAATAGCATGTCAGAATATGGCTGCCTGAGATAAGAGTTCAGTGTCTGTAGTGAGAAAGGAGATATTTTACTGTGTGAACCTAAACTCCCTCACTTTTTAGTCACTGGTATTCTGTTAAATGATTTGTGATATGCTGGGCTAAAGGTCCCTCAGAGTACTCTGTATTTTTTCTTTTGTTCTTCTTGTCTCTTGAGACCCCTCTCTCACTTTCACCTCCTAATAGTCAGCTCAGTTCAGGTACTAATAGCTATTTGGACTTTTGTGATTCTTCTAGCCGTTAATTCTCTCCCTCTCCCACAAGTCTCTAGCTCTCCCTTCTTTATAGCAACATAAACTCCTTAAGAGCTAAAACTATTTCTTTCTTTTCTTTTCTTTTTCTTTTTAAATGTTTATGTCTAGGACCCATTACAGTGTCCTACACAAAGGAGAATTGTCAGGTAGAAGAATTTGATTTTTTCTGCTTGGCTCTAGAAGGGTGAACTGGAAGCATTGCATAGGAGTTGAACAGAGAAACATTTAGGCTTTATATGAGAAAAAAAAACCCTTAACAATTTGCTGTTGTTAAGTCTTTTCTATCACGAATGACTCTTTGTGACCATGTTTGTGGTTTTTTTTTTTTGGCAAAGATCCTGGAATGGTTGGCCATTTCTTTCTCCAGCTCATTTGACAGATGAGGAAACTGAGGCAAATAGGGTTAATTTACTTGGCCAGAGTCACACAGCTAGTAAGACTCTGCTATCAGATATGAACAAAGGCAAATGAATATTCCTGGTTCCAGGCCCAACAATATATCCAAAGTGTCACTTAGCTGCCCTTTCCTAAAAATTATAGCTATCCAAAAATGAATGGGTTTGGCTCCTAAGCCTTTTTATGGAAGTCTTCAAGCAGAAATTAGATGGTCACTTACTGGGCATTTAGAGTCAAAAGATCTGGGCTCAAATACTATCTACCTGTGTGATTTTGGACAACATGCTCTTTCTGGACTTCCTTTTCTGTTTTTAAAAGAAAAGATTGGATTAGATAGCCTCTTGGGCAGTGGTTTCCAAAAGGGTAACTGGAAACCCTAGGATCCATGGCTTGACCCTAAGGGGTTTGGGATCATGGGATCAATCAATCTGACAATGGGGAAATGAGTTTTATCTAACCATCCCTATAAGAGCAAATAAGAAAGTTGGTTTACAATACAACTACACCTATTCTTATTACCTGCCAAACTCTTCTTTTTACATTGTACCCTTCTCTCCCTTCCCAAATTACTAACTTAATTCTTCTCTGACCCTCTTCTATCTTCCCCACCACCCACAATGAGTAATTATAGCAGACACCTCCTGTGAAGGTTCAGGACCTGTGGCTAATGATTCTACTACTGCCTCTTTGTCTTATTCTAGGGAAAAGCAGAGGGATGAACAGCCATTGAACAGATCATATATCCCAACTCATTATCTTTCCCCCAAATCCAACCCCTCTTTCATGTATCCCTCTTAGTACTGGAGCCAGAAAAAAATGACCCAGGTTCACAACATTTTTAAATAATCTTTGTCTCCTTACTCTCCCTCAAGCTATAGTTAATTTTTAAATCTTTTTATGTCTACTTCCACATTATTCCCTATTTGTCCCTTCTCTCTATTCACACAATTTCCCCCCAAACTTATTCAGTCCCTTATTGTGTTTCATCCACACCACTGTAATAGTCTCCTAATTGTCCTTACCTCAAATCAATCTCTACACAGTTGGCAAAATGATTCTCCTCATAAAATCTAATGACTTCCTATTGTCTCTAACACAAAACATTGTTATCTTTATTTTTTCATCTTTTAACATTTTAATTTTTACAAGTTTTATGTCATATATAATTATTAATGTGATAATGTATGTGTGTAATTTTGAATTAGTAAATATATACATATTAGGTGTAAAACTTCAAACATGCTTGTCTGGGGTCACATAGTTTGAGATGGAATGTTAACTTAGGCCATCCTGATAACAAGTTCAGCTTGGAATCATACTTTATACTTTGATGCTGTCTAAAAGCTTCAATGATTCTATTTTCTTTGAATAGTTTATTCTGTCTGAACTCTTCAGCCTGGTATTCAAGGCCTCTACATAACAGTATTTATTTAGCGTTCAGATTTCTAATCTTACTACTTTTCTTCACAAACATTCCGTACCAATCACACAAGGTACTCAGTCTGTTACTAGAACAGATCCTATGCCTTCATATATATTTTTCCTCTTACTGTTCTCTTTCTCTGAAATGTTCTCCCTCTATGTTTTTTTTATGTCTGATAATCTTTCAAGAGCCAGCTCAAGTGCAATTTCCATGAAGTTTCCTTTGCTCTTCTCCACATTTTCCCGATAAAATGTTAATTTCTTCTCTCCCTATCTCCCCTAATTTCTCTCTGTCTGAATTTCTACCTCCCCCTCTGTCTTTGTCTCTGAGTTCTCTGTTCTTTCCCTTTTCCTACCCCATCCTTTCCCCTCCTTTCCCCTTCCTTTCCCCTCCTTTCCCCTTCCTCTCCCCTCCCCTCCCTTCTCTTCTCTTCTCTTCTCTTCTCTTCTCTTCTCTTCTCTTCTCTTCTCTTCTCTTCTCTTCTCTTCTCTTCTCTTCTCTTCTCTTCTCTTCTCTTCTCTTCTCTTCTCTTCTCTCTCTTCTCTCTCTCTCTCTCTCTCTGTGTTTCTCTTTCTTTCTCCATGTATACATGTGTGTGATACAGTGCATACCTCTCTTGTAATATGCATTCTTTAGGTTATTTGTTGTTTCTATATGAGTTTTAACTACAAGCAAGTCAGTATGTCCCTGAGCTGCAGTTTTCCCATTCACAAAATAAGAGATGAAAATAACAGTACCAAATATTCAGTGTTCATATGTTACTCAAATTAAATAATGAACAATAGGAATTTTTTTTCTTTAAATTGTATCTTTGATTTCATTGATAAATTGATCTTCTAGGTAGGAAACTACTATATTACAGCAGGTCAGCCTCTATTCTGCAATTTATCATTTCAGAGAGGTATCTTAAAGGGCTATAAAGTGTCATTGAATATTATTTAAGAAAGAAAGTAACATTTTAGATGTGTTTTAGTAATCTCACAGTGATATTAAGGAGGAATTCAAGGAAAGAAGAGATTAGGAGGAGTTATTCTGATAGTTCTGATAAGGGATAAAGAAAGTATGAACTTCCCTTTCTGTTCTCTACCTGATGGTGGTAAAAATTGAAAAATAACAATAAATTGTAGATACATTATAGAAGTAGAACATATGAGGTTTTATAACTTGGTTATGCAGACTGGAAAAGTTAAATATGAAGCTTTGAATATAGATGAGAGTAAGGAGAATGGTAACAAATTTAGAAATTGCTTTGGGGAAGCTGATAAGTTTAGTCATATTCATAATGGCTTTGAGCTACCAGTAGGATAATAAAATGGACATTCAAATATCCATGTGAAAATGTGGAACTGGAGCTCAGGAGAGAAGTTAAATCTAATAATACAATTCAGGGGACAGACAGGATTGTGAAGGAAGAAAGTTTAGGAAGAAGAAAAAAAACAGGGCTAATATCAAAGATATGAGAGAAAAAATATCAAAATAAGACTTGGGGAATGGGAGGAAAAAGTCAATAAAGAAAAAAGAAAATGGGTCAGAAACATAGGAGAAGAGACATAATGGCCCAGTGTGATGGAAACAACAGGAAAAGAAAACTTTGAGAAGGACATAGTGATCAAAAAGGTCAATTTCTTGATTAAAGTTGATGGGGAAAGATAAAAGACCACTTAATTTGGCAACTAAATAGTCAAAAGTAACTTCTGAGGGTTTAGTTTTAGTTTAGTTAGTAGTGACAAAGGCAAGACGGAAGACATAGATGGATTCATACTTTTCTAAGTACTGATACAATCAGAATTAGAAAAGATCCACTAATGTAATGATTACTTGATCCATTGAATACCTGAAAATAATTTCCTCTGACTGGAGGTCCCATAATTTTTGCTTGAAAGTTTCCACTATTGAAGAACTCACTAACTCTTGAGAAAGCCTATTCAATAACTATCCTTATTAAAAAGCTTTTCCTTATATCAAATTTAAATTTGTTCCTTTGAAACTCCCACCCATTTTTAATAGTTCCTTTCTATGGTACTAAGCAGGATTTAATGCTTCTTCATTTGTAAACCTTTCCAAATATTTATGCAGCAATTATGCCCCAACTTACAAGTCTTATCCTTAAAGTTCTCATTTGGATGGAAGAAAGGGCCTTAATCATCCAGATTGCCCTGTGGATACTCTCTAGGTCATAAGTGTCATTTCCAAATTATTTTGTTGTGAATTGAACAAAATTTTCATGATGTGGGAGGATTTGGACTTCAGTGTAAGACTTTACATTATGTCTATTAAATTTTATCTTTTTTAGATTTGTTCCAGTATTTCAGACTGCCAAGATCATTTTGAATACTAATGCTGTCATCTGGGATGTTAGCTACCATTATCATCTTCATATTATCTGCAAATTTGGTAGATATGCTATCTATCCCTTTATTCAAGTCTTCAGTGCAAATGTTGAACAGCACAGGACTAAGCCTTGAAGTTTGAAAGTTTGAAAATTAGGTTAAAAAATCAACTTCACTAAAGGAAAATGGGAGACATGTAGCTAGACAACACTTCATTTGAGGAAGATCTAAAAGTTTTAGTGATTTGCAAGTTTGTAATAATACAATACTGAAACAACAAGCAAAAAAGCTGTCAGGTTACATTAATAAGCATTTATTAAATGCATACTATGTGTTATGCACTGATATGGGCTAAGCACTTGTTATACCAGGTTATGCAATCTTTGTCTGTGTGAAGAGAGGCATATGTACAAGTCTTAGAGGGCCATTAATCCATTGAATTTTGTCTGAATCAGATATGTAGCATATTATATTTATTTCTTAGTGACATATATTAGGAAGGGCAATGATAAAATGAAATCTTTAGAGAAAGGCAAATAGGATTGTGAAGAGGTTTGAGTTCATAAGACTCACGGATGATAGATTAAATGAAATGGAGATGTTTATAAAAGAAGACTTGGAGGGACCATGCTAGTTTGAGTATTTAAAGTGTCATTATGTTAGGATGTGGCAGTTGAACCCCAAAATATATTGGGTGTCATAAGAATTTGTAGGCTAAGATCTTTTTCAAACCAGGACACAAAGATATTATCATTCTGTTGGTAGCAGGCTAAGCTTCAAAAGGGAGTTTAGTGATTGACAAGCGAAAGATGCCATAAGACAGACAAAGTTACTAAAGAACTTGCTGCCACAAGGCAGGCAGTTCCTAATAAATTGGCTATTGTGACACTTAGTAAGCAGGCTAAGTTACTAAAAAGAATTAGTGAAGAAGTAAGATACCAGTACATTTTATAGAAGAAAAATAACCTTAGGGGTTGACATCTATACTTTGGCTTTCTGACTGGATACAGTAACTGTGGAGTCATGATAATTTTGTCAGGGCAAAGAATTCTGTAAGTATCCACTGCAAAGGCCTGCTTAAAGACAATATAATGCTGTCAAATCCTGCTAGCCTCAGGGAATAGTTTGGCCTCCCAATTTTATACTGTAATTCAGACTCTCTTTCTCTTAATGGCTCTCTCTTTGGCCCATCTAGCTACCAAGGACCTGGGGTCTTTTTGCTGGGGTTTTATTCACCCCATCAATCATGTGGTAGAAGGATTGAATTTGTTTGGCTTGGCTAAAAGGGCAGAACTAGAAAAACTGATCAAATTGGCAGAGACAAATTTAAGCTTAATGTAAAAAAAAAAAAAAATCCCAGGAATTAGAGCTTTCCAAAAGAGAAACTTCCTTTGTCAGTAGCTAGTGAGTTGTCCTTCATTGAAGGCCTTCAAAACAAGGATAGATTATTATTTCTTGGGCATCTTGTTCATAGAATTTTTTTTTCAAATAAATGTAGAACTACTTGGTTTCTGAACTCTGACATTCTGTGAGTAATTTGGTGGAGAATTATGTATGGATTCCTCTAGGCTGAAGTTGGTTGTTTATCCTTTTAAAATTCAGTAACTCCTTGCAATGTTTTCTGACCATATTTACCCCTACTAGGAACCACAGGCATTTTGATTTCCTTATCACTTGTTTTCCCCCAAGGCTTAATGTTTAAAACACTTCATTTTTATGCACCAACTATTACTGCATTTACATGTGCAAATCAGATAATTACTTAACCACCCAAATTGTGCATGCAACTAAGATAATTGTGAACTCAGGGGAAAAAATAGCTGTAGCAATCTGACCCTTAAGAACTAACTATCTATCAAGTTAGAAAAAGAATGCTAAAATGGGAATTTATATCAATGCATCACTGTAGTTGTTTGGGAACAAAATACTGGATAGGGGTCTGTGAACCTACTTTTTCACTCCATAATTAACTAATTAAGCAAATCATGTAAAGATTCTTTGCCTCAGAAAAAGCATTTGATAAAATCCAACATTCGTTCCTATTAAAAACAATAGAGAACATAGGATTAAATGGACTTTTCCTTAAAATAGTCAGTAGCATCTATTTAAAACCATCAGTAAACATCATATGTAATGAGGATAAACTGGAATCATTCCCAGTAAGATCAGGAATGAAATAAGGTTGCCCACTGTCACCATTACTATTCAATATTTTATTAGAAATGCTACTTCGGCAATAAGAGTTGAGGAAGAGATTAAAGGAATTAGAGTAGGTAATGAGGAAGCCAAATTATCACTCTTTGCAGATGATATGATGGTATACTTAGAGAACATCAGAGATTCTACTAAAAAGCTAGTAGAAATAATCTACAACTTTAGCAAAGTTGCAGAATACAAAATAAATACACATAAATCCTCAGCATTTTTATACATCACCAACAAAATCCAATAGCAAGAGATACAAAGAGAAATTCCATTTAAAATAACTGTTGATAGTACAAAATATTTGGGAATCTTTCTGCCAAAGGAAAGTCAGGAACTATATGAGCAAAACTACAAAACACTTTCCACACAAATAAAGTCAGATCTAAACAATTGGAAAAGATATTAAGTGCTCTTGTATAGGCTGAACAAATATAATAAAGATGACAATACTATCTAACCTAATCTATTTATTTAGTGCTATACTGATCAGACTCCCAAGTAATATTTTAATGACCTAGAAAAAATAATAACAAAATTCATCTGGAAGAACAAAAGGTTAAGAATTTCAAGGGAACTAATGAAAAAAAAAATGAAGGTGACCTAGCTGTGCTTGATCTAAAACTATATTATAAAGCAGTGACCACCAAAACCAATTGGTATTGGCTAAGAAATAGACTAGTAGATCAGTGGAATAGGTTAGATTCACAGAACAAAAAAGTCAATAATAATAATAATCTAGTGTTCGACAAACCGAAAGATCCCAACTTTTGGGATAAGTATTCACTATTTGACAAAAACTACTGGGAAAACTGGAAATTAGTATGGCAGAAACTAGGCATTGACCCATACTTAACACCATACACCAAGATAAGATCAAAAATGGGTTCATGATTTAGGCATAAAGAATGAGATTATCATTGAATTATAAAAACATAGCATAGTTTACCTCTCAGACTTGTGGAGGAAGAAGGAATTTGTGACCAAAGAAGAATTAGAGATCGTTATTGTTCACAAAATAAAAAATTTTGATTATATCAAGTTAAAAAGCTTTTGTGCAAACAAAAGTAATGTAAACAAGATTAGAAGGGAAGCAATAAATTGGGAAAATATTTTTACAGTCAAAGGTTCTGATACAGGCCTCATTTCCAAAATATATAGAGAATTGACTCTAATTTATAAGAAATCATGTCATTCTACAATTGATAAATGGTCAAAAGATATAAACAAACAATTTTCAAATGATGAAATTGAAACTATTTCTACTCATATTAAAGGATGTTCCAAATCACTATTGATCAGAGAAATGCAAATTAAGACGATCTGAAATACCATCATCACATACTTGTCAGATTCTCTAAAATGACAGGAAAAGATAATGATGAATGTTGGAGGGGATGAGTGAAAACTGGGACACTGATGCATTGTTGGTGGAGTTGTTAATAGATCCAACCATTCTGGGTAGCAATTTGGAACAATGCTCAAAAAGTTATCAAAGTGTATATACCCTTTGATCCAGCAGTGTTACTACTGGGCTTACTTCCCAAAGAGATTCTAAAGAAGGAAAAAGGACCTGTATGTGCAAACATCTTTGTGTCAACCCTTTTTGTAGTGTCAAGAAACTGGAAATTGAATGGATACCCATCAATTGGAGAATGGCTGGGTAAATTGTGTTATATGAATCTTATGGAATATTATTGTTCTGTAAGAAATGACCAGCAGGATGAAAACAGAGAGGCTTGGAGAGATTTACATGAACTGATGCTAAGTGCAATAGCAGAACTAGGAGATCATTATACACTTCAATAACAATACTATATGAGGATCAATTTTGATGGGAGTGGATATCTTCAGCAATGAGAAGATCTAATTCAGTTCCAATTGATCAGTGATGAACAGAACCAGCTGCACCCAGAAAAAGAACACTGGAAAATGAATGTGATCTGCTTGCATTTTTGTTTTTCTTCCCAGTTTATTTTTACCTTTCTAAATCCAATTTTTCTTGTGCAACAAGAGAACTATATAAATATGTTCACATATATTGTATTTAAGACATACTTTAAAATGTTTAACATATATGAGACTGCCTGACATCTAGGGGAAGGGGTGGAGGGAAGTAAGGGAAAAGTTAGAACAGAAGTGATTGCAAGGGACAATGTTGAAAAATTACCCATGCATATGTTCTGTCAATAAAAGCTATAATAAAAAAAATAAAAATAAAAATAAAAACAGTACAGAACCAGAAAAAAAAATTCTTTGCCTCAGTTTCTGTCTCTAAAAATAATAATAATACTTACTGTACAAATCTGTAAAGCCTCTTATGAGAATCATATGAGATAACATTTATAAAGTGATTTGAAAGGTTAAAAAGTATAATAGAAAAGGAAAATATTTTTCTGCATTATTTTAAAAAGTAAGGTTCAATACTTTAATAATATAGGCATGTAAATTAGTCCTGCTTTATAAACTGAGTTTATAGACTTTTTCAGTCATCTCTTGCTAGTCCCATTAGGTATATCATAATTATTAAGAAAACAGTGGAGTTTTGCAAAGAGGTTGCTAAGTGGTTCAGTGGAACATGTTTTGGATTTTTGAGTCAGGAAGATCAGAGTTTTAATCCTGCCTTGGACATTTACTAGCTATGTTGATATGATGTAGGAGATATAACTTAGAAGAGCAATTCCTAGTTCCAAGTGATGTGTTTGGAGTTCAGCACCAAATGATGAGATTGATGTAGACACCAAATGTCCAAATATTGGAGTTTGGTCATATGAAGAATTACAACAGCCATTCTCTTTGGCAAAAGGTAAGTTGATTTAGGAGAAGAGATTTCAGACAAAATGAAGAGATATAAGACACACCTAGAATCGTAAATATAAAATAGAGTTGGGAGAGCACATACCAAGGAAAGGTGTTTTAATAAAGAATGATGAAAAAAAAATTCCTAGTGGAACTCTCAATTAATTAGGAGAAAGAGAACACCCTATGAGATTATAGTATGTGCTTAGCTGACAAGCTAAATTTATAGAGGAAATTAGCACCTTAAAGAGTTAGCTATAAGAAGGAGAAAGACACTATGAGGCATTGTAGGTTGACAGGAACATAATAGGGGAGGATGAGAAGAGAGACAACACATGGAGTGGGAGAGGGGTAAAGAGCAAAGACACCACAAGGCAGAGTGTTGTGACATATTTATTGAGGTTCCAAGGCAATCTCAAAAATGTTGAGATTCCAGAATGGTGTCATGAGGTGTCTCAAAAGAATTTGGAGGCATCTCCAAGGCAGGGGACAAAGTTTATTATAATTGTAATGCCAATTAAGGAAGGCTAAATTCCAAAACAAGTTAGCAAAGAACCAGGAGCAGGGAAAGAAATTTATGTCAGCAATATTTTATGGCTTAGAGATAGTGTTGAGAAGTGGTCTGGTTCTGATTTTGTGCTTAGGTGCAGTACCAAAATCCCAAAATTCTTTGGGCAGAGCTCAGGAGGATAGAAGCAAGTTAAGGGCAGGGGGGAATCTTCTGGAGATGTGTTTTTAGGCCTGAAATGTTACTAAATCACATGGCAGGTACCCATTTTTTTTCTATTCCTGCATCAATTTTAAGCACCTTGTTATTGTTGTCATTAGTCTCAGAAATTCTGTTATCACTGACCAATAGGCTGTCCTTTGATATATTTGTGGCCTAAGCATCCTGGTCATATAGAGTAAACGGGAGCAGGATACCCTAGTAGAAGAAACATCATTTCTAACTATGTCATTATTAAGGACAGGTGGCCTTAGGGTTATTGCTACACCTTCCCCAGGAGCTGTTCCACATAATGCTGACCCAAAAGGGTATCACACAAGATAGCATGAGCCATGGACAGAGTTATAGGGGAAATTTAACCTCAGGAGTTTGATTTAACTTGGATTTCTGACTGGACATAGCAAGATGGGGCAACCCACAACCTTATAAGGTTAAACTCATGCCCATCAGTTCTCATGCCCATCAGTTCTCATGTCCATCAGTTCCTTTCCTGCTTGCCTTAGAAGCAATTCTATCAATGCTTCAGTATTTCTACACCAACTGCAACCAGCAAATCAGGACCTCATGAATGTGATCCTGGACAAGTCTTTGAACTTCCAAATCTGTTCCTTAATCTGTAAAATAAGGATAATATTAACACGAATTTCACTGGATTGTTCTGAGAAGAAATACATTAAAAATATAAAGCACTTTGTAAATGTTTAAAGGAATATATAAAACCTCGCTGCTATTAGCATTTTCTTAAATTTGTGGACCATAGAGCAAAACCCCATTAATTTAGATCCCTCTTCAGATGTGGCATTTGTAGTGTTATGTCTAGGCTTATATCCCAAAGAAATACTAAAGAAGGGAAAGGGACCTGTATGTGCCAAAATGTTTGTGGCAGCCCTGTTTGTAGTGGCTAGAAACAGGAAATTGAATTGATGCCCATCAATTGGAGATGCTGGGTAAATTGTGGTATATGAATGTTATGGAATATTATTGTTCTGTAAGAAATGGCCAGCAGGATTAATACAGAGAGGCTTGGAGAGGCTTACATGAACTGATGCTAAGTGAAATGAGCAAAACTAGAGATCATTATATACTTCAACAACGATACTGTATGAAGATATATTCTGATGGAAGTGGATTTCTTTGACAAAGAGACCTAACTCAATTTCAATTGATCAACGATGGACAGAAGCAGCTACACTCAAAGAAAGAACACTGGGAAATGAATCTAAACCATGTTTTTTCTTCCCAAGTTATTTCTACCTTCTGTATCTAGGATATACCGTGGCATATTTAACATGTATAGGACTGCTTGCCATCTGGGGGAGGGGGTAGAGGGAGGGAGGGGAAAAATTGGAACAGAAATGAGTACAAGGGATAATGTTGTAAAAAATTACCTTGGCATGGGTTCTGTCAATAAGTTATTTAAAAAAATAAACAAACAAACAAACAAACAAAAAACAAAACAAACCCCCCCCCCCAAAAAAAAAAAACAGATTGGCATTTGTTCTGGAATAAATCTCATCCTTGCCCACTTTATTCAAATACTGACCTTGAATCTGAAGCTCTTTTTCCTAAAGTCTGTTTTAAGGTTATATTTTAATAACATATTTTATATGTTTTTAAGGTTATTATCTGAGTGACTCAAGTGGCTTATTCCTCTAGAAGAATGTAGGTTTTTTTAAAATCATGGATTCTTTCATTTTTTTTCTATCTTTATATACATATCATCTAATTTAAGTCAGTTTTTCTATACTGTAGTCATTTCATAAACCATTATCAAGTTGAATGTGATAAAGTTTTACATTATATTAGCTTGGCCTATCCATGAGCAACTGATATTTTTCCAGTTATTTAGATTTGACTTTATTTGTGTGAGAAGTGTTTTGTAATAGTTCTAGGGTTTGTCTTGGCAGGCAGACTCCCCCATATTTTATTTTGTCCACAGTAATTTTAAATGGAATTTCTCTTTCTATCTTTTGCTGATGGGCTTTTTCAGTAATATATAGAAAGGTTGATGACTGGTGTGGGTTGGTTTGAATACCTACAATTTTGTTAAAGCTATTAATTGTTTTCAGCAGGTTTTTGGATGATTTTCTAGGATCTTCTAAATATATCATCACAAGAGTGATAGTTTTATTTCCTCATTGCCTATTCTAATTCCTTTCATTTCTTTTTCTTTTTTTTCTAAATACAACATTTTAAATAAAATATTGAATAATAGTGGTGAAAATGGGCATCCTTGTTTCACCCTGATTTTATTGTGAATGCATTGAGCTTATCCCCATTAAAATAATGCTTGTTATAGGTTTTAGATAAATACTGATTATTATTTTAAGGAAAGCTCACTTTATCCTTATGTTTTCTAGTGTTTTTAAAAGAAATAGATGCTGTATTTTGTCAAAAGCTCTTTTTTTTTTTTGCATCCATTGAGATTATCACATGATTTCTGTTGATTCTGTTATTGATATGGTCAATTATGGCCATAGTTTCCCTAAAATTGAACTAGTCCTACATTCATGAATCCCACTTGGTCATAGTATATTATGCTCCTGAAAAGTTGTTGTGATCTTTTTGCTAATATTTTATTTAATTTTTTTGCATAAATATTCCTTAGGTAGATTAGACTGTGATGTACTTTTTCTGTTTGGCTCTTCCTGTTTTAGGTATCAGTACCATATTTGTGTCATGGAAGGCATTTGGAAGTACTCATTCTTTATCTATGTTCCCAAGTTGTTTGCTTTGTATTGGAATTAATTATTCTTTAAATGTTTGGTAGAATTTACTTGTAAATCCATTGGGCCCTGGAGATTTTTTTCTTAGGGAGTTAATTGAGAGCTTGTTCAATTTCTTTTTCTAAAATAGGATTATTTAAGTAATTTATTTCCTCTTATGTTAATCTGGGCAATTTATAATTTTTGTAGATAGTCATCATTTAGGTAGTCAGACTTGCTATCATAAAGTAGGGCAAAATAGCTCATAGCTATTGCTTTAATTTATTTTTCATTGGTGGTAAGTTCACCCATTTCATTTTTGATGCTGTTAAAGTGATTTTTTTTTTCTTTCCTTTTATCTAATGAAATTAACCAATAGTTTATTTTGTTGGTTTTTTCCCATAAAACCAACTCTTTGTTTTACTAATTAGTTCAAAAGTTTTTTTTTAATGTCGATTTTATCAATTTTTCATTTGAGTTGCAAAATTTTTAATTTTGTATTTAATTGGAGGTTTTTAATATGTTCTTTTTCTAGTTTCATGCCCAATTCATTGATTTCCTCTTTCACTATTTTACTCATGTAACTATCTCTTGAGATAAAAAAATCTCCTCTAAGAACTTCTTTGGCTGCATTCATAGATTTTGATATGTTGTCTCATTATTATCATTCTCTTCGTTGAAATTAATGATTGTTTCTGTGATTTATTTCTGTGATTTGACCCACTCGTTATTTAGAACTAGATTATTTAATTTCCAATTGCTTTTTAGCCTATCTTTCCCTGGCCCTTTATGGGATATAATTTTAATTACATTGTGTTCTGAAAAGAAAGCATTTACTATTTCTGCTTTTCTGCATTTGATTATAAAGTTTTTATGCCTTAATGCATGGTCAATTTTTGTGTAAGTGCCATGAATCATATCTATTCAGTTTTATCTAGAGATTTATTATATGTAAATTTCAAGGATTCTATTAACCTCCCTTCTTGTTTATTTTGTGATTACATTTGTTTAATTCTAAGAGAGGAAAGTTGAATTCCCCTATTCATATAGTTTTTTCTATCTATTTCTTCCTTTAATTGGTTTAATATCTTCCTTAAAAATTTGGATGCTTTATCACTTGGTATATACACATTTAGTATGGTTATTCCTTCATTTTTTATGGCAACCTTTAACAAGATATAGTTTCCTTCTTTATCTCTTTTAATTGAATTATTTTTACTTTTGCTTTATCTGAGATCAGAAATGTTAACTCTGCTTACTTTGCTTCAGCTGAAGCATATTAACTTCTACTCCAATCTTTTACTCTTACTCTGTTTCAATTTTTTTTTTTTTTTTGTAAACAACACATTGTAGGGTTCTGCTTTTTAATCCACTCTGCTATTCACTTCCATTTTATGGAAAGTTCCTCCCCTTCACATTCACAGTTATGATTACCAGCTCTGTATTTCTCTTTATCCTGTTTTCTCCCCTGTATACTTATGTTCTCTCTTTCCACCCTATCTTTCCTTAGTGGTATTAAATTTTTAACACCCCTACCCCAACTTTACCTGCCCTAACTTCTATTACCCCGCCTCTCTTTTCTTTCCCCTTTCTCCTGCTACTTCTTTATTGGGTAATATACATTTCTATACTCAATTGAGTGGTAAATTTATTTCCTCTTTTAGCCCAAACTGATGAAGTTAAGCTTCAGACAATTCTCATCCTCCCTCCCTTCTTTCATTTTATTGTAAGAAGTCTTTTGTGCCTCTTCTTGTGATCTAATTTATCCTGCTATACTTCCCCTTTCCATTTCTACAAGTAAGATCCTTTTCCCACCCCCTCAATGTCTTTTTCTTTGATATTATCACATCAGCGTCAATTCATATCCATAATCCTCTTTCCATGTATACCAGATCTAACTGCCCCAATAATAAATACAGTTCTCAAGAGTTACAGATATCATCTTCCTATGTAAGAATGTAAACAATTTAATCTTTAAATAAGAAATATATTTTCCCTGTTTATCTTTCTATGCTTCTCTTGAGTATTGTGTTTGAAGATTAAAATTTCTGTTTAGTTCTGCTTTTTTTCCCAACAGAAATGATTGAAAGTCTCTTACTTCATTGAAGTAAGATGATTCTCAATCTCTTTGGCTAATTAATTCTTGGTTGTATCCCCGTTTTTTTGCCTTCTGGAATATGGTATTGCAGGCCCTCCAATCTTTTACTGGAGATGCTGCCAGATCTTGACTAATCCTTACTATTGCTCCTTGATATTTGAATTGTTTTTGTTTGGCAGCTTGTTTGGCAAGAAGGTATTTTTACCTTGAGATTATTTTTCTGGAGTTTTTTTAACAATGATCCTTGGGGTTTTACTTGTAAAATCTCTTTCCAGAAGTGATTTGATGGATTTTTTCAATGACTGTTTTGTTCTCTGGTCCTAGTATATCAAGCAGTTTTCCTTTATTATCTCTTGAAGAATGCTATCAGGATCTTTATTTAGTCATGACCTTCAAGAAGACCTAATTTCGAAATTGTTTCTCCTGGATCTATTTTCCAGATTAACTGTTTTTCTAGTGAGATATTTTGCATTTTCTTCTATTTTTTTTTTTCATTTTTTAAAGTTGTTTGACTTATTTGATGTCTCATAGAGACATTAGCTTCTATTAGCCTTATTCTCATTTTTAATATATGATTTTCTTCAGTTAGCTTTTGTATCTCTTTTTCCATTTGATCAATTCTATTTTTCTTGGTGTGATTTTCTTAAGTGGATATTTTGTTTTTGTATTTGGCCTATTGTCTTTTTTAAGGAATTGTTTGCATCAGTCAAATTTTTTCCTTCCTTATCCAAGCTTTTGACTATTTCTTGTATGCCTCTCATTTCTTTTCACATTTTTCCTTTTATCTCTCCTATTTACCTTTTAAAATCTTTTATGAGCATTTCCAAGAAGCTTCTTTGGGCTTGAGACCAATTCATATCACTCTTTGAAATTTCTTCTGTGGTCATTTTGTCCCAATCTGTGTTAGTTCTTTGGTCTTCCCTGTCACCATAGTTGTTTTCTACAGTTAAGATTCTTTTCTGTTTCTTGCTCATTTTTCTTTTCTTTTTGTATTTCCTCTTTTGTTATTTTTTATGGTTGAGCTCTGCTTCTGGGGTAAAGAACTGTTCCAAGCTTCCCAGGAAGCTCTGAGCCTTGGGTTTGAGCACAGGGGCTCTTGTGTTTGTATCTTGCTAACAGCTGCCTGTAGTCCTATCTTCTCTTTTCAGGAAACAACTTGGTTTTCCAGAATTTGCCTTCTGAGCTGGGACTAGAGGCTGTTTTCAGTTTCACTCTTAGTGGTTGATCTGCTGTGTTTAAGACTCTTTTACTGGCTTTTCCAGACTCTGAGATAGATTAAGCACCTCTTTCATCCCATTGAGACTGACCTTTCTTGATGTCCTTCTGATCTATCTTGAGCTGGAGAGTGTTTTCCTTTCATCAGACTCTATTTAAAGACTTGGTTTTATGTGGTTTTTGAGGGAAACTAGGAGGGCTCAAACAGCTTCCTGGCTGCACTTTGACATATTGGCTCCATCCCTGGAACTTCAAAAAGGACTATATCAATTCAATGAACCTTAGTCATTTTAATCACTCTCAATCTAGGTGAGGGAAGGGGGGGAAAAGTTATACTAAGCCTAATGGAAAAATGAGTTTGCAAAAGTCTATGTCAGCTATAAAACTTAAATCCAATTACAGATTATGACAGATTATGTTCACTTATCACTAGACATTGACTCTTCCTTGGATAGTCATAAATATCTAAAAATAAACACATGATATTTTAAAATTAAAGAGGGACCTCAAACCATGTTTTCATAGAGATCACTAAGTCATCTCTATATAAATGACTTGACACCATAAAAATGTTCACTTTTTTAAAAAATTCAAAATTATAAGTTAATTCCAGTAAAATTAGGATTCAAGAGCATGATTCATCTGATGAGCCTTATCCCCACATCTTGAAAGAACACTTTTAGATTCTAGGCATATATTCCATGTCTTTAAGATGAAATATATTTATACTGCTTTAATAATGTGTAGGTATGTTCTCAAAATAGCCTAGATCCATATGACTGTGTCAATAAAGTTGTTTTTAGTATCAATATCATTTCTTTCCTTTCTCTTGAAAAAGAAAAAAAAAAAGAGTTGGGGCAGGTAGATGGTGCAGTGGATAGAGCAGCAGCCCTGGAGGCAGGAGAACCTCAGTTCAGATCTCTGTTTAAATGATCTCAGACCCTTAACATTTACTGTATGATATCAATTGTTTCACCAAAAAAAAAAAAAAAAAAAAAAAAAGGAATTAAACAAAACAAAAAAGAATAGTAAAATTATATGATGTCATAAATAGAATGTTGGAGCCAGAAATCAGAAAGAAAGATTCAAATGAATCACTCAATCTCTGTGTACCTTAGGTAACTCACCCTGAAACTTATCTACTTAATTATAATGAGATTGAAATTTATCTTAGTAATTATATGGTAATAAAGAATACATAAGTCCTATTTGAGAAATGTAAGAAAAATAAAAATTTAACACTATTTTAAATAATATTAATTTTATGAATATTAATTCCACTAGTAATGATAATAGCTAACATTTATTTATGAAGGTCAGAGTGGCCCAAAGAGGCCTAAAGTGGGTCTTGGCGTCAGGAAGAAGCAGATTAGAATACTAAATCAAATACTTAGTTTTGTGACTTAGGGAAGGCATTTAATCTTTATTTATTTATTTATTTATTTTGGTTTCTGTTTCCTCATCTGTAATAATAATAACACTTAACTCACAGGGTTGTGAGGATCAAATGAGTTAACATATATTTGAAGCACTTTGCTACCTTTAAAGCACTGTATATAGTTGCTATTATTATTTCTATTATTATTAAGTACTTCAAGTTTTAGGATTTCCTTTACACATATTTTCTCATCTTCTCTTCATAACAAATATGGGAGATAAATGCTAATATTGTCATTATTTTTCAGATGATAAAACTGAGGAATACACAAGTTAAATGACTTGCCCAGGCTCATACTAATAAGTTTTTAGGCATTAAATTTGATTTGAACTCGGATTTTTCTGACATTTAAAAGAGTTAGAAAAATTCATCCTGATGAATTAAAATATTAAAATAGCATTCTTTTTTTCTATGCATTTTTTTTCATAATTATAACTTTTTATTGACAGAACCTATGTCTGGGTAATTTTTTACATTATCCCTTGCACTCACTTCTGTTCCGACTTTTCCCCTTCCTCCCTCCATCCCTTCCCCCAGATGGCAAGCAGTCCTAAAAATGTTAAATATGTCACAATATATCCTAGATGCAATATATGTGTGCAGAACCAAATTGTTCTCATGTCTCATAGGAAGAATTGGCTTCAGAAGGTAAAAATAACCTGGGAAGAAAAACAATGCAAACAGTTTACATTCATTTCCCAGTGTTCTTTCTTTGGGTGTAGCTGCTTCTGGACATCATTGATCAATTGAAACTGAATTAGATATATTTGTTGGAAAAATGCATTTCCTTCAGAATACATCCTCATATAGTATCTTTGTTAAAGTATATAATGATCTCTTGGTTCTGCTCATTTCACTTAGCATCAGTTTATGTAAGTCTCTCCAAGTCTCTCTGTATTTATCCTGCTGGTCATTTCTTACAGAACAATAATATCCCATAACATTCATATACCACAATTTACTCAACCATTCTCCAATTGATGGACATTCATTCATTTTCCAGTTTCTAGCCTCTACAAATAGGGCTGCCACAAACATTTTGGCACATACAGGTCCCTTTCCCTTCTTTAGTATCTCTTGTGACCTACTTGTCATCTACTGTAAGCCCAGTAGTAGCACTGCTGGATCAAAGGGTATGCACAGTTTGATAACTTTTTGAGCATAGTTCCAAATCACTCTCCAGAATGTCTGGATGTATTCACAATCCCACCAACAATGTATGAGGGTCCCTGTTTTCCCACATCCCCTCCAACATTCCACATTATCTTTCCCTGTCATTCTAGCCAATCTGACAGGTGTGTAGTGGTATCTCAGAGTTGTCTTAATTTGCATTTCTCAGATTAATAATGATTTGGAGCATCTTTTCATATGGCTAGAAATAGTCTCAATTTCTTCAGCTGAGAATTGTCTGTTCATATCCTTTGACCATTTATCAATTGGAGAATGACTTGATTTCTTATAAATTAGAGTCAATTCTCTCTATATATTTTGGAAATGAGGCCTTTATCAGAACCTTTGACTGTAAAAATGTTCTCCCAGTTTATTGTTTTCCTTCTAATATTCTGCATTAGTTTCGTTTGTACAAAACCTTTTCAATTTGATATAATCAAAATTTTCTATTTTTGTAATCAATAATGATCTCTAGTAGTTCTTTGGCCATAAATTCCTTCCTCTTCCACAGGTCTGAGAGGTAAACTATCCTATGCTCTTCCAATTTATTTATAATCTCATTCTTTATGCCTAAGTCATGAACCCATTTTGACCTTATCTTGATGTATGGTGTAAAGTGTGGGTCAATGCCTAGTTTCTGCCATACTAATTTCCAATTTCCCCAGCAATTTTTGTCAAATAGTGAGTTCTTATTCCAGAAACTGGGGTCTTTGGGTTTGTCAAACAGTAGATTATTAAAGTTATTGGCTGTTTTGTCCTTTGAAACTCTCCTATTCCATTGATCAACTAGTCTATTTTTTTAGCCAATACCAAATGGTTTGGTAACTGCTGCTTTGTAATATAATTTTAGATCTGGTGCAGCTAGATCACCTTCATTTGATTTTTTTTTTCATTAATTCCCTTGAAATTCTTGACCTTTTGTTAAAATAGCATTCTTGATACTATTTTAGAACATAGGAAACTAATTAGATATTTTATCATCATACATTTAATATACTAAGATCATAATACATTTGTTCTTGTCATTGTATATGTCTATTATTATATTGTATATGTTGTTTATCTTTTGTTCTTGAAGAGGATCATGATGATCATGATGATCTTGAAGAGGATTAGAAAGATGATGCCAAGTCACTTAACACTGCCTCAGTATCCTCATTTATATAGTAAGAAGAATGAAATGGAAATGGAAATGGAGGAGAAATTGAGAGAAATGGAGGAGAAATAGCACATCCATTCCAGTAACTTTTCCTAGAAAATTCAAAATGAAAAAACCAAAAAATTGGACATAACTGAACAATAAAGATAATATGATAAATATTAGGTCATGGGTTAGCTTGTCTTCTCAAAGGAGATATAAACGAAATATATGGATGCTTATGTAATTAAGGGAAAATGGAAGTACTTTTGCAACAAACCAAAGAAAATCAAGATTCTATAATTACTTGTCTTTTCCCCCTGACATACACACAAGCCTTAATAACCAGACAGTATCAATGTATTACTATTAACCTATTTTTCAACTATAAATGCAATTGGTTTTTAATCAAAGGCCAAAAGACTTAGAAATATTGGGTTTTTAATCAGTCACTAAGCATTTGTCAAAGGCCAACTATGTGTCAGGCACTGCTGTGTTTATTTTGATATTTTGATAGCTAGTATTTGTATGCTACTTAAAGGTGGAACATATGTTATCTCATTTGATCCTCATAAAAATCTTATGAGGTAAATATTATTATCCTTGTTTTATGAATGAAGAAAATGAGGGTGAATAAAAGTAAGTGACTTTCCCAGGATACAGATAATAAGAATTTGGGGTAGAATTTGAATTCAAATCTTGACTTTAAATGCCATGGTTGTTTCCTCTATATGAGCTAGACACAATTGTAAAATTATTATCAAATTCAAATCATGGCTACTTACTACTTATATGACCTTGGACAAATAATTTTACCTTTTTGAAGTTTTACATGTATATGACAAAGTGCTTGATTGTATTACATTATTGCTCCTAAAGTCCCTTAAAATTCTAAATAGCTGAATCACTTTGCATTCAGTTTTCTATATATATACTGTCTTTCTTAATGAATATCAATGGATTAGTTCCATTTTTAAAAATTAATTTTATGTGAGAAATGGTAAACAAAATTGATATTTTAAAGTGGAATGTCTCATAAGAGCTATTAAAAACTAAGGCTTAGTAAAGAAAATACAAAGAAAAATAGATAAGAGTTCCACTTAAAGGGGAAACAAAGAAAGAAAAAAACAATTCCTCCAAAGAATACTTTTATGACTAAAATCATTATTATAATTGGAGATATATGTATATTTTTATATCTCCAATGTTGTATAAAATCACATAATTTGTGAGTTAACTTAATAAACACCCTTAAAGAATCTAAATTCTTAATGTTGCATGATGTCATAGCAATATAAAATATATTTAAATAGTTACGCTAATAATTCATGTCTATAAAGCCAATAAAATGCTGTTAAGGTTGCAATTTTTATTTTCTAAGTACTATGCTTCCTTCACAATGAGAATATTGCTCCTCTCAGATATATGTGACAATATATGAATTTTATGTATTTGCCAAGCATACTCAGAGAAATATTTGTTAAAATAATGTTTTAGAACGATTACTTTTGTAAATATTTGGAGCCATCAGTATTTTCTTTGAATAATAATTTGTAAGCAGACAAGTTTGGTAGCTTTTAATTATGACAATCTAAATCTAAAAAAAAGAATAGAAAAAGAAGATTGAATGATAGGCCTAGAGACTCCAAAAATGCAAATGCATGCCATTATCATTGTTCTTATTGTTATTAATGTAGCAGAATGGTAAAAGAGATAATGCTTGTTACCATATTGTTTCAACTTTCCAGCTATGACTTGTTTAAATGAAGAAAAGGACTCATAACATAGTAAAATGGAGGGTTGAAGATGGGGAACATTGTTATAAATTTCAATGACTCTATTGAAATTTGAGTGTTGCAACAGGTTCAACTATACCATTATATAGTCTATTTCATCATGCTCCTAAAACTCTGCATATGACAAGTTATACTTGAATTTGCCTGCTTCTGCATGTATCTGTTAGCTTGTCAAACTGAACTCAAGCACTTGACATTCAATTATTTCTATTCAATTATTTCTACTAACAAGCCCATTTCATAGAACATTCTTGGCATAATATATTGTAACATATCTCAAATGTTTCAACAATTCAAAGCCCTTTGAAAAATGGCCAGATTGGTAGGCACTACAACAGCCTTGAATAAGAATTGACTAAATTTTGTATTACATTTATATATTCAGGAAAGGAAACTTTTATGGTAAATTATGTTTTCTTTTATCAACCACCTTTGATAAGTCATACTTTGCCAATAAGGCAGCCATAATTCTCTCTGAGTTAAAAACCCCAAAGAAAGAATTCCTAGTTTTCATAAGAAGAAAGTTTTCACTGAGAAGAAAGAAATGGTAAGAAGAAATTAGTTTTTTTTTTAATTTTTTATTTAATAATTACTTTATATTGACACTCGTTTCTGTTCCGATTTTTTTTCCCCTCCCTCCCTCCACCCCCTCCCCTAGATGGCAAGCAGTCCTTTATATGTTGGATATGTTGCAGTATATCCTAGATACAATATATGTTTGCAGAACCGAACAGTTCTCTTGTTGCATAGGGAGAATTGGATTCAGAAGGTATAAATAACCCGGGAAGAAAAACAAAAATGCAGATAGTTCACATTCATTTCCCAGTGTTCTTTCTTTGGGTGTAGCTGCTTTTGTCCGTCATTTATCAATTGAAACTCAGGTCTCTTTGTCAAAGAAATCCACTTCCATCAAAATATGTCCTCATACAATATCGTTGTCGAAGTGTATAATGATCTCCTGGTTCTGCTCATTTCACTTAGCATCAGTTTATGTAAGTCTCGCCAGTCCTCTCTGTATTCATCCTGCTGGTCATTTCTTACAGAACAATAATATTCCATAACATTCATATACCACAATTTACCCAGCCATTCTCCAATTGATGGGCATCCATTCATTTTCCAGTTTCTGGCCACTACAAACAGGGCTGCTACAAACATTTTGGCACGTACAGGTTCCTTTCCCTTCTCTAGTATTTCTTTGGGATATAAGCCCAATAGAAACACTGCTGGATCAAAGGGTATGCACAATTTGATAATTTTTTGGGCATAATTCCAGATTGCTCTCCAGAATGGTTGGATTCGTTCACAACTCCACCAACAATGCATTAGTGTCCCAGTTTTCCCGCATCCCCTCCAACATTCATCATTATTTTTTCCTGTCATCTTAGACAATCTGACAGGTGTGTAGTGGTATCTCAGAGTTGTCTTAATTTGCATTTCTCTGATCAATAATGATTTGGAACACTCTTTCATATGAGTGGTAATAGTTTCAATTTCATCCTCTGAAAATTGTCTGTTCATAGCCTTTGACCATTTATCAATTGGAGAATGGCTTGATTTCTTATAAATTTGAGTCAGTTCTCTATACATTTTGGAAATGAGGCCTTTATCAGAACCTTTAACTGTGAAAATGTTTTCCCAGTTTGTTGCTTCCCTTCTAATCTTGTTTGCATTAGTTTTATTTGTACAAAGGCTTTTTAATTTGATGTAATCTAAATTTTCTATTTTGTGATCAGTAATGGTCTCTAGTTCATCTTTGATCACAAATTTCTTTCTCCTCCACAAGTCTGAGAGATAAACTATTCTATGTTCCTCTAATTTATTTATAATCTCGTTCTTTATGCCTAGGTCATAGACCCATTTTGATCTTATCTTGGTATATGGTGTTAAGTGTGGGTCCATGCCTAATTTCTGCCATACTAATTTCCAATTATCCCAGCAGTTTTTATCAAATAATGAATTCTTTTCCCAGAAGTTAGGGGCTTTGGGTTTGTCAAACACTAGATTGCTATAATTGACTATTCTGTCTTGTGAGCCTAGCCTTTTCCACTGATCCACTAATCTATTTCTTAGCCAATACCAAATGGTTTTGGTGACTGCTGCTTTATAATATAATTTTAGATCAGGTACAGCTAGGCCACCTTCATTTGATTTTTTTTTTCAATAATTCCCTTGAGATTCTCGACTTTTTATTGTTCCATATGAATTTTGTTGTTATTTTTTCTAGATCAATAAAATATTTTCTTGGAAGTCTGATTGGTATAGCACTAAATAAATAGATTAGTTTAGGGAGTATTGTCATCTTTATTATGTTCGCTCGGCCGATCCAAGAACACTTAATATTTTTCCAATTATTTAAGTCTGACTTTATTTGTGTGGAGACTTTTTTATAATTTTGCTCATATAATTCCTGACTTTCCTTTGGTAGATAGATTCCCAAATATTTTATGGTATCAACAGTTATTCTGAATGGAATTTCTCTTTGTATCTCTTGCTGTTGGGTTTTGTTGGTGATGTATAAAAATGCTGAGGATTTATGGGGATTAATTTTGTAGCCAGCTACTTTGCTAAAATTATGAATTATTTCCAATAGCTTTTTGGTAGAATCTCTGGGGTTCTCTAGGTAAACCATCATATCATCTGCAAAGAGTGATAATTTGGTTTCCTCATTGCCTACGGTAAGAAGAAATTAGTAAGAGAAAGAAGGATTTTAGAATGTGAGGAAATTTGTTGAAAATAAAGCTATAATTCTGAAGAACATATTGGAATGAATTAGA
The DNA here is from genome assembly GCF_016432865.1 of Antechinus flavipes. Lineage (NCBI taxonomy): Eukaryota > Metazoa > Chordata > Mammalia > Dasyuromorphia > Dasyuridae > Antechinus > Antechinus flavipes. The sequence continues at coordinate 174,313,571 of NC_067399.1, read as the reverse complement.
AGACTTCATTCATCCATTCACTCTTTTTCTTCAAGAAGAATTTATTAAGTGTTTTGTACTATGCTAAGCATTGAGAATGCAAATGCAAAAGCAAATCTTGATGCTCAAGAATCATGTATTCTATTGGAGGAAAACAACATGTACAAATAAGAAAATGTAAATAAAATTGGTACAATTAGATGTCACAATAAACAGAATTGGGTCTGAAGTCAGGAAGACCTGAGTTCTAATAAAACTATACATACTTGGCAGTTGTGAGAGAAGACAAGTCACTGAATCTCTGTCTCAATTTCCTCATCTATTTAGTGGGGATAGTTACATTATTTCTTTCTGTAGTTTGTTGTGAGATTAATTGATAATAATTGTAAGTTGTTTAATATAGTGCCTGATTGTTAGCTCTTATTATTATTGTTAGCTATTATTGGGGGAACAGGTTGATTTGGAGCCCTTAGGTAACATGAATTCCTCTCTTCCTAAAAAAAAATTCTCTTGATGCAAGAGAAAATATAAGGTCAAAACATTCTGAGCACCTCATTTGTACCTTTTAAAAGTTTCAAGATATTTGTTGATCTAATTGCATATGAAAGGTTCAGTAATCAGGAGTAAAACCCCATTGACTCCAGAGAAGAGAGGCTAACATTGAACTCCTGATGTATTGGATCTTCCTAGATAGTCTTCCTAGATATGCTTTTGCTACTAGCACTCATTTCCTTAGGGGATGGGGATAGAAGAGAGAGAATTCTGCTTGAAGGACTCTATGAGACAAATACTATGAAAAGGTGAAGATCACACTTTTTTTCCTCAGAGCTGTCCTATTAGGGCTTTCTTACCAGGATTGGCTCTCTCACTTTTAAGCTTTCAGTTTAATGAGAAGGAAGAGAGGAAGGAACTTTAAGTCAATTTAAAGATTGAAAATGGAATTCTGAATATAAGGAACATTGAATATAGTTATTTGAATGGACCTTAGGAATTGTGTGAAGGGTGGTGATATACATCTGTATCTGCATAGGCATGTCCATTTGTATATATGCATGCATATAATGAATGAATACATACATATGTCTATGTATATTTATATATGCATACATATATATGCATATATACATTAATATCTATACTTTTTTTTGGTACTTTAGGAGAGAGAGATGGAGAAGAGAAGGGAGAGAAAAGAAGGAAAAGAAGAAGAGAAAGAGAGGGAAAGTTCATATTTCTATTTCTGTGTCCTAACTCTTGATAGTTACATAATCGTTATAATGCATTATTAACTTAATGGACAAGTATGATAAAACTGGAAGATATGCTAGAGACTAATCAGTGCAATCTCTTTGTTTTATAATTGAGAAGCAAAACACAGAGAGGCAAGGTATATTGCTTAAGATAACACAGCTGTTTCATATCAAAGCTAGAAAAAGAATGCATGGATATTAATACCCCAGTTTTTCCCTACACTATGAGTTTGACACATAGCCTACATGTAGGAAGCATTGATACACTAGATTCAGTGGCCTCAGAGAAACTTAAATAACAGATAATTAATTTAAATTATAATGTACTATTCCTTTACTTGTATTTCTTATATATATGATAAAACTCAATGAAAACAATTATACTATTGATATATAGAGTTATCTCTTTGGCTTTATATACAATTCTCAACAATTTATTTTTATTAGATTATAAATAATTGGGAAGTTCTAGTCATAAAGTGGACAGGTAAATAGTTACCTTCAAGGAGGTTGCCTTCATTCTCTGTACCAGTAAGGAGTTTCTAAGATAAGCTCCAGATCTCAAAGAATTAGCAAAAGAATTATACACTGAAATTTTACTGATAATATTTTGATATTTTTTTTGACAATTAACAGTTATATTGTATCAGGACCATTTGTTTCATCAGTTGTTTAATGTGATGAAAGTATAGACAATGAAACTGAGTTCAGTACAATCTAACATATCTTGATGATAACATTTAAAAAATAAATGGTCTATAACACTTTCTTATTGTATGGAGGTAGAAATTGGGCATTTATTTATATGCCCAAAGGTAAATTGCAGAAAGCATTATATATGTTTTGAAAAATCACATTGATGTTATAATGATTTGACTTTACCAGTAGATTGGGTTCTGGATAAATACTGAACTGAATAATTATTGAATTAAGCACTAATTGCTCTTAATGCTATGCTAGGTATTTGATAAACTTTGTTTTTGTTTTGTTATGGTCATCATCATCCATCATCTAAAACTAGTGGGAACCTTCATTTAAAAATTTTAAAAATAGTTCAGATGTTCAGAGGAAACTCCTGTAATGAAAACTGACAGATGGGTCTACAAACATTGTTATGCAACAATGCCTAAAGTTTTTAGGAATTCTTCATTTAAGGTCTCATACAAGGGTCAGGGACTTGATCCAGTTGGATTTTATTGTAATGTCTGGGTTAGCTTTCTGGAGGGCCTCAGTACCAGCCTTGGTCTCAGCAGAACAGACATCATGAGAATGGTCAGGAATAGAGTCCAAAGTCTTTATCATCTGTCTCTTTCACTTGGAGTTGGGCTAGCTTTCTGGGGGACTTTCAGATGGACCTTGGTCTTAGGGGAGAAGTGAAGGAGATAGGACAGTCACCACTAGGGTCTTTAACTTCAAATCTTTCCTCCAGTCCTCCAGTGCTCCAGTCCTCCAGTTCTCCAGTTCTCCAGTCCCCCAATCCTCTTCTGTCTTCTCTGTTAATCTCCAAGCCTATCTTTCCTCTCAGATCTCTTATGTACTCTAAGTACATCATCATAGGTGTCAATCTTGTAGAATAGGTGTCATCTTGTAGAACTATACTAAGTACTAAGTACATGAAAACTAGAGAATCATTATCTCAATTCCACTGAATTAACACCTTGTTGTAAGATTACTTGATTCAAGTACACTTGACCCTCTACACTTTATAAAGGAATTTTTACTAGGATTTCTTTCTGATTCAGGTTCTTAAAGATGGCTGAAACCTTAAAGGTCATTTAGTATAATCTCCTGATTTTCCATATGATTTCCAGGGATGTAAAGTGGTCCAAGACCAAAACTCCGGACTTAAAATTAATTCTTCTAGTGAAATATTTTATTATACTTTTACTGATTAAATTAAGAAGCCTTTTATTCACTTAACATATATATTAAGATGTGAGAAAAGTCTGGTCTTGTGGACAGGGAGCTTGTTGTCTTGGACTTAAGAGAAACTAGTATCAAGTCTTTCTTCTTATATTGTGATGACTGTGTGACTCTCAACATGTCCTTTACCTCTTGGTACCTCAGGAAACTTGATAAGTTTATAAGGTGCCGAAGATATTCTGATCTATTTTGGTAAAGGGAGTTTACTTACAGGAGAGCTCCTTATCAAATGTAATTTATTAAGATATTCTTATATGCATAAAATACAGAGATTTGAAAATTGTAAGATAATTAAAATGACCCCAAACTCATTTATCATATTTACCTTTCCTAGTTTGTTGATTACCAGAATACAAAAAGAATTCATGATTTCACCAGCACGGAATACCTAAGGAAGGAATCTCTCTACCAATTGAAATCACTATCTTTCTCTGAGTACATGCAATGGGATTAGTTAATGAAAACAAAGTTTAGTGCATGATTGGATTTTCCCCTCCTGATGGATTACATAGAGCCCATGGAGCTACTCTATATGGGATCTTGTAACTGAATATGGGGGCTATTAATTTTGATTTATTATCAGTAAATATTTGATCTGTATACCTATTTTATATACCTATATACTAGGGGTCATGTAAAAAATTTCTCAGCTGAAATGCAGTTGGTCATGAATGGGGAAAAAAAAAAAAAAGTTTAACTAATAATATCCCTTGCCAGGCTGACAGCTAGATATGTCAATGAATAGAAATGCTTGGTTAGGAGTCAGGAAGCCCTGAGTTTAATTCTGAGCACTGATAATTACTAGCTATGTGACCCTGGGCAAGTCTATTTATTTCCTCTTACTCTTTATCCACCCAAGGATCTCATTCTATAAGTAGAGGCTTAGCAGGCCTATTTGTGGATAGGAATGAATAGGGAGCTAGTGCTATGTGATAAATTTTTAAGGAAGTAAAAGAATTAATGACTCTAGAGACAAGGAGCTGAGAGTGAATTAATATTTTTAAAATGATAGGTAAGTTCCTTCTTTGGCCTTTTTTTTTTTTTTTTTTTTTGGTATTTTTTCTTCCAGGTAGCCAGGGAAGGTGAACTGTTGTAAGCTGATGACTTGGGTGGGGAAAGGGAAAGGTTGTGGCTACCTTACCCCACTTCTACCCAGTTTTCATAGATTCATGAATGCCTAGTGTGTCCATTTCTTCTGTATTAGTTATTTCCTGATTGTAATGGCATAAATATTACAAAAGAGGGGTATCCAAATGACCAATGAGATTGAGAGATGCATTGAAGCTATCAGACGCCCAATAAGCAAATGGAGCAGCAAAATCAGCAAAATGTGCTGAGGATCCAAAGTAGCAACCAAATACACTTTCTTGACTCTGTTCATGAGGGATTGACCTATTGATCAAAACCTCAAGTTCTGCAGGGAACAAGTCCAACAGAGTGAAGAGGAACAACTCTTGCTTCATCCATTGCTGCTGCCTCACTCTGAAGCAAACAGTGGGAACTTCTTAAAAAGCACAAATATATATATATATATGTGTGTGTGTGTGTGTGTGTGTGTGTGTTTTAGTACTTTGCAGTCTTAAGTTTGAGACCACTATCTCCAAGGATTTGAAGAGAGAGGAGTGAAGGGGAAGGAAGAGGTGGGGGAGAGAAACATAGAGAGAAATAGAGAGACAGAGAGACAGACAGAAGAGGGAGGAAAGGGGGAGGAAGAGACTGGGTGAATTCTTTTGCAATTAAACTCTTCATGTTTTATCAGTATCAATATTAGAATGTACACTAGATGGGAATTTAGGGATAATTGTATTAGAAACCTCAATCCCTTAGAGTTGGCTCTTGTTAGAAACCTTTGAGATGTAAATATTCAATCTCTGAGAGCCCAAACTCATTTGGAGGGGAAATAGAGAGACTGTAGCCAGGGGGCTACAGATAAATCTTAAGAAGTTATTTAAATAGAGGAGAAGTGACTTAGGATCAAATAGCTAGTACAAATTAGAAATATAACTGAACCTAAATTTTCCTTACTCAGTAACCTTATTCACAATAGCATAAAGTAACATTATTGCCTTTATAACTGACTCATTATGGTTCTGAAATTAAAATTGTATAATTTTCTAAATTCCAAATAGGTTTATTCAGAATTTCAACATTTCTGCACATTATTTTATTCTATTTACCCTTTCTGCTTACTCTAATACTTCCTTGGACTTAGGAACATAATTATAAAGCTGAAAGAGACTTTTGAATTCAACTCCCTCATTTCATAAATGAAGAAACTAAGGGTAAAGAAGGTTCAATTATATGTCCAGAGTCAAATAGCTAATAAGTACTGGAAGTGAGGTTTGAACTTGGGTCCAATGATTTTAAAGCCTGTACTTTTTCTACTACATAAGGGTTCTATTTTTTGAGATGGAAAAAGAAATCAGAGCCCATGATTACAACATAAGTCAATTGAAGCCCAAGATCATACTGCTAGTTCTTGTCTTCTCACTTTAGTTCTTATTGTTCTTCTCTGACACACTAAGATACACACTGACACACTAATTCTCTCAGAAGAATGTAAAAAGATGCAGGAATGACAACATGAAACTGTCAGATATTAATTACTTCAATAGGATCTCACATTTTCAATCCCTTCATTCCTTTTGTCCTCCAACACTAAAAATTTTATTATCAAGTTTGTACCTATTATCAAACAAATATGGTGCTTATATCTTTCAGCCCTACCCTGCCCCAAATATCTACAGATAACCAGTAACAAGGTGCATAAATTAAAGTCCTTTTGCAACCAATGGGATTTGGGGAGAGGGGGATGGAAGATTACTACATGAGCTCTCTTGGCAGTTTATTTAATCAACACTTTTGGGTTTCTTCCTGTGGCCCCAAATAGTTTATGAGCATTTCTCTAGCAATAAGACAAACTTCCTTTGCCATGCCTTTTTAACCAGCTCCACCTGCTGGCTCCAGGGAATTAACTTGTGCTCAGACTATGACCTATAACCTTGATTCAGATAATGTAGGAGTTTTCCTGAAAGTAATAGGCCTCCCCCTCCTCCTTTCCCCTGCATATTTTCATACTTCTGCATCAGTTAATCCCTGGCATGGGAAGAGGTAGGGCTAGGTCTGTTTTTAGCATATTTTCCTTGGGTTTTAGAGTTTACTTAATCTGAGTCACATTTAATTGTCCTAAAGCAAACAGATGAATAATCCCAGGGGAATAAAGACCTGGTCAGGGAGGACTGGAGTTGGATAGGGGTAGGGGGAAGTCAGGGTCCAAAATGAAAGAGCTGTAGGGTGCTTTCTTCCTCAATCTCATGGGGTTAATTTAGTGGGGATGGGGAGACTGGACTGTTTGGGAAACAGAGTAATTTTATTTGGGAATTTAGCAGACAGTGACTCAGATTTTTTTTTTTTTTTTTTTTAGTTTTTTGGATCTTATACAATGCTTGACAAGCAGGTATGAGGCCCACACCTGCCTTGAACAGATCAGCTAGAGTTCAGCAGACCATTCTAACAGAAGCTCTCTTGTTCTATTACTGAGGTCAACTCAATGGCTCTGGCCACATTTCTGATAACTTCATTTTCAGACCTCTATCCCACTGGGCTCCATGGACCATTCCTTCTGGAAAGATCCAAATCAAAGCAAAGCAAAAAACACTACCTATTGACAAATCCTATTAGAATGAAAAAGTACAACTTTAGCATGATTTGAAGGGAGTAGAGCTCTTTGGAGATTTGCTTAACCTTTTTAAAAAAAAAACTATTTTATTGATAATAATCAATCATTCACGTTTAGCATCATCTGTGAATTGTAACTCCAGTAGCTGGCTTTGCAATTGATAGTGTTGGCTCAAAGTGATTGAATGAGGTGACATATCAATAGGAAGGTGCCAAATCTCAGATTTGAGGTTGTATTTCCCAATGTTTTTGCTTTGATCTTACTTTTCATGTTCTGAGCACTTTCCTTGCAAAAAAAAAAAAAAAGCCTTCAGTTGTAGTCAATCCAAGACTTCCCCATTGGTCATTTTCCCAGAGTCTTGGCCTCAGAAATTAGCTCTAGACATATTTCTTGGCATATGATTCATTTGTCCAGGCCACATCTGCTGAGGCCATTTAAAACACACACACACACACACACACACACATACACCCCAGAGTTCAACTTTTAGTTCATAATGAATGCCAAGATCATAAATCATACTGAGTTGTGATTATTAACAATTCAGAATGGGCATTTCCTCCTTGTTACTTCTGTTCAGGGTTATTCTAGACTTTTAAATTGGGATTCTTTCGATCACATCAAGAGATTTAAAAAGACCCTCATAAGATGGGTCACATAAATAGATGGTCCCTAAACAAACTGTTGTAAATTATCTTTATGTCTTTATTTCCTATTCTATCCTCAATTACATCCTTAATATAGAAATTACAGCTATTATCTATTAGACTACATTGAAAAATGAAGATTTTCCCCTTTTTTAGACTTTGGGAATTGCTTTTTCAGAATGGACCTTACTTTTAGTTCATTGGAGTCATAAAAAGGGGAGAAAAGGAAAGAAGAAAGGAGGGAAGAAGGAAGGAGAAGAAGCAGATAGAGGAGGCAGAGGGCAAGGAGAAAGAAGAAGAAGAAGAAGAAGAAGAAGAAGAAGAAGAAGAAGAAGAAGAAGAAGAAGAAGAAGAAGAAGAAGAAGAAGAAGAAGAAGAAGAAGAAGAAGAAGAAGAAGAAAGAAGAAGGAGGAGGAGGAGGAGGAGGAGGAAGAGGAGGAGGAGGAGGAGGAGGAGGTGAGGAGGATGAGGAGAAGAAGGGGAAGGGAAGAGGAAAGAGGAGAAGGAGGAGAGAAATCAAGAGTAATTCTTCTCTGTATTCATCCTGTGAAAACATTCAGCTTCTTTTATGATCTTTGATTATCAAAGAAAAGCTGGGATATTAATAGACTTAGGGAAAAAAAAGAAAGGTGTAAGGGCAGCTAGGGTGGTGCAGTGGATAAAGCACCAGCTCTGTTCAGCCTGAGTTCAAATCTGGCTTCAGACATTTGACATTTCCTGGCTGTGTGACTCCAATTGCCTTAGGAAAAAAAACAAAACAAATAAAAACATACACATACACTACAACAAGAAGAAGAAAAGAAAAAAGGAGGGAAAGATTTTTTATTATTATTATTCATTGAAATTAAAATATAGATATTATTAAACAAATTTGAGTGGTTATAGTGATATTTAATATTAAATTTTGAATTAAATATTTGATTTAGAATATAAAATAGACAGAGAGGTTTGATAGTCATAGTGCATGTGAAATTGTCTGTGAGTACATATTAGCAATGACACTAGAAAACTTAACAAGCACTAGTTATCTTCAGTCCTATGTAAGTTCTGTTTGCTCTAGTGATTCATAGGTATAGAAGTTTTATTTTCTAGTTTATGTCTCAATTTGACATGATAAATTCCTGGAAACATCTGGGTTCTTTGAGATCTCCAAATTATGATTTCCTGTTCATCCTGATACTTTCCTACTCCAGACTTTTCAACATTGTTTGTATTTTCTTCCCTTATCCCCTTTTCTTTTCAGTCTTCTCCTCTCTAATAGATAATTATCTACCCACAGACATTCCCTGGTTTTCCAGTTTTTAAAACCCTCCCTTTACAATTTCTGCGTTATAACTCCACACTATTTCTCTTCGCCTTCTTTGTGATAGTTTTACTACATACAGGGTTTATTCATCTTCTGATTATTTTGACTCCATTTTTATATAATCATTATGAAATTTACACCTTGTTAGGATTACTTGGAATTTTAATGCATTTACTTTCCTTGAAGACAGTTACCTAGTTTTATCTAAATCTTATAATGCTATTAGTCTATAAATCAGAATTTTGCATATATAAGTCCTTAATGAACATTTGTTATAGGGTATACAATAGTAATATTTCGTACCCATATAATTTAGACATATAGGATACAGAAAAGACTAGCACCCTTTCCAAATGCAGGAATACCACAGAATTTTATTCTACTACATTGGTTAATAATTTTGTAATGAATCCATAATTACATAATGGTTGGCAAATCCCCTTGGATACAGCTTTAACCAAAATCAAGAGGACTATGTAGGAGAAAAGTAAGAGATTTGGTTCATAGGAATGCTAATAGTAATGTTCTTATCGGATGATAAAACGGCCCAACTAGAGTTTTGGAATTAGTTTTATTGAACATTTACTATATCTACTTTGACCTCCATTAAATTATCAGGAGGGCTTAATGACTTTTAACACAAAGAGATTGGTGCTCCTTATTGCCATGCAAGTTCCAAAATATAATTCTCTAGGACAGTCTCCAAAAAGGGGTATAAGTTTCATATAAACTCCTGCTAATTCTTTATATATTTTTCTTCTTACACTATCTTCTAGCTTTGATTGATAGGTAATATTTATATATTGATTTAAAATTTTGAAAGATCTTTATGTTATACTTATTCAACTATAAATATATTCTTCTTTGATTTTTAAGAAAATAATTGTAGTGACCTACATGAGATGATATCTAGAGAAACTATCAGACTTTAAACAGGTTGTAAATTTAAAACATATTTTTGATGTATGTATACACACACACACACACACACACACACACACACACACACACATAAAACACTCACATATATATTCTTCTCCCTCCAGTCTCCTACTGACATGGTTGGCAAATATCCTTTGAATTTGAATGAAATGTTTTTATAACAAGTCATTAATATTCCCCACCCCCAGATTATTGAATTGAGATAAAAGAGATATGACTTATTTTCAATAAGATAACTCCTCAAACTCTATTTGGGCCATTATATCCTCTACCGAGATCATTAACATAAAAATTTGTAAGTTAGAAATCTCTTTCCTGTCCTATTCATAATCAAAGTCTCCATGACTAAGGATGAAGTGTAGAACCAAAGAAAAATAGTCTTTAAATATCTCCTGGATATGCCTAGAGTTTCCACCTCAGGGTTCCATTTCTGGAAGTGGTCATTGACTTTCATAGCTCACTATTTCAAGAAAGTTTCAGTTCTATTTCACTTCTTTTTCTCTGGTTATTTCCTTTATAACTTTCTGAATCACCTTGCCACCTTCCTCCTTCAGCTCTCAATTCTGAAAAGAAATTTAATTTAATCACATCATTGTTACTGGATAGGGGTATTTCAGTCTACTCCCTTTTCTTCCTACTCATCACCCCAGGGATCTTCTAGACCAAAATATCTCTCCCAGGCTACCATCCCTTAAGTGTATTGTCTTCTCCAATAAATTGTAAGTTCCTAAAGGATCTAGCTGTCTTGTTTTTATATTTGTATTCAAAGTACTTACAGAGTGCTTGACATTTAGTAAATGCTTAATATATGTTTTTTTATTCATTCAATCATTCATTAATTTATTAAATCATTATCTCATAAGAGATTATAATTATGGAAAAGCCAGAGGAGATAAGGATATTATTTACTGTTCCCCCTTGTCTGTCTTCCTGTTCCTGTATATTGTCTCAAGAGAATTTGCATAGTTCCTGGGGAGGACATGGAGTGGGTAAGTAGGTTTGTTTTCAGCTTCAGGGTAAAACGGGAGGAAGTGAGGATGCCATATGATTTAAACTTCCAATAACTTGGGGTGTGCAAGAGAAAGCACAAAATATTTCTCCTACCATAGCTGCTAGTAAAGACTCGGGAGAGAAAAAAGGAACAGAAGAGAGAGAAAGAGATAAAAACAGAAGATGAGGAGTACAATGACCATAGAGAATGAGATGTGATGAGAGTTGATGCCTAAGTAAGTATTGCCTAAGTACCTTCTTTTGGCACAATTTCATCAAAATAATGAAGTATAAAAGATCTGATCCAACTGAAGCTCTATGGCATGGGGCCCTTTCTATTCCCCAAAGAAGGAATTCTGAAACACAAAAACAAGAGCATTAAAATAGCTAGACATATAGCTTGTGAAGTCTAAAATAAAAACATCATTTTTATGAAGCATATATAGCAGAAGGAATCCCAGCAGATTTTATTTGAATAGCAGCAAAGAATTCTGAGGTGATGGCATGGCCTTTGGGATGGAACTTTTATTGTGGAAGTGGGACCAGGTATCACTGATAATGTTTGAGGCAGAGCCTTGCCAAATGACAACCGAGGAACTATCTCAGTTAATATGTACTCACTATGTGCTAAACCCTGTGCTGAATACTGAGGGCACAGAAAGTCCTTGCTCTTAAGGATCTCACAATCTAATGGGGGAGACAATAGGCAAATAAATCTACACAAACTATTTGTAGGATAAATGAAAAATAATGAAGAGAAGGAAGGCATGAAAATTATAAAGGGTTTGAAGAGGGAGAATATCCAGTCATGGGGGGGGGGGGGGGGAGAGGGGCGGGAGGGGCAGCCAACACCAGGGATCAAAAGATGGAAAATGTTTTATTCAAAGAGTGCATAGCAAGTAAGTGTCAAAAGACTGAAAAGATTGAAAGAAAAATGCTAGGGTATGAAGGGCTGGCTAAAGAAAGTTGTTCTAATAGCAATTAAAGATAGCCCTTTTCCCACTCTTTGTAGCTGTTTGGAAACAGGGAGAGTTATCTTAATGTATTTGTCTTTCCAAGTGAGGTCTGAGAAATGGTGATGGTAGAAACAATTTTTCCCTAGTTCATGAAACATTACAAAAGATTTTGTGACATGGGATTTCTTCTAATCTACTTTTTGTATAATACAATTTATTTATTTTGGTTATTTGATTTCTAGTGTTTTGCCTGGTCTATCAAGTAGAGATGGCCCTGAATGGTGTGTGGGGGTTGGGGGTGGGAGGGAGAAACTCAAGCTAAATAGATTTTCATTCTTCCACAACAAACCTGAGCATAGAATGAGAACTAATGCAGAGATGAATGTAACCTCTCCCCACTAGGCAAATATTTACCAAATACCTAAAATATAAGGACATTAAGGAAAATGATAAAAAAGACTTTTTAAAAAGGAAATGTGGGAATAAAAATATTTTACATGATGACAGAATATTAGATTATTTGTAAAAAAAATTACTAAAGATAAAGTATTACAAAAATTTAAAAATAAATTTAACTTTTGAACATACATAACACATAAACTGAAATTACTAAGCATAATACACACACATGCACGCACATGCACACACACACACACACACACACACACATATATTCCTCAAAATCCAATTTAATCCCATAAATATGCCTCAGAATCCATTTCCCCCCATTTTTCTCTGTTCAAACTAGAGATCCATTTTTACTCCAAAATCCCTTTCAGCCAAACACCTCATAAGTTAATATGGTGCCTCAAAAGTTTGAATCAATAGATTAAGTTGGTAGCAATAGTTTCTCCATCCCATTTCTCTAAAGCACTAAGATATCAACCCAATGATTCCATTAATGTTTACTAGAGGCTAAAGCTGCAGGACTTCAATTTCTAAACTTACAAAAAATTTTTTTTCACCCCGAATGAAAATTAGAACCAACACTTAGGAATGAAATAACCAATGCATTGGAGGCATCATTTTATATTTCATCCTATTGACTGGCTCAAAAATATTGCAGTTTATTGTTTAGGTGAGGCAGTAAGAAAAAGCTTGAAATTTTAAACTCCATAAAAAAGACATTTTCATATTTATATAATACTCAAATTAAAGTGTGGATGCTTTATTTCATGTAAGATTCCCCAACCTCCTCTTGCAGCAAAGATTTGGATTTTTATATGATGGTGAATTCAGTAGTACTGTGATAGTCTCTTGCCATGTACAGATTTTAGCATATATACCATTTAGTCCTGAAAGGCTCATTTTATTTTATTTTGTTGCCAATGCCTCTTTTGAATCAAGCCACATCAAGATTCCTTAATTAAATTTATTTGTATTTATTTACATACTGCTCTCTGCTCCAAACAATCTAAACCAAATAAGGGAACTCAGCTTGAATAGCTTCATATTTCACATGGATACATACCAAAGAGAGACTCTTGGTCTTACCCTCTAACTATATGAGCCCTGATTCACACTCTAATTCACCCTAACCCTTTAGAAAGTAGGAAACTTAAATGCATTGAATCAAGACTTCTAGGCTTTCCTTCTTTAGCATTCATTCACTTCTTTGCTCAATTTCTTTACCAACTATTATGGAGCAACACTTAATATAGTACCAGGCAAATAGTAGGTAATAAATGCTTATTAACTGACTAACTATTTGCTTACTGAATTTAAAACCCTATGATAAGTACTATAGATTGTAGAGGGCTGGAACTCTGAAAACGTGTACTTGAATCTAAAGACAGCAAAGTGCTTAAGGCTAAGTACATACTCAATGTGAGATAATGATTCTATAAACATATACTTAGATGATATGATGATGTGATGGCTCTCTTCAAGATTGGTGCTTGCTGAATGTGTTGTGGTGAGATAATCAAAGGCAAGTATTGGAGAGCTGAGGGAGAGAATCAGAGTCTCTCTGCCTTGCACACTCAAGAGAGAAGATTTCAGGCTCTAGACTCCAGAGTCCAGGATTCATCTTTGATAAGTCCATGACAGCTTGTCTGCCTCCTTCACTTTTCCTCCTAAAGACCAAGGACTTTGACTGATCCTGACTCTGATTGATGCTGAGGCCCTCCAGAGAGTTAGCTCAGACATTATAATAGATAATTAAGTAAAAGAAACTACAAATGATATTTATATAACTTTTTCATATATTATTTCATCTGTTATTCAAAAGTCCTTATAAGCTAAGTGCTATAGTTATTTTTATTCTAATTTCATAGAAGAGGAAAGTGAGCATGAAAGAAGTTAAATGACTTGTCAAACATTACAAAAGTACTGTTTGGAGTGGATTTGAGAGTTAGAGAGACCAACAAATATTCCAAGAGAATCCTCAGTATAATGTAACTTTTTATTATGACCACTAAGGGAAGAGGAACCCACCATCTTCTAACACTATTCATTTCACTTTTGGGCAGCTCTAATGATTAAAGTTCATCCTACCCCAATATCAAACCATACTTTGTGTTTTTGCAAAATCCACTTATTCTCCTAGTTCTGCTTCCCAAGATACAAGTAAAAAGTTCAATCTGTCCTTCACATGTATGTTTATTTGATTCCTCCTGAGTTTTCTTCAGTCTAAACGTCACCATTTCTTTCAACTAATACATAAATGACACAAATTCTAGATCTTTCACCATCTGTGTTGACCTTCTTGTACCTTTAGTTTAAAACTCACAAATATCTCTCTTAAACTGATGTGCCCACAACTCATCATAATATTCCATATGAGATCTTTTAAGGGATATAGTGGGACTATCATCCTCCTATCCTGGGAAGCAATTTGTTTCAGCAATTCCAATAAACTTTAATTCAAGGTGTAAAAACCATTTTTAACACACAGGTCATACAACAACCAATGACAGAATAGATTTGGCCCATGGGCTGGAGTTTCCTGATTCCTGCTGTAGTGTATTAGCCATTTCTCCCAGGTTGGGGCCACTTGAAACTTTGATGAGCATGATATATTTGCCTTTATTTCAGTGACTATAAAAATATTAAACTTGAAAGACACATGGTAAAAAGACAGATAATGGTATTTTCCCCTAATGACCTCCTGCAGCACATATCAAAGTAGTAATGAGTATTTTTTGTGCGTGGTTACCAAAGTAGTTGGGAACAGTATGATATTATCAAAATCTTTGCTAAAATTTAATTAAACTATTATCTACATTAGTCATTGCACCTGGGCTACCAGTTTAGTAATCTTATCAGAAAAATATTGTAGGTTAGTTTGGCATAACCTGTTTTTAGTGAATATACATGGATTCTGCTGTCATCTATACTACTTGTTTGCTATCTAGTTTTGTGGATTGTTGTACATGTGTTTGAAGCTATATTTTGCTGTCGATTCTTTTTTTTTTTTGACTTTTTTTCTGTTACATCTTTAGCCAACTGCTCTCATTCTAAATAGATTTTCTTCTTTAAAGACAATAGTGAAGAAAACATATATAATAAAACAGTGAAGAAAAAAGCCTACAATCCTACAGTGCTCAATTTCTTTGTCACAAACGTCTATCAATTACCATATATTTCCTCTCTTATCAAAGAGGAATAAGACACAGCTTCTGTCTTCAAGGAGCTTACAAATCATTATAACAAAACTATATACACATTAGACTATGAAAAGTATCTTCAGAAATGTTCAAAGTTTCTTTGGAATTTAGAGAAAAAGTACTTAATTCAGATAGTTTGGAAGAGATATTAAATGATAAGATCCTTAAAGGATGGATAGCATTTGATCAGATGAAGGTGGGACACCATTGGTAGTGGAAAAGATTATGGGTTTTGAGGTAATGTATGGAATCACTGGGAAAGTTAAAATAGCTATTATTCTATTGATACATTGAAGAGATGAATACTAGAGTGAACCTGAATTTCTAGATTTTCTGTTTTCTCATTGGACCCTTGTTTCGTTTTGTGTTTTCATTTAGAGTGGTCTTTTTCTCCTCTGAATCTTTTTAACAACTCCTGAGCAAGAGAGCCTGTGATACTGAAACTAATAAAGGGCATGATCTGATTGTCTTCCCTCCAATTAACTGTTAGTAACCTTTATTTTAATGGATGATTGGGTAATCTACTAACTCCCCCAGATCCTGGCAATAAGAAAGTGAGTATACTTAGGCAGTCCTAAGTAAAACACTTTTACATAAAATAGCTAAAGACTAGACAAAACAAATAAACCATCATACATACTCTATTGGCAACTTATGAATACATGTTCTATGTTTCTACATGCTAATTAAGTACATACTATAGCTCATTATAAACAATGTCCTGTAATTATTAAAAGTACTAAACACGGTAATAACATTCTTTAACAGTCTTTACTTTTTTCTGTTGTATCTTCAGGAGTTAGAGTCCCTCAGGGGCTACACAACATTTTGAAGATTGAAGATTATGCATTTCCAGGAATTTGAGTTGACTTAAGAATTAACCCAAGGCCCAGTTAAGTCCTGCTTCTCTAAAGACTGAAAACTATAGTTCCACAATTTGAGAGCTGGAAAAGTCTATAGTCTAGATTTGTGTTTACATTGTTATGAGACTTCAAATAAAGTCTTCTTGGCACCAAGGCCATCTCTTTACTTACTAATTCCAGCATGTTGTTCTGAGAAAGTCACATATTGGTTGTATAATAATGATAATGATAATTACTCACATATATGCAGATGTCTATGTATATGTATGTATGAATGAATATCCACACACCTATGTATTTACATATAAATACACATGTGTTTTAAAAATTGAAAAGATACATATTTTCTTAGAACAACATGCAAAATATATAATAGTCAATATTTTTATTTCCATCTTAAAGCTGAAATAGATTTAGAGAGGTGAAGTAATTTGCACATAGTCACATAAAAGAATCATTAGAATCAGAATGTGAATCTAGATATCTGTAAAAGGTCACAGATACTGGGGAACCCTTGGTGAGGTATTAGACCCTTTAGTCCAGTAAAAGTAACCCTGCTGACATGTCTAGTTCAGCACCCCATGACTCTTAGGGGCACCTTGGCCTTCCTTAGAAATCAAGGGGTATGACAACCTGTATTGTATTTAAAGCAGAGTTATATTGGAGTGGCAAGGAAACATCTTTATTTATTTATTTATTTATTCTTATTATAGCTTTTTGTTTACAAGATATCCACATGGATAATTTTTCAGGATTGACCTTTACAAAACATTCTGTTCTAACTTTTCCCCTTCTTCCTCCCACCCTCTACCCCTACATGTATAGGTAGACCAATACATGTCAAATATGTTAACATATATGTTAAGCACAATATATGTATGTATACCTATACAGTTATTTTGCTGCACAAGAAAAATTGGACTTAGAAATAAGATAAAAATAACCTGAGAAGAAAAACAAAAATTCAAGTGGACAAAAATGGAAGGAGTGGAAATGCTATGTTATTGTCCACATTCATTTCCCAGTGTTCCTTCTTGGGTGTAGCTAATTATGTCCATTATTGATCAATTGGAACTGAATTAGAAATTATCTTTGTCGAGGATATCCACTTCCATCAGAATACATCCTCATACAGTATTGTTGTTGAAGTATATAATGATCTCCCGATCCTGCTCGTTTCACTCAGCATCAGTTCATGTAAGTCTCTTCAGGCCTTTCTGAAATCATCCTGCTAGTCATTTCTTAGGGAACTATAATATTCCAAAATATTCATATAAAATAATTTATTTAGCCATTCTCCAATTGATGGCCATTCATTCTATTTCCAATTTCTAGCCACTACAAAAAAGTCTGCCACAAACACTTTTGTACATACAAGTCCCTTTCCCTTATTTAAGATCTCTTTGGGATATAAACCCAGTAGTAGCACTGCTGGATTAAAGGGTATGCACAGTTTGATAATGTTTTGAGCATAGTTCCAAATTGCTCTCCAAAATGGTTGGATATATTCACAATTCCAACAATGTATCAGTTTTCCGACATCCCCTCCAACATTCATCATTAACTTTTCCTGTCATCTTAGCCAATCTGACAGGTATGTAGTGGTATCTCAGAGTTGTCTTAATTTGCATTTCTCTGATCAATAATGATTTGGAATATTTTTTCATATTTCTAGAAATAATTTCCATTCCTTCATCTGAAAATTGTCTGTTCATATCCTTTGACCATTTATCAATTGGAGAATGGCTTGATTTCTTATAAATTAGAGTAAATTCTCTATATGTTTTGGAAATGAGGCCTTTATTGGAACCTTTGACTGTGAAAATGTTTCCTCAGTTTATTGATACCCTTCTAATCTTGTCTGCATTAGTTTTGTTTGTACAAAAACTTTTTAACTTAATATAATCAACATTTTCTAGTTTGTGATCAATAATGATCTCCAATTCTTCTTTGGTCACAAATTCACAAGGAAACATCTACACACAATAACAAGTTGTTCATGTGATCCCTCATGTGTAGTATCCTACAGTTAGCATATGCACAGTGTACTATAGTTATGTAAGTCTATTAGGGTATATAAGGCTGAGAAAATTTTGAATAACTGGAATCCTATTTGACCATCTACATGAATTTTGCCTCTTTACTCCTACCATGATCAGGATTCAGGCTGGTATTCAATCCTCTAGTGAGCAGATCCAAATAGATATCCTAGCTCAAAATTTTCTGCCCCCATCAACTCTCAAACCTTCACCGAAAGATGAAATCTTGAACACTTTTGTCAGATTGTCATTCAGTCTCCCTGAACCAATCTAGTGATGAGAAATTTACTGCTTTTTCAAAGCAGGCATTCTCAGAGTCAAATATTCTAATTATTTAAACAGTTCTCTCATATTGAGTAAAGGGAGTATCTACCTCACTATGATTTTTACCCATATAGTCCCAAGTCCTGTTTTCTCATGTTAAAAAGAATATGTCAACTTTATCTTCTATATGCCAATTCTTCAAATATTTGAAGACAGCAACCATGTTCTATGTCCCCCCTTGTCAAGGTTGAAGTCACTTACTTATTACTATTCATTTTATCTTCCTCCATGAATCTCAGTTAATTAAGATGTAAAAGGACAGGATTGAAATAAATTACTCTCTGGTCCTTTCTAGCACTAAATCTGTGATTCTGTAGTTCTATTGACCTCAGAAAGGAATGAAAGCTAGGTGGTGTATAGACAGAGTATTGTCCCTGGAGTCAGGGAGACATCTTTCTTAGTTCAAATCTGGCTTTAGATATTTACTAGCTGTATAATCTTGGGCAATTCACTTAACCTTGTTTGTCTCAGGTCCTTAGCTACAAAATGCACTGGAAAATGACAAGCCCCTCCAGGGAAGGAATATGGAAGTTTAGTACTTTTAATAATTACACAAAAGTGTTCAAGATTTCATCTTTCGGTGAGGGTCTGAGAGTTGATAGGGGCAGAAAATTTTGAGCTAGGATATCTATTCGGATCTGCTCACTAGAGGATTGAATACCAGCCTGAATCCTGATCATGGTAGGAGTAAAGAGGCAAAAGTCATGTAGATGTATATATGGGATAATACATAATTGGACTCAGCTGAAAATTACTGAACAACAACAAAAAAAAAAGAGAGGTAAAAATGATTCTTAAGATTGTATATGATCATCAGGAGGCCAGGGGACAGTTCTGGATTGCTTTTATTTTCCACCAATTGATTGATAACACAAAAAGCTTCAAGACTAAGAACCGCTAATCTGTCCTAGAACACTGTGATGTAAGCCCATTCCTGAAATTGTTTTATCTCATGTAAGAAAAATTCTAGGGAGATAATCACTTCTAAAGTTGGAAATCCAAGATCACTTTGACTTCAGAAGTTTAATTCATCCATCTAGCAAGCATTTATTCACATACAAGTTATTGTGCTAAGTACTAGAGGTATAAAGCTAGGTCAAGATACATACTGTTCCAGAAATCTTTTAAACAGATAACTTTAGGAGTGAAATAAGTTCAAAAAAAAAAATCAGCAATTTGATTAGCAAGGTAACATTTGCAGTTTGTGTGTGGTGAGGGAAAGAGGGAAGGAATATGGAAGGCAGTTGGGAGCAGAAAACCATCCCAGACATTGGGAATAGCATAAGCAAAGATGCATAGATGAGAAGGTAAAGGATAAGAAGAGAAATTAGAATAGTGGTTTATTAAGTACATGAAAAGAAACTAGAAATAAAATTAGTGCTATAAGTTAAAAATATATTGTGATATCCTCTCTAATGTTTTAACACTGTGTCACTTTATAGCATAAATATTTTTTACTCAGTCGTGTAGTAAGAGAACAAAGGGCCTTAAATCCCAGGCTAAAATATTTTTATTTGGCCATAGAGGAAATAATCACTAAAGGTTTTTGTTGAGGAAAATGACATGATAAGATACAAGCTTTAGGTAGATTATTTAGGATAGTTTTTATAAAAAAAATAGTTTGGGAGAGGAGAAATTTCTTGTAAGAATACTAATATATTTGTAAATTTAGAGATGGAAGATAACATCTAATCTGATTCCTCCATATAATATAAGAAAAATAAACTTATATCCATATATATTAAGTTGATTAATTTAGATAAATTAGAGTTGATTAAGTTAAAATAAAAGACAAGCTTTGAATCTAAGACCTCTGACTCTGAAGCAAGTAGTACTCTGTTGTATCATGATAGCTCTTCGATAATAGCTAAGAGAAGTGAAAGTGAGGGCCTTAGAATAATAGACATATGAATGAGGAAAAGGAGACAGTTGCAAAAGATACTATGAAAATAAAATCAAGAAGGTTTGACAATTGATTGGGAAGAGGATAATAAGAAGAGTGAATGAAAAAATCAAAAAAGAATCCATGAGTATGAGCATGTTAATGAGGAAGATAATAGTATCATCAACCACACACACCAAAAAAAATAGGTTCATAGTCAAAAATAGGTTCAGCACAAAGGGCAGCTTTGGCAGGAATGTAGTACCTGAAGTACTGATGGGACATATAAACAGAGAAGGATGTAATTCCAACAGGAAGTCTAAGATGTAGGATTTGAATCAATAAGAAAAATATGTTTTTTTTGAGATATAATTTCTTTGATGTGAGAACAGAGCAAATGGGAAATAAGATTACCAACAAGAAAAGAGAGGCCAAGATAGAGAATTGTGGAATATCTATGATTTAAAGTTAATAGTTAGATGAGAACTCATCAAAAAAGGTCAAGAAGCACTTATTATATAAGAAGAAAGAGAAACAAGTAAATATTGCAGAATGAAGGGAAAAAAAAAGATTATCCATGAAGGATGGTCAACAGCATCAAAGGGTACAGAGAAGCCACAATGAATTAAGATTAGGGAAAACCTATTGTGGAATGTCTGGGCTAGTTTTCTGGAGGATCTCTGGATGGGTCTTGGTCTTAGCAGGAGAGTCGCTATGAGGATGGTCAGGGATAGAGTCTGGAGTCTGGAGTCTGGAGTCTGAAGTCTGGAGCCTGGAGCCTGGAGCCTGTAGTCTGAGCTCAAGTACACACTCACTCACTCTCTCCATTCTTCTCAGCCCTTAAAATATCTTAGTACAATTACATCAGTACAGCACACTGAGCATGTGCCAACTGTGGAACCACTATATCACCATATCATACTAAGTATATGTGAATTAGAGAACCATTATCTTATCATCACACTGAGTAAACACTCTGCTGTAAGAATCTTTCATACTTCAAGTATACTTTTCTCAGAGTTCTGGCCCTCTACATCATTGGAATTAAAATTGAAAAAAAATGTGACAGAAATGAATTTGTAAAGAGGTTAAATTAGGCTGGTTGTCAGGAGAATAAAAAGTGCTGCAATGAATAGAGTGTTGGCCTTAAAGTTAGGAAGACTTAAATTAGAATTCTGCTATAGATATATATTAACTATGTGATCCTACACAGCTCATTTCCCCACTCTTACTCTCAATTTCCTCATCTCTAAATTGGAGATAATAATAGTACCTAACTTCCAGAGTTATTGTAAGGATCAAAATTTGTAAGAGATTTCCAAATTTTAAAATGATATGTTAATACTAGTCATTAAGACAAACTTCCTAACCATTCACTAATCCAAAATGGCCTGCCTTTCCTTTAGAAATCTTCAAGCAAAATCTAGATGGCAATATGTTGGGTATGTGGAAGTGGGGATTCTTTTGGAATATATGATGCATTAAATGACAACTGAGTTCTCTTTCCACTTTCATATTTGATTGCTCTGTGAACCTCTTGGAGTTACAATATAGAAAAATCTACAAATTTCTTGTTATTCTTAGGTCACTTTTTGGTCCATGTGAGGGAGAATACAATCTACTGTAATGTGCCTTTACTTCTGAGTAGACATTTATTGCCATCTCAGACTAAAAAATGAGATACCAGTTTTGTGATGACCGCATATTTAAATCAGCCGGAGTCAGGAATTCAGGTTAAGGGAAAAATCTTCAGTCTTTATTCTCAATAGAGGTGAAGAAGGATTGTGATAGCAACATGGGCAGCTGCGACAGGAAGCCAGCTAGGAGAGGTGAAGGGGGATTGCAGGTGAAAAGGGGATCGGAGGTGAAGGGGGGTCATTATAGCAGTGGGAGCAGCTATGTCAAGAAACCAGCCAGCAGTCTCTCTTTCCTCTTTCCTCCCCACTCCCTTGCCTCCATCCACCAAAAACTGTCATTTCCAATACAACACCTCAGTACTTGCACAAAGAGTGGGCGGGGGCCATTCTTTCTCCGAGCATATATATTAATAGAGTATGGTCCAATTACTATTTACCTTCACCTGCTTGGGACCTCAGTGCATCAATTCAAGCCTCAGCCCATTACAAGTTTCCCTCAACTCTGCTGCTGTCTGCTTTGTGATTATCAAGATCTCAACAGAAAAAGAGGAGAGGTCAAATAAGGAAAAGACCTGACTGGAACAAGGATCCCCTTTATAGGTAGAACACATAGGAATGACTCAGTTCTCCATCAATTGATCCCCAATACCAGGATATTTCCTTAACTTCTTAATGATGTCAGTGTGAATGTCCAAAATTTTCAATAGGAAGATATATAATCACATTCCCCCAAAAGGTAAGCAAAGACCCATCCCTCAACTTTAATCAGATTAATCCAGGAACTCTTTCTGTCATTTTCCTATAATCATAAAGAGAAAAGGTTCTAGAGCATCTTAATTAAATAAGTATAGATGATATTTAAGAGTTTAGAAAGTTAAAGAGTGGTTGGATGATAGTTTTTTAAAATGGTAGAAATACAGAGAGGTTTTGATTTCATTATCTCTTCTCTTTCTCTCTCTTCCTTGTTTTCATTTTTCTTTATTTCCCTCTTCTTTTATTTATTTTTTTTAGAACAGAAGAAATCTAAACAAAATTCTATATATTTGACATAGAGCTAAAAGTGAAAGAGAAATATATATATATATATATATATATATACTATATATATATACTATATATATATATATATATATATAGAGAGAGAGAGAGAGAGAGAGAGAGAGAGAGAGAGAGACAGACAGACAGACAGACATACAGAGACAGAGAAACAGATAGACCAAGAGACAGAGACAGGGGCACAAAAAGATGCAGAAAGAGACAAAGAAAGAAAGAAACACACACACACACACAAACACACAGAGAGAGAGAGAGAGAGAGAGAGAGAGAGAGAGACAGAAAGAGAGAGAGAGAGAGAGAGAGAGAGAGAGAGAGAGAGAGAGAGAAAGAAGGGGAGAGAGAGAGAGAGAAAGAAGGGGAGAGAGAGAGAGAGAAAGAAGGGGAGAGAGAGAGAGGAGAGAAGAGAGAAATGCACACACAGACAGAGAGACTTTGATAGAACAGTCTTTGGGGAGATGACACAGGTGGACTGGTTCATGTTGACAAGGAAAAGGATCACCATCCTCTGAGACTGAAGAGAAAGGTAGCAATGTCAATTTTTATAGAAAAAATCATGAGATGCTGAATAAGGAAGGTGAGGGAATTGATGGTACCTGGCATCAGTTCTGAAGCAAGATTGTGTCTTATGGTGCAAAATGTTTCCATTGGATTCATGAATGGAAATATGTTTACCTGTCACCATTTGATATGAACTCATATTGTTTCTAGGTTTTAATTCCACAAAAAGTGGTCCTAATAATGTTTTGTTTACATGTAACCTTTTATTTTGTCTTTAAAATTCTTCTGGTATATATGCCCAGTTAAAAGGGCATGAAAATTATAGTAATATTTCCAATGTAATTTCAAATAATTTTCCCATGTTGCCATGATTCCAGGTTATAAAGAAGTAGATGAATTTTGAAAGAAAACCTGGAATACTCTATTCCCTAGGAAATGCCAAAACTTTGTTGTTTTGAAGAAATGGAGTTGAGTTCATAATTGGTTTGTGATAGTATTTTTCTTTTCTGGGCAGGAGGATCTGTATTTTAGAAAATAATAATAAGTTTAGTTCTGATATTCCCTCAAAGGTTTACATTACAATTTTTAAAATTAATTTTGTATAAAGAAAATAGCAGCTTCATTGCACTTTAGACTCATTTTGAGTTTGTGGTCAACTAAATGCTTTCCATATTTTTAATAGAAATATCACATATAAAAGGCATTCACCATCTTTTAAATTTATTTTTAAAAACAAATATATAACTGAAATTATTTTACCTTATTAATTTGGGGTATTAATAATTTTCTGTTTGGATTGTTCAAATCATGATTCTGTTTTTGTACTACTAGATTCAATTTTATTTATATATGGATTTGAAGAATCTATGTCTCTCCAGTCCTTAGAAATATGTTTAATTACATTCCAGGAACAGGGTTAAGTACAGAGAACTATAGTACACTACAACTGATCATTCACCAAATTGATAGCAATGCATTTGTGATTATATTTTGTTATAATTATTCTACTATGCAACTCACTACTTTATTATCATATTCACATCTTGTCATTTACCCACAGAATGAAAGAATCTGTAAAATTCCTCACAAAAAAATTGGCCTTTTTTCTCTTCATATCTGTTGTCCTAACAGTTTTATTTAAACTAGCTAGTTCTTATTAATCTCATGCTACTTCCTCCAGAATCTCAATATTTTAGCTGTCCACAAATAATTTTTTTAAGACTGTATTTAAGAATATTTCTAAGGATCGACATCAAATGCATATACCTATAATTTTGGTCATATATTCTCCATCCCACTACTATTTGAATTTTTTAAAACTTGGAATAAAATAATTCCTCCTCCCAGAAATGATCAACAATGATTCTCTAATAATATTTGTAAACTCTTTCTGAGACTAGTGAATTTACTTTTTTTATATAGCTATTTCTGTTATGTAGAACCATACATGCCTAGGAGCAAAATAAATAAATTAACATGATGTATATTTCCCCTGGTATAGTGGCTTCTAGGATTGGTCCTTATCTGATGACTTTGAGAACTGAGGGGGGAAATGGAGAGAGAGAAGAGGATTGAAGGGAGAAAAATGACAACTCTGATCTAATGTACTAAATGGAAAGTAAGTGTACCCACTGGCATTTCAGTGATACACGTTATTGTTTTTGGCTCCTCTTTACCCTCCTTTCTTAAGGAGAATTTTTCAGATGAACTCCTTCAATCTTACTTTTGATCTGTTTGAAAGATTTATTGCTTCTCAAATGCAGTCATTTTGCAAAGTTGATGTATGGAATTAAGTACATGAGCATATTTCCAATGATGTGCAAATAGATCAAGGGAAAAAACTGAACCAATAAGGTAAATCACTAGGAATGTAAACTGAAAGAAGTTCTTTATGTAAAAGGTGAAAGGTTCCTTTTTTTCTTCAGTATTTTAACATATTGAAAAGCTTGTGTGAAAGCCTACATAGTGAAAGCCTTTTGATAAGCATAGCTTTTTTTTTTTTTTTAAAGCTTCCTTGACTGCTCTCTATATTACTTTATCCTTCTTAAAAATGTTTCTGTTAGAACCTCCAGGCTAAGTGCCTAGTTTTGTATTATAATCTTATTGTTATGAACATAAATATATGAGTACAAATTTCAAATAAGATTTGGGTAAGATATACTTTTAGATTTTTTAGTGTGTGAATTTCAAAGCTGGTTCATGCTTGTATTTCCTTAAATTTGAAACCCCTACAGGTTTCCCTCTTGGTGCAAATATCATAATACATGTTTGAATTATACAAAGAATCTATGTCTTTTGGTTGTAATAAAATCATCTAGCAAGGATTTTTTGCATAATTCTTAAGGATTCATATGTTATTTATGTGTAAAAGAGGAAAAGGGACTTTTCCACATGGCTCTATGCATAAATTACATTTGTGTGTAATTCTCTTATTCTCATTCCTCTACATGAACACTCCCACCTTTTGCTCTCTACATATGTGAAGAAGGCTGTGAGCTAGAGAGAAGAGAAGAAATTATACTTCAGGGATTTTTTTTCCCCTTTCTTTTAACATGAACAGACAAGATACAGTATAATGATTACCTGTCTGTATTCATAAAGGAAAGCAATGTGGAGAGCTTAACAAAATCTGGGTGTGGAACACACACATGATGTACATGGAGAAATATATGTCTGCATATATAATCCAATATTCATTAAATAGGCATGTCATAATGCACATATATAGCAACATATATGTGCATGTATACATACACACAGACACACATATGCATTTATTTAGAGCTAGAAAGATCCTTAGAAGCCATCTAAGCATCTCTTCTTCCTCACTCTGGAAATCATGAAATTGAGACCTGAAGGGGTTAAATGACACCTGCCATAATAAGTAGAAGATAAACTCATTAATAAAAATCTTAATTTAATCCTAATCTTAATATAATGTCTCATTATGATATGGTATTGACTTCTGGTTCTCAAATTTTTAACTGGTTCTTAGCATAGAACACAAACCCTAGAAGATTTTACTAAATTATTCTACCAATTTCAGATTGAAAACTCTCCACAGTAATTTGTGCCCCACTTCTACCCTTTTTTGGTCACAGAATTCAGATAGATAATCTTCTAAACTATTGGTAGATTAGCGTCTGAATATTGAAGGAGGAATAAACACAGTTGATGGACAATTTAGAATAATATTAATAACTAGAATTTAAATAGCATATTAGCGACTAGATGATGCACTATATAGAGATCTTGAAGTAAGGAAGACAAATTCAAATCCAGTCTTCAAAACTAAGTTTGTGACTTAAGGCAAATCATTTGATCCTATTTGCCTCAGTTTCCTCATCTATTAAATAAGCTGGAGAAGGAAATGCTAAACCATTTCAGTTTCTTTGTCAAGAAAAAACCAAATGGGGTTAGAGTCAGAAATGCCTCCACAACAACATAGAGCAGATTAAGGTTTACAAAGGAGTTCTACACTAAAACTTTTGAGGTAGATATTACATATGTTTTTATTCTCTTCTTTCAGATCAACTCACTAAAGCTTAGAAAAGTTAAGTGAATTATTTGCCCAGGGTCGCACAGCTGGGAAGTGCTGGAGATAAGATCTGAAGCTTTTCTGTAACGCTGAGCCAAGGTTAATTTAGAAGTAGTGAAGGCTGGTTTTGAAAGTCAGGAATGCCTATATCTGACATATACTGTTGATTAAATCCCTTAACATTCTTAATGTCCCAGTTGCAAATGATTTGCTGATTTGCAATCTTTTTTGGTGAACATAATTTTCTACACCAGAAGTTCCCTATACTCATAAAAGCACAGGAGAGCTCAGAACCTTGCTTTCATCAGCTAAGAAAACAGTCATATTAAATGCACTTGGGGATGCATGCATACACAGAAAAACACACACACACCCTCTTTTTGGATTAGATTTGTAAATTTATTGATTTAGGGATTTACTGAAGAGAAAACCATGAATGATAATGATCATCCTCTCTGCAATTTATGATCTTGGAGAGTTGTCTGAAGAATCGAGTGGTTGAGTGATTTGTCTAAGGCAGGACTTGAACTTCCTATTTGAAGTTAGCTTCCTTTCCACTAACCCTTGTGGTTTTTCTTTTATATATACATATGGATGATTATATGCTCATATAGGTATACATACATCTGTGCATTTACACAACTGTTTCCCTATATGCAAATGCATAGTGTATATATACATACATCTATATCTATCTATATAAATACACATATATATCTCAAGAAATGGATTTGAATCTCTCCTCAGATACTAATTATATGATTGCATGTGTCATTTAACTTCTGTTTACTTTGATTTCTTCAGCTGTGAAATGGAGATGATAATAATAGTACCAATCTCACAGTAGCTGTAAAGTGCCTGGCAATATAGTTTGTATATGCACACATGAATAGTATACATGCATATGCATATATGTGTTTTAGGCAAATACATGTAATGTAATGCATTATGTATCTATTATCTCTTCATAATGCATATAAATGCACAAATGTGGATATAAATATATATATATATAATATATATATATACACACATACACAAACACACACACACATATATGTCTCTGTATGGTATATATATATCTATATGTGTAGTTAAATGTGTGTTCTCAAAGTCTAGATAAGCACAACTTAAATTATGGAAAATCTTATCCAGGTGGTAAAGCCTCAAATATGTATTTAGGATTGGGCTGTATATCTATCTTTTGAGAACCAGCTGAGCTAAATTTCAAAGATTTATTAATAAAATATATTAAATACCTACTTACTATAAGATAAGCAAGACTCAAATTACAAGACAATCCTTATTCTTAAGAGTTTATGCTCGGTGATGTCCATATGTAAGTATATACAGAATAAATATGAAGAAAATAAATGCAAGCAAACATAAAATAGTTTGGGAACGAGTTGCATGTGTGTGTGTGTGTGTGTGTGTGTGTGTGTGTGTGTGTGTGCTTAGACTGAGAAATGCTTCTTGGTGAAATACAATTTGCCTGCTGAATGAAAATAGGCATTCTATGAGTTAGGGATGAGAGGGAGTTTTCCACTATGCAAAGGCACAAAGATGGGAAACAGAGTCTTAAATAATGTGGTCAATTTTACTCCTAGATGATGATTTTTTCAGAATATTAAAAAAAAAAAACTATTGAAGACTTCACACTAAGTCATAAAGGTGTTTCAATCTGCAATTGTACTATACAATCAATCTAAAATGGTCTCCCTCTCTTTTTTTCTTCATATACTACACACCATTTCCTAATGTAGGGCTTTTCTATTAGCCATTCCCTAAAGCCTGGAATTCACACTCTCTTCATTTATCTCTTAGTATCTTGGTCCTTTTTCAAGATACAATTAAATTACCATCTTGTACATGAAGTATTTCATGATACATATCATAACCCATTATGATTCT
Source organism: Antechinus flavipes (assembly GCF_016432865.1). Classification (NCBI taxonomy): domain Eukaryota; kingdom Metazoa; phylum Chordata; class Mammalia; order Dasyuromorphia; family Dasyuridae; genus Antechinus; species Antechinus flavipes. Next base: position 174,284,546 of record NC_067399.1, on the reverse strand, counting down.
CTTCTCAAGTAAGGAATCAAGAGTCCCTCTATGAGAAAAGTAAAATTTCCAGAGAATCTAGAGATTCCCTAGCTAGCAGGGTCTCCCATAATAAACTGTATTTAGACTATCCATTTACATATACTTAACATGCATGGGCAACACATATAACAATCTGACACCCCTTTACAATTCTCTGTTTTTAATGTGTTTCAACATCCTTAACTGTACCATATATCTTTTCATTTTCCTGAATGTGATCTTCAGAGACAGTAGCTTCTATGATTCATAATCATACAAGTCTATTACATACAATAAAATTATTCCAGGAAAATGACATGATATTATGAAGCTATAAAGAAACTAACTCCTGAGGGTTAAATATGAATTTTTAGCCCTGATTAGTAGGTTTTAGTCACTAAATGAATTTCTTTTTAAAAAAAAATAATTTCAGCATTTTTATTAAACATGTTTGACATCATGAAAGTAAAGCATAATCAATGAAAATTAAATATTCACATTGCCAATAACTAAATTTTAGCTTGAGAGTGTGTCCTTCTGCTGTGGTGTGTAATGATTATAAGATCATTATTTTATGTAAAGCCAAAGTGTGAAGGCATTATTAAAGGATCTGCCTTTCAGAGTTTCAGTAGCATTTCTCAGTGTGGCAAAATGAATTGAATTCTGTAAGGGTTTTAGCTAAGGAATAATTTACCTAGTTTTGGAGAACTAAAGGCCATATTAATAGTCAAATATGCCATATGGCATATAAATTGGACCTGAGGTTCAAAGACAGCTCAAGAGTTATCTCTGATATTTCTCCTCTGACTCCCCAGGAAAATCAAGAAAGCAGAAGAGTTATTTCCTGGTTTGTCCTTAACATGATTAAAGAAAAGGATTGGAGTGAAATTTGGATATATTTCGTTCAAAGTACAAGAGTGGTAGCATTGTATATTTGACCTTGGTCAAGTTATTTAAGCTTTCTAGGATTTAGCGTATAGATGTAAAGTATAAGGGTTGAATTGAATGATGTGTAAAATACATTTTATATCTAAAGTTTTACGATTTTTTGATTTGTAGGAGCTATGGAAAAGAAAACTTACTCAGCTCTTTGAATTAGAGTTTTCAGTTGGGTTACAATCATCATAAGTGAAAAAAAACTGTCTAATATTCAAAACCTCTAAGTTACTTTAAGATGAACCATTTCTCAAAGGAATCATCAGAGAATCCACTTGATTGTTCTATTAAATCCATTTATTAATGTTGGATTGGTGAGAACAAATGAAAATATAATGAATAATATATAAATAACATAAGGCATTAAATGTAATGTAATAATATAATTATTTATTGTTATATAATATTATATGATATGTAACCTAACCTAACACAATACAACATGCAATATATAATATTGAATAATATATAAGATTAATATAATATCCTATAGACAAGGATTCTAGATTGTTATCTATCTACATCCCTATCTCTATAATTATATATTAGGTTATCTCCTTTTCTTAGTTTTTAATTTTAAAAACATGAGTGATATTGGGTTTAGGAATGCTCAGTGTATAGATCAGTCCCAAGGTCTTTCCTCTGTGATATGCTATTATAGAGCATTCCAAGCTATCATATGATTAGGCAATTACTTAACCAGTTGAGAAGATTGTAGTATATTGTATTGACACTAGATGGTGCTAAGAGTAGCCTCCTCCCACTATTCCCTACCACTTGGGTTTAGTTCTCATACTAGGGTGTGGCTGAATAGGCTCCCAGGTTCAATAAAGTCCAAAAAATAAGATCTGGAGTATGCCCATTGATTATCAAAAATAATAAATTCTTCTAACATATAGTCTTGGGATCCTATCTTGTGGATCCATGTAAAGTCACAATCCTAATTCATAGATTCAAAATTCACTGGCCATGTGATTTATTAAAACAGTCAAAGGATAATCAAGTTATCCAAATAGAAACTGAAAGACTTTTAAGTAGCAAGTTTCTGTATGTTTGCAGCTAGGGACTACTCTTTTCCTCACCAGCTATTTAGAGGAAACAGACAAAAGGGAAAACATTGATTAAATTTTTAAAATCCAGGAGATTACTTCAGTGAATTCTTTGAGAAAATAAGGTTGGTGTGCAATGGAATTGTATTTTGCTTGATTTACTGAAGTTGGCACTGCTGGAAGGTGCCAGTCTTATTTTGATCCTTTCCATAGGTTTTGACTACTTTTAGTTCCTGAATCCCTTGGAAGTTGTTCTCAGGTTTCTTTGGGGATACAACTACTCTGCTGGGCAAAAGGGGAATTTTGATGATGAAGTATCACAGAGATAGAAATGTGTCATATCTAGAAATATTTGCTTAAATTGAAAGATCTGAGCTTCTGTTAAATACACCAGAAGGATAAATCTTAGACTCTAGACTTATATTTGTTTAATTCAGAGATTCCATTATATGTAAATGCTATACTTATAGCATGACTAAACAATGATATTTTCAAATTAGCTAAGTCCCACCTGAAATTCTACCTTTTATAGGAAGCCTTTCCCATTTAACTTTCATTCTATCATTTTCCCTTTGTTGATTATCTCTATTTAATTCTGTATATGGTTTGTTTGTGTATACTATAATTGTTTGCATGTTGTCTAACCTATTGTGAGTTCCTTAAGAGTAGAGGATATTTTTTGCTTTTCTTTTTTCCCAGTATTTAGCACACAGTTCCTGGCACATAGTTGGCATTGAATAAATGTTCATTGACTAAATCTAGCTAACAAATGAGTGAAGGGAAGAAGACAATTTACAGAACTATGTTTTAACAAGTAGATGGAACATAGATATTCTAGAGACGTGGGCCTAAATTGAAAATAATATACTTAATTATATCACAAGAAAATGTTTTCTTTCTTTTCTCTTCCTTCCTTCCTTCCTTCCTTCCTTCCTTCCTTCCTTCCTTCCTTCCTTCCTTCCTTCCTTCCTTCCTTCCTTCCTTCTTTCCTTCCTCCCGTTTCTCAAATGTAGCTTGGCAATTAGACTATTTGTCACTATGCTGTCTTGCTAAATATAGCAATGTAATGAGATTGGCCAATGAGAGCTCCTTCATTGAAACATATATAACCTGCTCTGTCTACTGACAAACTATGCGAGGAGGGTTGATGTGTTTACTTCTGAGAAATATGAAAATTTGTATCAGAATGTTCTGCTTTCCCTTTCAAAGCATATTCAAATATTGTATAATTGTTATTATTACTAATATTATTGTTCTGTTTGCTTAGTGTAATCCCTTCAAGGAGTTTGTGCTTTTCTTTAACTACTCCTAAAATCTTTTACAAGAACATTATGGACAAAGAATTAATGAAGACATCTTGAACCTATTTCTACATTTTCTTTTCAATTTAAATCATCTCAAGATATTATTCACCTTTTTAATATATATATATATATATATATATACACATAGATATATCTTTATATTTATCTGTGGTATACATATACACATTATTTCATAATATTAAATTATTTGGGGGGGGTTGGCTGCTGAACCAGAGCAGAGAATTCATTAAGTAATCAAAGAAAATCCCTTCATCTCCTTCTGTCTCTTTCTGTATTTGTTTCTGTCTCTGTTTCTCTGTCTATCTCTATTTTTATCTCCGCCTCTCTCTATTCTGTATATCTTCCTTTCTTTCTTGCTAGATTGTATTTGAATCAAGAGGTCAAGCATGCTGCAGGTCTCAGATTGGGGAGAGAGAACTCACTACAGTGACTTACTCTCCCCACCTGTGTGGGCATGAAGCCAGGAGCAAACAGTTATTCTGTAACTTCAGCCTGCCTCTGTTGTGTCTATGCATTTCTGCCTTAGGTGAAGGAGTAATAGAGACAGAACAGACTAGACTACAATTTGTGAGCTTTCAAAATTTTGGAGAATACCATTGGTCCAAATACTGTAATTCATGCCAAATTTTTAGATAGCAGATCTTGGGGGGAAATTGAAGCCCCAAGTGACCTACTTAATCTACTGCAGCAGTGGATTGTCGGAATCTGAGACAGACTGAATTGTTCATTTGTAGTATCATAGCTGGGGAGGTGAGTAGGAGTGAAGAATGAATACTTTGTTGCAATACCATTAAGTTTGAGGTTATACTCCCAGATACAAAAATGGGATAGGGAAGAGTGTGTCCCCAGCTGGAGAACATGGATATTTTGTATTTTGGGCTCTTGCTACTCCCTTCCTTCCTCTCCCAGTAAATAATCTTTTGTAAAAGCTAGTTATTGTGAGTTGATTAATTGAACCAGAGCACTGACCACTGTGAATTATACTGGGGAAAAAAATAAATCAAAATGAGTTTAGATCATTAGAAAGATAATTTCCAAATTCTCAGTGGTACTCACTGAATCCTGAAGGAAAGATATAATCTTGTTCTGGGAGAAATCAGTTATCAGTACAAGTGGTAGATAGGATTCAGTCCCCAGAAATATTACATAAATGAATAAAAATAACATATAAGGTCAGAGGTACAGTGACTATTCAGCCACTGTTGTGTTCCTTACAATGACACCAAGGAAGAAGAAAACAATAGATTTTCATCCAGTCCATCTCATGAGGTTTGTATTTCAGTTCTATTATTTCTAATTTTTTTTTTAAAAAAAGGATACTATGGATCAAGTATCAATGAATTATTATAAGGCCACCTTGAACTTCTGTTTTTTAATCTAAACTATCTCTTAATAAAGTTTCAACCTCTTTGTGAAGTATATGAGTATATATCTTTATATTTTTAATACTAGTTTGATTGAACTTTATATTTTATCTTGTGCTTCTTTCTAAATTGAACCCAATGCTAATTACATTTTTTGTCATTTATAAAATTTTATTTTGATACTTTATTTTAAAATTTCTTTTCTAATTCTTTCACCATTATAATTTTCAAAATTTCAAATAAGAACCAACATATTTTCTATCACTGACAACCAAATGTACCAGAGATTCTGCTAAGAAATTGAATCTTCCTAGAGGATCTCAATGATTTCAAACAAGACCTAAGGTAGGTCTTGACATTAGTGATATTACTATTTGTAATAGGAATAAATTACAATATGACTTTTGATATTGAGACATTATTCCTAAATAAATTTGCATGAGTTCTTTTAAAAATACTTTTAGAAACTAATAGTAAGGGTCATTGAGAATTACCACAAAAAATCATTTTCCATTACTAAATATATATGCTGCCATAGATTTCCATAGGTCCTTGTTTTTAGAAATTCTTCAAGTTAAATGCAGTGCTGAGAAAAAAAAAAATCTGTCTCAGTAGTACTGACCAGATGAAATAAATACCTCTTTTCCAGGTTTTTATATTGTGTGAAACTTACAAATATGAACCAGGAATAACAATTTTGTAATGATTGATATCTGGTACTCAAGCATTGCTGATAATTATCTTGTGGAGTCTCTAATGGGCACATTAGGTGCCTGGCCTTCTCTAGTTCTGAAAATTTGTTATGGTTTTCTTTCTAGAATGCACTTGCCAAGGCAATGTTTATGCCATATGTTTAGTTTTTATACATGTGCTGTCAAATTTGTCTTCTCAACTGCTCTTGGCCCAATTCCTCCCACCCGCACCCCTATCCTTTGGCTCTGATTGCTTCAGAGTTTAGCGTTCAAGAGAAAGATTTATGAGTAGAAAGGGGGTAATCATGGAGCCAGTGACTATTAGAATGACTAATATTAAGATGATTAATATATACATCTAAAAATTTGAAATGAAGATTTTTTGATAAATAATACAGATTGTAATAAGTTTACCATGTCAGATCAATAGATATTATAGAATAATGCTTCACCAAGTGATTCTAAGGCTTTGTGTAGTATCAATGTAAGTAATTCAAGAGATAACAGCTTTCTTCATTTCCCTTAAAGGCTTATTTGTAAATTGCCCCCACATTACTTTTTTTTTTTTCCTTCCTATATAGGGAGTCCTTGCAGTCCACAAAGTAAATAACAGGGATTTAAATTTTTTTCTCATGCATATTTGCACAATAGATGGTTATATGTGCTCCGTTAGAGCATTTTGTGTAACTACATAATTGCAGGCCTTTCACAGTGTACATTATTAACTTGATAGTGCATGACAACTTCAAAGCTGTCACTTTGGACCAGCAAGTAAATATTCACATGATATTTTTCAACTCCTGGTCTTGAGAAAGCCAGGCAGTAAAGGGGCAACTAATATAATCCTGAAGATGAATGGACATGACAAGAAAAAAATATATAAATTGAAAATTTCAAAACATCATTTATTTATTTTTAATAACTAAATTTGAATAACATATAAAGGAAAGATCAAAGTACACTTTTCACTTTCCATGAAATTCCATCAGGAAGAGGAAAATGGGGAATTAATAGTGGTGTTGTGCTTCGAAGAAATAGAGAGATTCTCAGAGAAGATAAGAGAGAGCATTATTCCAGATAGGAAATACAGTTTGTATGAAGAATTAAAGGTGGGAAGTGGAATGCTATTTCAGATGAAGATTTTATAACAGACATTATGGGGAAAGAATTAAGAAGCACACAAAAAGGCAAAATTCCTAAATCTCAGAATTTGAGAGTTGAAATACACCTCAGTGGCTATCTATTCCAACACATACACAAAAGAACCCTGACTATAATATAGCTAATAAGTAGTCATTTAAACTTTCCTTGGAGACAACCAATAAGAGAACTCATCTCTTTAAGGAAAATTATTCTACTTTGGACAGCTCTGAGGAAAAGGACGTTTTCCTAACATAGCACCTAAATCTTATTTGCAACCTCTCCCCATTGCTTCTGATTTCTGCCAAGTGTAACATCTTATCCCTCTATACATGATAGTTTATATAATTGAAGAAAGTTGTTCTCTCTCCTAAGAATCTTCTCTTCTAAGTTATTATTTTTTCATATGATCTTCATATGGCAAACAATCAGCCATCCTTGCTAAAGTTTAGATACAAAAGGACATAAACTGCTTAGAATATTGTGATAATTTTCAATATTAATTTGTAACTTTTGTTTTCACACCTCTACATTTCCCAGTATATCTTTCCATCTCTTCCCTCTTCTAATCAATCAGGTTTGATAATCCTCTTAATATTCTTTAGTTTATCAATATCCTTATTAAAATATGATAATCAAAATGAACACAATACTTCAGAAAAAGGAAGGAAACTATTGCCTCCCTATTCATAGCAGTTATATTTTTATATTTATATTTTTCACTGTAACCCAAGTTCTCATCCCTGTTTTTGGCTGTAAATTCACATTGCCAACTCTTTTGTAACTTCTAATTCACCCCAAACTAGGAGATATTCTTCAAAACAATTTCTAAACATCCTTCTTTCATCTTGAATTTGTGAAGTTGATTTTTGTATTCAAATCTAAGAGTTTACCTTTGTACCTATTAAAGATGTAGTTGGCAAAATAGATGGAGGGTAGGACTTGGAGTTTGAAAGATTTGAATTCAAATTCTACCTCAGAGATCTATTTACTATGTGATCCTGGACAAGTTTCCTCAGCTGCAAAATGGGGATAATAATAGTGCTGATTTCACAGGTTATTATAAGGTTCAAATGAGACAACAAATATAAAATATTTTATTAAAACATATATTAAAGTACTACATAAATACTAAGCACTAAAGTGCTTTTTTGTTACACACTATCAAGCCAAAAATGTTCACTATGAAAGGCCCATAATTATTAATAAATTAATAATGCAACAATCTAAATAGAAAGAATAATGACAAACCAATTGAAAATGGCTTACAAAAAATTATCAAAAACTGATTTTTTGACCATGACCAAAGTACTCCCTTTAAATCTTCAAATCTTCAATCTTCAAATATTAGAAAGCAACTTTCAGAGGAAGGAGACTATTGGGTGTGACAATGTTGTGCAAAAATCAGTTTATACTGGCTTTATAAAAGCTGGTTATTTGATATTATTATATGTATGTGAAATTGACAAATACTGATCAGAACTTAAGTTTTTGATGGTTTAGACTTAAAGAAGTGATTAAAAAAACTATAATACTGATTAAATCTTAAAATATGTCATATATTTTCAGAGCACTAATTGTTAAGTATTTACCAGGACACACATGAAAGTGAATCACTACAGACAATATTAGAGTGTTTTAATGTATTGGTTCTTTATTTATTAACATGAAGATTGGCTCCTCAGGAAAACAATATATTGGGAAATGTAGGTAATATAAAACAAAAACTACTGATAGATTTTTTTTCAAAATTTCCAAGGCTTTATTGAACGGGGTCAGAGTATTTAAGAAAATGATAGTCCAATTCCTTTCAGTTCCCTGGTCATGAATACATGTTATACATGTATTCAGGAATGGAGCTACACACACACACACATACACACTCACAATTAATGATGAAGACAATCATAAGCATACCACAGTTACTAAAAGGATTGAGATCAATCCAGAACCACTTTTAAAATCCTTATTCATAGACCTAGTCATGAGCACAAGATTTATAGTCAACCAGCTATCAGGCTTAAATGTCAGACTAATTTCATCACTTTTTACATAATCACTGTGGTGAATGATGTTCATGCCAGCCTGAATGTAAAAGTCCCCAGTTATGGTGCCTGGCTTGGAATCAGCTGGGTTGGTCTTCCCCAGCATCACTCTGCCTATGTGCACACACACATCACATTAAAGGCATTCCATGGCTACAACAGACCCCGGGCTCATGTATTTCACAAGTCCGGGGGGGGGGGGGGGGGATGGCCTGTCCTTCAGGTCAGCATAGTGCTATTTCAGGTGTTCCTCTAAAGCTCTAAGGAACTTCATGACGAGGAGAAGTAACTCCTTCTGCTCAAAACATTTAATGATGTTCCTGACCAGGCCCACTAGATGCTATTGAGCTTGATGGCAATAAAAGTTTGTTTGGTGTTGTCCATAGTCCAGGGAAGCTTGCGAAGAAGCAGAATCACATGGCTGTGGCTGAAGTGGAGGTAGCAGATGGAGCCCGAGGAGTCTATACTTCACACTGGAACTGATAGGGAAGAGATTGGACCCAGAGACAGAGTCCAGAGCCAAGATCCCAGCTGATTGAATATTTTAAAATATTTCTCCCAAAGCTCTAAGTAGTCAGTATCCTTTGGATCTACACTCTGCTATCTCCTATTATCTATCACTCCTAGCTTTACATTAGTGTTGCCTCAGATAAAACTGAGATTTAGGAAAGACCTTAGATTAAAAAGGCCAGGATCTCCCAATGTAATTGAAGTCATCACCAGTTGTTCTGACTTTTGTCTTCCCACTGGACTCTGAAGACTCTGAAGAAGAAAGAGAAATTAATGAATTTGCACAACTCAACTTAACAGAAATCTAAGTCACTTGCAAGTCAAGACTTTACCTACCTATCATTGATTCTCTTTGAGAATGAAGGGCAAATAAGGTTACTTGCAAATGTGATATTGCATGCCATCTATATGTTTATCCAAGCCAATGAAAAAGATTTTACATAGTACAAATCCCTGCCATATTTCACTGAAGCAGATCTAATTTGTTTACATTGAACCATGAACCATTTTCTGAATGTATCTACCCATGCTGTTCTGAATTCATCTAATTGCATTATCATCTAAACCATATTTTTTCTGTCTTTCCCACAAGAATAGTATAAATTACATTATTTAAAATTTTACTGTAAACTAAGTAAACCATAATTGCCATGTTCCCTTCATCTATTAGTTTAGTAAGCCTGTACAAAAATGAATTTACCTTGGTTTGACATGACCTGTTCTTAATGAAATTTTGCTGTAACTTTGTAATTACTGCCTCTATTTCTAAGAGTTCACCAAATGTTTCTTTAATACTCTGTTGTGGAATTTTCTTAGGAATTCAAGTCAAACTCACTGGCCCATAGTTTACAGACTCTTATATTCCCTTTTCTGAACATCAGGGTATTTGTCCTTCTGCAATCTTACGGTAGTTATAAAGGAATGACACTCCCCCTTTAATCCCATGGCTTCCATTATTTCCATCCTAGCAACCAATTTTTAGATTAGAAACAGATAAGTGATATGTAGCATGCTTTCTAGAGCCCCCAAGTTGGAATGACAAAAAAGTACCATTGTTTTCTAGAGCCTCCATGCTGGGGTGCCAAAATATAGTGTCCAGACTAGCTCTCTGAAGGACCTCAGGACCAGGCCAAGTCCTTGGTCTTAGTGGAGGAGTGGTGAAGGCAGAAGACTCATGAGGATGGTCAAAGATGGAGTCCATTTATTTCAAGTCCTCTCAGCCCTTAAATACCTTAGTAGATTACATCACTATAGCACACTGAGTATGTGTTAACTATAAGCATTCTGTTATTGATATATAAATGCCTCTCTTTACTGTAAGTATCCCTTGCTTCAAGTAGAACACAGGTAGTCATGCCCTTCCTGACTTCTCAGAAAGGGGGAGAACACCAAAGGAGGGTGGGGGTGGTCACGTTCTCCCTGACTTCTCAGGAAGGTCAAGAACTCTTAAAAGAGATGGAGAGCCAAACCAGACATTATCAGCAGGTTCCCTCTGAGTTGAAGGGTCTTATACCTTACCCAGAGCTCCCCCCAACTACTCTGTGGCCCTCTAAAATGATATGTATAGATCATAGCACTTTTTGTCAGAAAAGCATCTGTTCAAATTTAATTTCAGGTATTTACTAGTTATATGATCCTAAAGAAGCTTCATTTTCCTTATAATGGGAATATCAAAAGTAAATACATTCTAGAGTTGTTTTAAGGATAAAATGAGACAATATTTGGATTCAGAATAGAATTTCCTTTTTATTGATTTATTCACTTTTTGGATGATGAAATGAAATTATCACTTAAACAAATCAAAAAAGTAATGAGTTTATTAATCACTCTGTGTGTATGTGTGTGTGAAAGAGAGAGACACAAAGAGAAATAGAGAGAAAGAGATAAAAACAGAGAGACAGAGATAAACAAAGAGACAGAGAGAATTTCTACAGATATCTTGATAAATGATAAATGATAAATAAAGTACTCCATCATCACTGTCCTGGTTTATCCATGATTCCACATCTGTATCCAAAATTCCAAAAACAAAATCTATTTATCTTTATATTCAAGTGATACACACACACACATACACACACACACACACACACACACACACACACACAAACACATATATTATTGATGTTCCATCCAAATATTTTCCTTCATTATTTTCCTCTGGCTCTTGGATTTTTCTCAAATGAGCATAGTATACTAATCTATAATCTTCACTTTTCCCACTTCACCAACTATTATTAGTGATAATGTTTGTCCATCCAGTACCATATTCCAGATATTGTCTCATCCCACCAAATCTCAGGAATACCTATAAGTTCAATTTTCCTCCTTGAGTCAATATCCTGTCTTTTTCAAAAATTTTCCCCATGCAACAAACATCTTTCTTAATTTGTTTCAGCCTCAACTTATCCCATTTACCTTTCCTGACTTATCTTTCCTTACCAACTATCTTTCCTTCAACCCTTTTGTGATTACTTCTTTATTTGCTAACTTCTTTCTTCTCTATAACGATCCTTAAATCTTTTGAATTCTCTTTCATTGTTGCTTTTGATCCTTTTCCTCATTCAATTCAAAAAATAAAATGAGATCATTTCCCAAGTTTTTCTCAATTTCTTCTCAATTTCTCTCATTTTTTCCAATGTTATCTTCATGAAATTCATCTTTTGATATACTTTACAACTTCATCCAAGTCACCTAAAATGTTTTTACTTTATTTAAGTCTTCTCTTTTCCTGCTCATTCTTCTACAATATACCACAAAAACCGTAAGTAGAAGGGTCGTTATTTTCAAAGAACAGACAACCACTCAAGGGAACAGAAAAAAAAAATCATAAAAGCATATTAATAGCTATGCACTCAATACAATCTTGAAGCTAGAAAAGGGTTGTGTTTGAATACCAGCTGACCCTAGCTATATGGCTCTATATGCGTCATATAACATTTTTATTACTTGATTTTTTCAATCCTGAAAAAAAAAAAAGCTACTGATAGGACAACTAAGTGGATGTAGTGGATAGATCACCAGTGCTGAAGTCAGAAGGACCTGAGTTCAAATTTGGCCTCAGACATTTAACACTTCTTAGCTATGTGACCCTGAGTAAGTCACTTAACTCCAACTGCCTCAGTATTAAAAAAAAAAAAAAAGGCACTGATAACACTTGTACAGGTGATCTTTAAATGCCTATTGGGAGGAAGGGGATTTGAATAACTTAAGGTGTGTTTTAAATGTTAATTTACTGTTGTTGCTATTATTCAACCTTACAATTGTACCTAATACAATTTTGTACTAGGGGAAAAGTGATTAAATCACATTAGAAATGAGGGAAATAGTTTAGTCTTCAAATCTTCAAATCTTCAACTAAAGAGGTGTTATTTGAACACTTTTTAAATGTTGCAAAAGACTGAAAGCAGAAAGTTGCCAGAATCAATAAAATCAGTCCAGATTGGATGAGAGAGATTCTAAGCCTCATGAAGAAGACTGTATCAGATTTATTCATTGTGATAATCAAAGCATTTTGTATATAGTAATCTTTTAATAGATTTTAGTAGACATTGAAGAGATTTTGAAATATGAGAGAGGGATGAAGAAAGTCAAAAAGTTAGTCTTTAAGACTTTGTTCAACTGATATTAAAGGATATGCAATAATAGCCCCAATGCCATGTAAAGAAAGAAGAATCTTCATAGTAACATTTAAAGAAAGACTAGAAGTGGTAGCTTAAAGGAAGGTAATATAAGAAAAAAAAAAGACCAGGTATTAGAGGAGACAGTTAGCAATAAGGTTGGAAAGGAAAAATTGAATTGGCTTATGTTTTTGCTCAAAAGTCAGTAATATTTTGTTTTTGTCTTTCATAAGCCTAGATCTACCCTAGTCTAAAATCATTCTCACTTTAAAACTGAATATTTCCTTGATGTTAATGTTTAAAATTACCTTCAATATTCAGATATTTACTTCAATATTTACCCATATCTGCCATTATTTACTTTGAAAAAACTTCCCATTCATTAAATTGCCTTTCTGATTTATACAAACTTCTTTGAATATCAAAAAAGGACTTTTTTTTTTGCTAGTTTATCCACCCTAATTTAGTGCCTTTTCCTTCCTTCCTTCCTTCCTTCCTTCCTTCCTTCCTTCCTTCCTTCCTTCCTTCCTTCCTTCCTTCCTTCCTTCCTTCCCTCCCTCCCTCCTTCCTTCCTTCTGAGATTTGAAAGACTCAAAGATCCATCAAGAATTCCCACAGGACTTAGAGTTGGTAGCAATGCCCCCTGGACTTGCTAGCAGCAGCAGCAGCAAAACCTTATGAGAAGACAACACAATAGGCATACCATATAAGAAACTGGATTGACTAGAAGTTTATTGATTTATCCATCTGAAATACCATACCTTGCAAGGAAAGAAAAAAAAAGGAATCAAAGGGTCAGGTATGTGAGATACCTCTTAACTCCATAGTCTCTTTGTGAGCTTGCCTAATTTGTACTTGAAGCTTGAGATCCAGGAATTTGTACATGCAAAATGTATATGTCCCTATGGGGGTGTAGATGGGGGATGAGTTAAAGGTCTCTGTCCTTATTCTGCTTTTGTAACAAATACAATTTTATAAAAAAAAAAAAAAACAAAAAAAACTAATATTGATTAATATTAGAGGAAACAATTTTATAAAACTAATATCAATTAACATAAGAAGGAAAACAAGAAAAATATAGATGAGATAAAAAAATGATGGCACCATTTATACAATTTGAAAATGCAGGCTTTATGTCAAGGATGCTTAATATCATGTAAGCATCTGTGTAAAGCTTCAAATGATTAATTAGTTCATTCATTAATATAATAAGTATATATTATTTAAATCCCTAGTAACACTGAGATATACAATGTTTCCCACTCTCACCACTGACATAAACATCAACCACTCTCAAATTTCCCTAAAGAAAAATCACACATTATCTAATTCAGGAAATGCTATGGCAAGTTGTAGTCAATTGAATTTAGATTAAGTTTCCTTCTATGCACATTCTACCCCTTCCTCCACAATTTCTTTTGTGACCTGCAATAATGGGCACAATGATTGTTTTTCACATCTGTTAAAGTAATGTTATATTTCTATAGACTCTGAAAATTCCTAGAGATATGGAGTAGTGCTGAGAATTCACTTACATGACATTCTGGTACTAAAAAGAAATCCTTTGGGACATGATAGATAATTGATAAACAGACAGACTGATGACAGATAGACAGACAGATAAATGGATGATAGATAGAATGAACATATTTTTACTTATTTTAAGGATTTATAAATTCATTAGTATGCCTTCTTTCACTTTCATTCTTCATCTCATTGTCTACATAGTACAGTAGAACTTTTTCATGTGCTATCTCTCCAATCAGATTGCAAAGATACAGTTTATTACCAAAACTTTGTCTGAAGTCTTTCTCACTTGATAAGACTTTCCAAAATTTTTCTTCGTTGACAAAATTAGAATCGGGGTTGTTGAGGTCTAGATTTGGGGTACCTAAATGAAATTAGGGTTTAGTTGAGATCTAGTGGCAGGTTTGTGTTAGAATCCTTACAAACTGTTAAGTCATTAGAATTGATAGAGATAATAATTACCTAATTTAGCATGGTTCAGTATGATTGATCTGATCTTACAAGGAGATGTTATGGGCTAGAACTTGAAACAAGATACTGAATGGAACTGATAGAAACAATGCTTGTGTTCACACTTTTAGAGAGCTCATATAAGCAAGAAGTTCTTAGGGCCAAAGAGCACTCTGAGACTAACACAGAAGCACTCTGGGAGATACAGAAGCCCACAAGTCCACTCTCAGAGGTGGAGTCAGATTCATTCCATTTTCCACCTTTGTACTGGATGGAGACTGAAGGACAAACCTTTGGATTTGGAGACATTCAGAGGGAGCTCTTGGAACCAAGCAGAGAGATAGGCCACTAAGAAAAACTAATCGGGCTATTTTGGAGGAAGCAATAGAAGATCTGAACTTTTAACACCTGGCTGCATTTGAAGTGATTATCACTCTGAATTGAAACAAGGCTGCCTCCAGAAAACCTCCCCAAGAAACCTGCTCCCACAGAGAACCATTATATATTATAAAAAAAAAGAAGAAAAACACCACAGGTTTGGGGTACAGGAAGTCAAGCAAAGCTCCCACCCACTTGGGTGGGTGGAGAGAGAGAGATTGGAATTCAGCTAATCTATTCGGAGGTCAAGTGTTGAGATTGAGACATTTTTCTCAAACCCAATGTTTGTCTCTACATTAAGAGACAGTTTAAAGGACAATCTCTAGGGATGGGGAGAGGAAAGCTAATTTGTTGCAAAGCCCAAAAACTTTACCATTCTATAACGTAACCTTTCTAGACATCCCAAGAAAGATGTCACAAACAAACAAACAAACAAACAAAAAAACAGGATTTTGTCCTCACAGCATCCTATGACAGACTAATTTCCTCCAAAGACTCCTGGAGTCTGCCAGCAGCTCAAATTATCCCAGGAATTTGAGCTGCCCCCCGTTTTAGAAGGGTGATGTAGTGGGTTTGCTTCAGTGGAAACCTCCTAGGAGGGCCACCAACATTGAGGGCAGGGTAGTGAAGGAGAGGTTTGGTAGGAGTGGGTGTGCTCTCCATTTCAATAGCTCCTAGCTTAACTCTAGACACTATGCATATTCTATAGCCCCTGGGCTCTTTGAGCGGCAGTATAGAACAGAGAACAAGTCTAGAGATCTTGAGAAAAGGACACAGGAAAGACAGACTTCTTTCCTAAAGGTATTCACTGAATTGAAGTTGAGTTTTAAATGGCTTCAGTTTCTCCCATTAACTCATTTCCTGCTGCAGTCAAGAAATGAGAGAAGCCAAAGAATTCAATTCTAAAGAATTTAATTTGCCTTGACCTGGAATTTTATTCCCCAGCCATCATTCCAAAGGTCTTTCTTGAAGCTGCAACCTGGAGCCCAGAAAAACAAAACAAAACAAAAAAACACTTTAATTGCTGGCAGGGACATAGTATGCCAATCCAGAAAAGAATAGAACTGAGTGTGCTAAGAGGAAAAGATCTTGGAAATGAGAAAATTAGGAGCAAAAGAGTTCCCACCTGTAGGGTTAGGTAGGAAAGTAAGTGAGAGAGAGAGATCTAGCCTGGTTTAGCTAGGTTATCTCTCCACAAGCAGCTGAGAAAAAGTTTTAAGTAGTGCCCTGAGGCTAAGAAAAAAAATTAAGAGCAGTTTAAAATCCCCTGTCTTTGTAGACAGCCTTGTGAGCATGCAAAAGCATAATTCTGAGGCTTTTACAGTTAAAAGGCTGTGACAGGAGGGTTATTGCTTTAACACAGGATGACCAAACCAGGGAAACAGATCCCATTTTAAAATGTATGGGGAGAGAATGCTTCCTGAGGGCTGGAAGCTACGGCTTTTAAGAGCCAGGTAAAAGGTCTGGGAGGGGTGCAGCCCACTTGTCCAGATTGTTAGCAAAGTTCCATTTTAAAAGTTGCTGAAAACCTTTTTGGAGATTTGAGAAGATTAAAATTGAGTCCCCAATTTCCCCACTATATAGTACCCCAAGAAGGGGACAGGATAGAAGCATTTAAATGGCAGGTTTCAAAGTCACACGAGAGAGGTCTGAAACAGGTCTTGAGTTCTACACTCCCCACTCCATGGAAGAAGGGGGAGGAAAGGTCAGAGTGAGGGTGGGGGAGGAAGAGATGCCATCTTACCCAGTGTAGTGCGTCCTGAATGGCGAGGGCTTCTTTGGCAATCCCATGCTGGAACTTGAGGGTAGGGTAGCTCATCTAAGCCCTCAAATCTTGCTGAGAGAGCAAGACCTTTAGGAGAGACCACTTACCCCTGTCCAGGGAGTAGCAGCCATGGGCAGAAACATTCTCTAAACTCACCCCAATTCAGTGACCATTAGAGATTCCATTGCATTTAAGTGGAGTGGGAGAAGGGTTCAAACACAACTCCTCTTAACTTTCTCTGGTTATCTCCCCAGAACAGATCAAAGGGAATGCTGGCCTGAGACCCCCGAGAAGGGTGGGGTCCCCAGAATGGTCTTCTTGGTCTGGGGGGGGGGTGTTAAAAGAGACACTTCCATTTCTGTCTTGGAGTTCCTGCCTGAGAGCAGGGCTTTCTGGTGACAGAGAAAAAAAGATTAGAAATGCATTGAGTTCTGATAAAGGCCTCATTTCCAAAATATATAGAGAATTGACTCTAATCTATAAGAAATCAAACCATTCTCCAATTGATAAATGGTCAAATGATATGAACAGACAATTCTTAGACAAAGAAATTGAAACTATTTATAGACATGAAAATATGCTCCAAATCATTATTAATCAGAGAAATGCAAATTAAGACAACTCTGATTGTGTGATTTCACACAATGTCAGATTGGCTAGAATGACCAAGAAAGATAATGTGGAATGTTGGAGGGGATGTGGGAAAACAGGGATACTGATACATTGTTGATGGAATTGTGAACACATCCAGCCATTCTGGAGAGCAATTTGGAACTATGCTCAAAAAGTTATCAAACTGTGCATACCCTTTGATCCAGCAGTGTTTCTACTGGGCTTATACCCCAAAGAGATACTAAAGAAAGGAAAGGGACCTGTATGTGCCAAAATGTTTGTGGCAGCCATGTTTGTAGTGGCTAGAAGCTGGAAAATGAAAGGATGCCCATCAATTGGAGAATGGTTGAGTAAATTGTGGTATATGAATGTTATGGAATATTATTGTTCAGTAAGGAATGACCAGCAGGATGAATACAGAGAGGACTGGCAAGACTTACATGAACTGATGCTAAGTAAAACGAGCAGAACCAGGAGCTCATTATATACCTCAACAATGATACTGTTTGAGGATGTATTCTGATGGAAGTGGATCTCTTCAATAAAGAGAGCTTTAATTGATCAAAGATGGACAGAAGCAGTGATACCCAAAGAAAGAACACTGGGAAATGAATATAAACTGCTTGCATTTTTGTTTTTCTTCTTGGGTTATTTATACCTTCTGAATTCAATTCTCCCTGTGCAACAAGAAAACTGTTCAGTTCTGCACACATATATTGTGTCTAGGATATACTGTAACCTATTCAACATGTAAAGGACTGCTTGCCATCTGGGGGAGGGGAAAAATCGGAACAGAAGTGAATGCAAAGGATAATGCTGTAAAAAATTACCCTGGCATGGGTTCTATCAATAAAAAGTTATTTAAAAAAAAAAAAAAGAAATGCATACAGATGCAAAGGAAGGTCCTTTGGCTCTGGAAAAGGATTTGGACAAGGGAGTTTCCTCAAGCAAAGCATCTGCTTGAGGAAAGAGGCAGGGGAGTGTCTAGATTGTGGACAGGTAAAAATTTTTAGTTTTCCAAATCCTTGCAGCCTCTCATATCTCTTAGAGACAGAGAGCGGAAAAAAAAGAAGGCCTTTTGTCAATCCACAGCAATTCCTAAAGAATTGTGCCTCAACTTAGAGCTCCAATGACGACCCAAAGCTGACCCAAGTGGCTTGGGTGTCCACTGCAAGGTAAGGAAAGGAAAAAAAAAGTGTTTTCCCTTGTCCAGAGTTACAGATTTCCTGGTAAAAATAGAGGCCTTTTCACCTGAAATGCAAGTAGGGTGAGACAGAATGCAGATATTCTCCCCATTACCTTAGAGATAGAGTGAGACAAAAGAAGGAATGCAGATTCTTCCTGGAAGAATACTGCCTGAACAGCTCAAAACCCAGATTGGTTCTGAGTGCCCTGAGGCTTCTGAGGTTGGGATTTGGTTTGATCGCCAAATTATCTAGCTTCAGGTGTTTGTTTCCTTAGGGAACCAAATGTTGAGGTCTATATTGGGGGTACCTAAGTGAAATTAGGGTTTAGTTGAGGTCTAGTGGCAGGTTTGGAGTACAGGAACTCAAGCAAAGCTCCCCTGCAACCCCATTGGATTTGGCGCAAGGATATGGTGGTAAATGAGGTCTAGTAGCAGTGTGAGTCCCCAGTAAAAGCATTTATTGGCCTAAGAGCTAGATTGATAAAAGAGGTTTATTATTGGGCTTGGAAGTAAGGAGATAGGTGAAGGTAGAGATAAGGAGGGCACTGGACAGAGGGTCCAGTGGACAGAGCTTCCTCACATGGCTAGCATGTTTGGGACCTTTGTAAAGAGGGGGTCCCAGCATGTTCCTTTTATAATGGGAAATTTAGCTGGAGGGGCTTTTGGGTGTAGCCCCAAAGTTGGCTCAGATCTAGGTGGGACTGGGACAGGCCTGGATCTTCTATTGGAATACAAAGGGACCAGGATTTGTGAGTTAAAGAGTAATTACATTAACTGGGGGAGGGGAGGGAGGAGTTGGGAGTCACAAAGAAAGGAATCTTTCCCACATCAGAGATCATTGGTTTCTAGTCAAATATTTTTTCCCCCTCTAAATCTTGCTGCTTTATTTATACTTTTTATCCAAATATGATTTTGTAAGATAGCATGAGAGAGGATTAATCAAATACAGTGAACACACCTAAAGACCCACCAATCATCTATCCAGATGACTAGACATGGCCTGCACTTTTTGGAAACATTTTTGTACTGGACACTCACCTGTTTTTTTAGCCAATGTTTTAAAGAAAACCCTGAATATGGAATGGCAAAACTTGTTTCAGCAGGAAATTGTCAATTTGGCCCTGTTTTATAATATAGATGATAGAATAGTAATCAGTAGCAATATTCTTTAAAAAGAGGTATCATGCTCTCATACCAAGAATAAAATAGGTATGCCATTTTCCCCATTGATCATTGTATGTGGCTCTAGTTTTCTGCAAGTATCTGAATAAGTAATGATCAAATGGTTTATACAGCCCAAAAGATAGAAAATCTTTGATGATATCTTGGGAATGACATGTCAATTAAGTTATATTTCTTCATTCAGCCAACAGGCAACTAATTTTAATAAAGTTCTATTTATTGACCTAGTTTTAAAGCTTCCGTTGAAATTTTTTTATAATTTAAAGGAAGGCAGCTAGTCTTTTAATGTACTTTTTTTTTTTTTTTTTTAATCAGTGAGGTAAGAACAACAATAAGCATCTAGATGGCACAATGGATAGAATTTCAAGTCTGGAGTTAGGAAGACTCATCTTCATGAGTTCAAATCTGGCCTTAGGCACTTACTAGCTATATAAACATTGGGCAAGTCACTTTGCTTCAGTTTCCTCATCTGTAAAATGAGCTTGCAAAGGAAATGGCAATTCATTTCAGTATCTGTCAAGACAATTCCAAATAAAGTAGGACATAACTAAAATGACAGAATAACAACAATAACAAGGGCAATAATATTCCTTAAAAGGTGGTGGTGGTGGGGATTACCTAATGGAATGAAAAGTGCTTAGTGATTTAATATTATAGAGCTAAGAAGTATCTTAGATATCATCTCATGATATATATATATATTTTAATTTCCAGGATATGGAAACAGGAACACAGAAACATTAAATGATTTACTTTAGGCCACATAAGCAAGTTAACATCAGGATTGAGATTGGAACCCAGATCTCTTCACTTCAATGAACACTTCAGTGTACTTTCTTCTCAACCATTCTGCTTCATTTACATGTTTCATCAGACATACTCCACCCTTGGTACAGTACATCCCTTACCATGATAATAACTAGTATGAGGTACACCCTTCTGACACTTTTTGGTCTTCATCCAATCCATTTGGTGTTTGCATTATTCTGGTGCTATTGTAGAGTCCTTCCCCTCCCCTTCCAATCTTTCTGCTCTCTTTTCCTCACCTCTTTCACATTTGCCATGGATATTAGGTAGGCTTGATTTTAGATTTGTTCAGCTTTGGCAAACTTGGAGACTTTCATTTTCATGGCAAGCCACTTGGATTGCTCTATGGCAGGATTTATTTTTAAAGCTCCACATTGCACATTGTGGGCTTTCCAATATCTTCTGGCAGTAAGACGCCACAAGACAGAACATATAAAAAAAGAAAAAGAAAAACACCCAACTTTTTTTTCCCCCATGTTCTTCCCAAGCCAAGGTTGAAATAGCTTAAGGGAGGGGCTTTTTTATTCTTTGACTAGAACTTGCCAGTATGTAGTACCTTTTTGGACTGGAGTTATTTATTTGATGATCTGACTTGGGAGGAGGTGGGGTAACAAAGTACTCTAGGACTGTCTCCAATGTCAAAGAGACCACCAAAATGAGATGGCCTTCAAAGAAGGAACTATAGATCCAATGATTTGGGATCATCTTGATGTAAAAGGTTCAAGCACATCCTTGTTTTATTGTTGAGATCTTTCTTTAACCCAATGTAACCCTGCCTAAGGCCACAAAAAGTGAAAATGTCAAACCTGGGTGTAGCAGTTTGTCATTCAATAAGGTGAATCATAGATAAGTGTTCAGTTTTCTCTTTTTTTTTGTTTTTCTTTTTTTTGGAAAAGCATTTGGGGTTAAGTGACTTGCCTAGGGCCACACTGCTATACTAGCACTAGTGTTAAGTGTTGGATTTGAATTCAGGTTCTGCCTCCAGAAACAGTGTTCTATCCATGGCCCATCTAGCTGCTCCAAGAGTTTAGTCTTTAAAAATGAAGAAGTAGCCATGTTGTACCACTAGTATGGTTATTCCAAGCTTTTGAGTGGTTGACAGCACACAGTCCTCAGGAAAGTATGTATAAAAATACTGATCAGAGAAGTAGCCAAATCATTGGAATTTTATATATATATATATATATATATATATATATATATATTTGTTTCTGATTATCTTTCTTCTGTACAGGTTTCTGAAGTTGTAAATGCATATATGCCCTCACGGCAATTATCCTTAAAATAGAATTTCTATCTATCTATCTAATCTATAATGGGATACCTCTTCCATTATAAAGTGAATGGACTCCATTCCCAAAATGGATCTCACTTTAAATTTTTGTCTGCTTTAGAAATGGAAGGAATAGAGATGTTTTTACACATCCTTTACTTTTTGTAGGAACAAGAGAATGAAGCAAGTATTCTATGCAAGTTAAAGTCCTAACAATTCAGGAATATGTATCAAAAGATCAAAATGTTTATTTGGAACTTAGCTAAGACTTTGGAATCTTGAATTGTTAATTGTTGGCTAGAGATTCAGAAGTGTGTTGAGACCATATCATAAGAGCATGGTCTCCATCTTTAGATGTTTACATTTTTAAGCAATCTTGGTAAATTGAGAAACATGTGAAAGTGAGACAAATAAACAAACAAACTAAAAAGAAATCTGATATGAAAATCACCTGAGCATTTTTATACCCCTTCCCCAAAAGTTTCATTCTTGGAAGTGGAGACTTTGGGGTCAATGCTAGTTATCCCATGTAAGCCAGACTGATGTAAAATGAACCAGGAGCCAACATTCAGTGTTACACAAAGGAAAGATTTATTAGGCTGCCAAAAATCCAGACAGCTAGCAGGTTTGGCATTACTTTGTTCACCACAGTAGAAATTACATGATTTGGTTAATGACTGTTTGGTTGCAAATGTCTCACCACTGCTAATATAGTACCCCATGGGCAACAATTTTCATCTGGGAAGAGCTGTTGGCAAAGCACTATTTTTTTTTTTTCTACAGATTAAACCATTGGGCACAGAAAGCATTTAATACTAAGTATTGATGATGACAGCAAACACAAAATAAAGGGGTTGAAAGCATTTGATAGGTACTCTTTTTTTTTTTTTTTTTTTTTTTTTGCAGATTCAAATGATTTCCATAGACATTTACAGATATTGTTATTTTTATTATTGTACTCCAGAAGGCACCAATTATATTTTTTCTGTTCTAAATAATGTTTCTTAGCATCCAGCTGTTGCATAATTATGTATTCCTGAAGATAGAAGAATTGAGATTTTTGAATGTGGCAGTCAATATTGTTGTTCCATATTATTACTTGAATATTCCTCAACAAGACCTGGGAAAAGAATACCATTTTATTAAATTAGAAACAAAGTTAAAAATAGTTATGATCCTTGAAAACCATGAATATGATAATGTATAAAACCAGTCCCATTGGGGGAAAAATAGATCACATACTGGTGTGATCTGTAAGTAGTAATGTCCTTTCCACTTCTAAAATACTATGATCCTAAAGATCAAAGTTCTTTAAGTTCATGAATATGAACTTAGTTGCATCTCTAAGAAGAATCACAGAGTGTTTTATCAGGAGCTTGCACAATCCTATTGTCTTTATTTCTCACTGCACACATTCTTGACAGGGCTTTAGGGAAACAAAGACCCCTTCAGGGTTTATGTAGGAAGCAGACTCAGGATTGAAAGATGACCACATCAAGAAGACAGATAATATCAGGGGGGCAAATGACTAGAAATGAATTGATGGAAACTCAATATAACATATGATTGTGAATTTGATTAGCTTTGTATATAAAAAGTAATTGCTTATTCTAGGAGATTAGACTCCAGTCAATTATCCTTTCTTCATAGATAAACTGAGTGAAAGTCAGCTCCCAAATTATTTGTTTATGAATGGAATGGAGATGGGAGGGAAACATAATAATTAGTAAGAGCCAAATACCACGTCATCTTCCTTGTCTCATTCATGGCACTTTTGTGGATACTGGTGATGTGTTGTTAAGACCAGAGGAATATGTGTGTGTGTGTGTGTGTGTGTGTGTGTGTGTGTGTTTGTGTGTATGTGTATTGTGTGTTTTGGGGGGGATGGAATTTGGCCCCTTTGCAATAGAGCAGTTGAATTAAATTTTGCTGTTGAAATTGCAGGCAGCATTTTCATTTAATCCAGCAAATCCCCCCCAAAAAATGTTTTGTAGCATTTTCCTCACAGTTTTGGGAACCCAACACATCAGCATTGTTCTGGTGCATGAGAAATAGAAATTAAAACTGACCACAGTTAATAGGAACCTGCACAGGCTCATTTTATGGGCCTCACTGAGTGAAGTGCAAAGGGAAAACAGGCTGAGCAAAGAAAGAAAAATACATCTATTTTTTTTCAGAACATTTTAATAATGTCTAAAGTGCCAGGAAGAAGCATGTAAAAAGAATCATAAATTCTTGTTTTCTTGCCTTTGACCCATTAAGAGTCTGTTAAATGCCCAGCGGCATTTTGGGGCCCTTAACATGTTAATAATTCTCTACTGTGTTTGTTGGAATATAACAGCCAAATGAATATATCCTATCAATAATGAATGGTATGCACATTGGGCTGAATCTTGCCCATGGAGTATTATCCTCATCCAAGAAAAAAAAGGACAGGACAGGTGATTTCCAGGGTCATTCATAGTGACATAATATTCATTTTTCCTTGGTCCTTAATGTAGAATGACACCTGCCAGTAAATCAGAATTTCAGAGATATAAGAAATCATAATAGCCATCTAATCCATTCTATATCTGAAATAAAATTATTTCTACCAAACTGGATATCCAACTGTTCTCTCTTATTCTCCTGAGTGAGTGTTTTACCTCAGTCAAGATTCAGCCTGGAAAAACAAAAGCGAACCATTCATTATTTGTAGAATGTAAATATTCTATTGATATTCCCTAACAGAAGACACTGGAGAACTATTAACATGCTGAGGAACAACAGATACATGATTATCCAAACTTTATATGAAGATCTCTGAGGAGAGAAAACTTAGTATTTCTCAAGGTAGTCCATTTTACTTTAAAATAGTTCTAATTGTTGGAAATGTTTGCTTGTACCAAGCACAGACTTACCTCTTTGCCATATTTATCCATTTTTCCTTAAAAATTCTAGAAGGGCAAAGGATGATCCTCATTCTATAACCTTTTGGGGTTTGGGGATAATTGGAGTATTTATTTAAATATTTTTAGTTATTCGTATCCAATTTATACTATGCATAGGAGTGATACTCCTGTTTTTCAATTTCCTGAGTTCTGCATTTCTAGCCTCCAAACTAATCTTAACGTCCAAATTGGCACCTGGACAATTAAAGAAAATTAAGGCATGAATTGTAGGAACTTCCTACTCCTAAAATATTATGTCTCTTAGATGTAGATGTCTTCCAGGGATTGATACCATGGAGAAAACAATCAGTCAAAGCAACTACAACTAACAATGCTAACACTGAATTTCAGCAGGCAGCTTCTAACATCTCCTTCCAATTCAATATCTATATTCTTATGATCTTACAGAACTATAGCTTACAGCAATTTAAATTATCCCAGAGATTTTCTTAATACTTCATCTTCCATAAAAGACAATATATATTTATTTGTTTGAATACCTCCTATGTAACCATCACCACTCTGTAGTATACAATAGTACAATATAATATATTGTATTATAGTATACAGTATACAATAGTATACAATAAATGATAATGACAATGGACCATGTTTTATAGTATTTTATAGTAGTAAAAAGAGGTAAAATTATAGCATGTCTTCTGCTCTCTAGAGACTTCCAATTTGAGGACTTGCAGAGTTAATCCAGAAGATGATATACCAAAAAAAATTAGATGGATCAGTGATCTCCCTTGAATATTCCCTCCATGTATACAGATCTCAATTCCCTCTTGCCTGTCCCATCTTATGTGACTAAGGCTTCCAACCAATGTGCTTTCTGACTTTTTGAATAATCAAGTCATTTAATGACAAATCCATGGAAGATGAAGTATTAAGAAAATCTCTGGGATAATTTAAATTGCTGTAAGCTATAGTTCTGTAAGATCATAAGAATATAGATATTGAATTGGAAGGAGATGTTAGAAGCTGCCTGCTGAAACATATAGACTTCAGATTACATATGAAGAAAGTGAGTAAATGGGCTCATGTTGAAATGAGTCTAGCTATTGAGGGATCATTTAGTGTTTCTTCTATAAATGACATTTTAAAGTTAATTCTTCAGTCTCTGTCTCCTTTCCCAAACTATTTTAGCATGGAGAGGTCAATATGTCTAATTCTATTTTTCTCTGTGTTTTAGGGCAAGACAGGAGATAATTGTCTGTAATAGAAAGGTCATTACTTACTTCATGTGGGTGTGGTTAACATTTAGGTCAAAGAAAAGAGCAGACTACCTCCTCTCCCCTGACAGTCCTCTTTTGCAGACATACAGAAGAAACACCTAGAAAGGCAGAGGCAGTCAAATTCCCTGGCTTCCAGACTTCTTAAGCCATTAACTGAGAAGGGAAGAGGCAGCCAAATATATTGCAGCTGCATATTCCTGTCTCAGATGTTGGGAGAGTTTGGCCCATCTAGCTGAAGCACCAACTCTATGACTGAATAATAGCAGGGATTGTATGTCTGCAACCCTACTCAGAGTAAGGGTGAGGCTCTCCCCAAAGGTATAAAATTGGCAGGACAAAATGAGGCTTGCTTAATTCCTGCAGGTCAAGAAAGCAGGAACAAATTAAAAATAAAACTAAAATAAAACCTGGAAATTGAGGAGAGGAAGAGCTAAGAAATGAGTTTTAGAATAGTTGTTAGTGAATAGCTTGTGCAAAGAAAAGATAAAATGAATCAATAGCTGAGCATTGGAAGCAAAGGAGATATTGCTTCACCCCTTAACCCCATCCCCATTTCCATCCCTCCACTCTTTTCACTCTTCCCTTCAATCACATGCATGCACTTTCAGATAAGGTCATCAAAGTGTTGGTTTGCTTGTTTTACTTTGTTAGAGAGAGAGAGAGAGAGAGAGAGAGAGAGAGAGAGAGAGAGAGAGAGAGAGAATGTTATCATGAGAAAGGACAAGTAATGAATGTTAGTAATAAACAAATAAAATATGTATTAAATAAATTTTAAAATAAAAACATATGCAGATAGTGCTTGACTTGACTAAAATGATTTTCAGACCTTTGAGATGTGAATGGCAAATCAGGAATAATCATGATTGGAATATGGTTTTTCTCCCAGCTGCCCCAGCTAAGGTTATCCCTCAACACTTCCCTTTTCTATCTGCTTAGAAACATCAGACTTCATTGCAGACTATAGCATTCTATTACCCAATAAACCTTAGTGGTTTCCTATTGTCACTAGGATAAAATACCAACTACTCTATTTTAAAGCTCCTCATATCTTGTCCTCACTTACTTTTTCAGACTCGTTCATTATCTAGTACTTCTGAAGTGACTTTGTCCAGATTTTCCTTTAGCCTTCTCTTTCATCTCCATCTCTGTCTTCACTCCTTTTTACTAACCATGTGTATGTATGGCTATGTCCCTAGAATGTTTTACTGATCACCTCTAAGCATGTAATTCTTTAATTCTTTCAAGACTCAAGTGATATGAAACTTTCCCCAGTCCTTCCAAATGCCAGTGCCTCTCTACCTAAACTACCTTGCATTTCTTTTGTATTTACAGATTTATAACCATACATGTTATCTCCCCTGATAGAACACAAGCTACCTGGAAGTGAGGGCTTTTCCATTTCTGACTTGTTTCTTCAATACTAGAACTGTGTGTAACACATGGTAGCTTCTCAGTATATGCTTCTTGAATAATTTACCTTTTTTATTTCCATTAGTTTTGTCCTCATGTCCTTCATACCTCCATACATCTTTATCTCTACTGTTACATTTCATCCATACCCCAACCCTAATGTGTCTATTCAAACTCTTTAACTTTCTTATTCTGTACTTCATCACAAATCCTCCACAGAGAAGCATTGATAACTGGATGAGAGATAAAAGAGAGAAAAAGAGGGGAAGGAGAGAAGGAGAGAGAGGGAGAGAAGGAAAGAGAGAAAGGGAGAGAGAGAGATATGAATCCATTAAGATTTCTTGAGTACAGGAATGACATGACTAGAACTATGCATATAGATTATTAGATTGATAGAGATATGAAGAATATAATAAAGGGGCAGAGAGTCAAAAGTACTCTTGTCAAAATAACTTTACCACCATATATGTAGATGTACATGTTGTCTCCCTTAATGGTATGCAAGCTGTTTATGGGTTAAGACTATTTCATTTCACTCTATCTTTGCATTCTGAATAAATAGAATAGTATTTAACCTCTATTAGTCATTAGCTTTTAGGAAACCAGATTAAAACTTTATTTTTAAGACTAAAATTCTATGATTATATCAATAATTTGAGAACAGAGCTTTGATGATACCTTAAACCTTCATCACACTCACTTTTTTCATATTTATTTCCCCCCCCTCCCCTTGGTTTCTATTTTCTAAACAATCTTTTAAAAAGTTCTATTCCCAACCTTGACCTATTTGTCTCCATATACAATATTAACTCTGTAATCTGCTCTTTTAATGATTGACTAACCAATTCCATAGGAAGCCATAAACCCCATTTCTCTCCCATTTCCACTTTCTAATTCTCAATCCTGTGGAACAACTCACTATCCACTAAGTGATTTATCTGATCCTATCCACACACTACTCAGTGTCCTAGGAGAAAGTAATTTCATCCATCATAAATTTATGTTGCTTAATCTTGGCTGTTTTATCTTTCCGGATAAACAACTTTCTAATTCACTCATTGATTCATTGTCTTCCTTCCTGAGATAACAGTTTCCAAACTCTTGCTCTCTGCTCAGACTCCTCACCTAGCCTTAAAACAGAAAAGTTAGTATTCCAGGTCACTGAAAAGACTTGGGTAATATGACTGGAGATTTTATATATATATATATATAAAATTTAGAAAATTATTCCATATATTTTAAAAAACTGCCTGAAAAAAATGGAAAATAATCTGAAAGAAATCAAGCTGAGACTGATACTTTACATCATATTCCACAAGTTTAAATGGATACATGATATAAATTGCAAAGATTATGTCATAAAATATTAGAAGAGAAATATCATAACATTTTCACAACTATAAATAGTAAGTAAATTCTAACCAAACAAGAGAGTCAATTACAAAGAATGAAAATAGATCATTTTCATTTTATGAAGCTTAAAAATCATCTGCAGAAACATAATTAATGAATCTTGAATAAAAAGTGAAGTGGTCAATAGAGGAAAAAAATCTTTGTATTAAAAATTTTAGAGAGGGTTGGTGTTTTTAAAAATCAGGTAAATAAATTATATATGTATGTATACATATATACAGATATATATATATATATATATATATATATATATATATAAAACACACATACATACACATATATGTTTATATATGTGTGTGTATGTGTGTGTGTGTGTGTGTGTGTGTGTGTGTATGTGTGTGTATGAATGTGTAATGCCAGAGAACCTGAGACAAGATAGAGATTAGAGAGTTTTTGATATTTTATTTGGATTTCTGAGAGGGAGAGATGTGGGGGCATGTTGCCCCCAGAGTTGATGTCTCAAAGCATCCAGCAGCGAATGTGAGTTCTCAATGACATATATATGATTCTAAGCTTGGGTACATATAGGGGGGTGGAGTACAAATTCTGGTGAGTGGAAATCTCTAGGCAGGGGCCATCAATCTGGTTTTGACAGGTTGGGGGTAAGACAAAAAATTCTAACAAATTGGGAGGACTTAGGAGGTGTCCAACTACAGCCAGGAAGTCTGAAACTTAGAGATATCAATTAGGTATCTGAGATAGGACATCTGGAGTTTTATCTTTTGGAATGCCAGATCTCCACAGCCCTAATTATCTCAGTTTTAATGAGCAGAAAAGAAGGGTTTCAGCTGGGGAAACTGAGGCAGAACAAGTCAGGGAATCTGAGGCAAGACAATTTAGGAAAACTGAAACAGAACAATTTAGGGAAACTGAGGCAGTCAATTAAAGGAAATTGTGGCACAACAAATGCATGCATGTGTGTGTATGTATATATGAATATGTGTAAAAGCAAATAAAAACCTTGAGGAATATATGCCAAAATTTATAACTTTGAGGTCAAAACTATTGCATATGATGAGAAAGAGTTCATGTACAAATAAATCATATAAGGCTATGCTATATAAAATATAAAGAAGAAAAATTGTATGTAGTACTTGATATTCCATTTAGTAAAACATAAAATACTTATAACAAAACAAAACAAAATGAAACAAAACAAAACAAAAAACAACTTACCTTCAAAACCAAGTATAACTCTACAAAGGTAAAAAAAATGATTTTTAATGAAATAAATGACTGTTAATATTTCTGATGAAAAGCAAAATGCTAAAAAGAAACTTTGAAGGATAAAAGCAAAAGTAAAAGAGGAACCTAAAAAGTTAACTACATTTCACCAAATGGAAGTATTAATGATGCAGTGCTTATGTTATAAAAAAGAAAAGATGTGTTCCTTCAGAATCCTAATGTCTTCAAGAGTCACAGAGAATATCAATTAAGACAAACTTGGTGCCTGATGTGAATATTTTTTCTAGTTGGTTCTTAAGAGGCAAAAAAGGGAGGGAGGGTAAGAAGAAGCACATTATGCAAAAAAAAAAAAAAAAAAAAAAAAAAAAGGAAGAATGAAGATTCCATCCCCCCTCCCATTTCACAATGTTTACTTTTTTTTTTTTTTTTTTTTTGGAAAAACATATACTGAATACTAGACATTCTTTTCTTTTTCTTTTTCTTTTTTTTCTTTTTCTTTTTCTTCCTATCATGAGGGGGCAGAGCCAAGACGGCAGAGAGCAAACACAACTTTCTGTGACCTTCTCTGATCTTCTTAGTGTCTTAGATTAAGCCACTTTTGAAGTGGCAAAACCCACAAATGTTTGGAGAACAACACATTTCCAGAAGAAGATACCTTGGAAGAACTTCAGAACAGGACTTTCAAATGATCAGGGAGACAGTCTGCCAAGGCCAGACCACAGCACAGGGAACCCGAGGCAAGGCGCTGGGGTGGGAACTCAGAGAGTTGCAGCTTCCATGCACCTGGGAATCTTCTGTGAGCCTGGTAGGCTATGCTGTCCTAGTTGCTAATGGGTGATTTAGCAGATTTGCTACAAAAGGCAAATTGTAAACTATTGAGCCCAAGAAGAAAGAGGATCCTAGCTGTGATCACCCACCACCAAAAGTCAATTAACAGAATTGCCCCCAGGGAAAACTAAAGCAGCAGTCTCTCCTTTGCATTGAGTAGACCTCAAACATTAAAAAAAAATGAGCAAAAAAACAAAAAAGAACTTTCACCATAGACAGCTTTTATGGAGAAAGAGAGAAGAACATACCTTAAATCCTAAGGTTCCTTAAAGCAAATCAATTCCAGATGAAGCCCCAAAGAACGATATGAGCTTGTCCCCATTTCACAATGCTTTCTTGGAAGACTTCATAAACAATCTTGAAAGAAAAAAGAAAAATGGGGAAAGGAAATAAGATCTTTGAAAGAAGGGATGGGTAAAGCATATAACTCTCTACAAAATAGCTTTGATGAAATGGGAAAAGCATATAACTCCTTACAAAACAGATATGAAAATAATGCTAATTCATTGAAAAAAAAAAAGAATTTGTGAAATGGAAAAATATGCAATGAACAAAAGAATTCAATTGGCCAAATACAAAAGGAGCTATCTTCCTATCTTCCTATTTATTGTCCTATCTTCCAATTTTTCTTCCTTCCTTCTTTCATTCCTTTCTTCCTTCCTTTGTTCCTTTGTTCATTTGTTCATTCCTTTCTTCCTTCTTTTTCCCATATTTTCTCCAGTTACATTTAAAACAATTGCTTTTTATTTGTTTTTAAAATTTTTGAGTTCAAGATTCTATCCCTTTTCCCCACTCACTAAGAAGACATATATGAAGTTATGCAAAACATATCCATAAAAGTTATGTTGTTAAAGAAAACATAGATCTCTCACCCTAATGAAAATAAATAAAAAAAAAAAAACATGAAAAATCAAATTACAAAAATTGAAAGAGAGAGAGAATGCTTTAGTTTGTATTTAGACAGCATCAGTTCCTTCTCTGGGTATGGATAGAATTTTTCATTATAAGCCTTTCAGAGTTGTTGTGGATGATTGTACTACTGAGAATAGCAAAGTCATTTATATCTGATCATTCTAGAACATTGCTGTTACTTTGTATAGAGTATATTTCACTTTGTTCATCAAAAACTTTCCAGATTTTTTTTCCCCTGAGCACATCTTGCTTAACAATTCCCAGAGAATAATAATATTTCAACACAGACCCATACCATAGTTTATTGAACCATTCCCCCAGTGATGGGCATGCTGTCAATTTCCTTTTTTTTTGGGGGGGGGGGGCTGAGAAGAGAGCTTCTGTGAATATTTTTTGTACATATAGGTCATTTTGTTCTGTTTTATTTTGGATTTTTTTCCCCCAAATCTCTTTTGGTATTCATGCTTAGTAGTGGTGCAAAGTTAAATAATATGCAGGAATTTATTGCCCTATGGTTATAGATCAAATCTTTTGATCATTTATGAATCAGGGTGTGACTTTTATTCTTTTATAAATTTGGCTCACTTCCCTTTGTTTGAGATATGAGGGCTTATCAGAGAAAATTGCTTTATAATATTTTTTTCATAGTTATTGTTGCTAATTGTATTCTCCTCCCTAGTTATTCTCTTTCTCCTTTCACTCTGTCCCTCCTCGAAAGTGTTTTGCTACTGAGCACTCTCCCTCCCCCCATATACTCTCTCTTTTATCATCCTCTCCCTTTCCCATATTCCATTCTCCTATTTTCCTGCACGGTAAGATAGATTTCTATACTCCTACTGAGTATATATGTTATTTCCTCTTTAAGCCACTTCTGATGAGAGTAAGGCTTACTCTCTTACCCTATCCTCCCCTTCTTCTTCTCCCTTGTAAAAGCTTTTTCTTGCCTCTTTTTAAGGCAGATAATTTGCACCATTCCACTTCTTCCTTTCCTTTTCCCCAAGTACATTCCTCTCTCAGACTTTAATTTCATCATGTTTTTTTTTTAAAGATATTATCTCTTCATATTAAACTCACACTTGTGCCCTATGTTTATATATATGTCTTCTAATTGCCATAAAAATGAGAATGTTTTAATGAGTTACTAGTATCATCCTCCCATGTAGGAATATAAACAGATAAACTTATTAATTTCCTTATAATATCACTTTCTTGAACACTTCCTTATACTTCTCCAGAGTCCTATATTTAAAAATCAAATTTTCCATTCAGCTCTGGTCTTTTCATCATGAATGCTTGAAAATCCCTTGTTTCAAGGAATGACCACCTTTTCCTCTGAAAGTTTATACTCAGTTTTTCTAGGTAGGTGATTGCAATCCTAGTTCCACTGATCTCCAGAATATATTCCAAACCCTTGGGTCCTTCAATGAAGAAACTGTTAAATCTTGTGTTATCTTGACTGTGGTTCCATTATACTTGAGTTATTATTTTTTTTTTTCTGTCTGCTTGCTATATTTTCTTGTTGATATAGGAGTTTTGGAATTTGACTATAACATTCCTAGGAGTTTGCATTTTGGGAGATCTTTCAGGAGGTGATTGCTGGATTCTTTTAATTTCTATTTTACCTTTTGATTCTAGAATAGTAGGATATTTTTCCTTGATAATTCCTTGAAAGATGATATACAAGCTCTTTTTTTGGTCATGACTTTCAGGTAGACCAATAATTTTTAAATTATCTTTCTTTCTTTTTTTTTTTTTTTTAACAATTTTTTATTGATAGAACGCATGCCAGGGTAATTTTTTACAGCATTATCCCTTGCATTCATTTCTGTTCCAATTTTACCCCTCCCTCCCTCCACCCCTTCCCCAAGATGGCAAGAATCCTTTACATGTTGAATGGGTTGCAGTATATCCTAGATACAATATATGTGTGCAGAACCAAACAGTTTTCTTGTTGCACAGGGAGAATTGGATTCAGAAGGTATAAATAACCCGGGAGGAAAAACATAAATGCAAGCAGTTTATATTCATTTCCAGTGTTCTTTCTCTGGGTGTAGCTGCTTCTGTCCATCTTTGATCAATTAAGGCTCTCTTTATCGAAGAGGTCCACTTCCATCAGAATACATCCTCAAACAGTATCATTGTTGAGGTATATAATGATCTCCTGGTTCTGCTCATTTCACTCAGCATCCGTTCATGTAAGTCTCGCCAGTCCTCTCTGTATTCATCCTGCTGGTCGTTCTTTACAGAACAATAATATTCCATAATGTTCATATACCACAATTTACTCAACCATTCTCCAATTGATGGACATCCTTTCATTTTCCAGCTTCTAGCCACTACAAACAGGGCTGCCACAAACATTTTGGCACATACAGGTCCCTTTCCTTTCTTTAGTATCTCTTTGGGGTATAAGCCCAGTAGAAACACTGCTGGATCAAAGGGTATGCACAGTTTTATAACTTTTTGAGCATAGTTCCAAATTGCTCTCCAGAATGGCTGGATGTGTTCACAATTCCACCAACAACATGTCAGTGTCCCTGTTTTCCCACATCCCCTCCAACATTCCCCATTATCTTTCCCTGTCATTCTATCTCAGAGTTGTCTTAATTTGCATTTCTCTGATTAATAATGATTTGGAGCATATTTTCATATGTCTATAAATAGTTTCAATTTCTTCAGCTGAGAATTGTCTGTTCATATCCTTTAACCATTTATCAATTGGAGAATGGTTTGATTTCTTATAGATTAGGGTCAGTTCTCTATATATTTTGGAAATGAGGCCTTTATCAGAATCTTTGATTGTAAAAATGTTTTCCCAGTTTATTTTTTCCCTTCTAATCTTGTTTGCATTTGTTTTGTTTGTACAAAAACTTTTCAGTTTGATATAATCAAATTTTTCTATGTTGTGGTCAATAGTGATCTCTAGTTCTTCTTTGGTCATAAATTCCTCCCTCTTCCACAGGTCTGACAGGTAAACTATCCTATGCTCTTCCAATTTATTTATCATCTCATTCTTTATGCCTAGATCATGAACCCATTTTGACCTTATCTTGGTGTACGGTGTTAAGTGTGGGTCAATGCCTAGTTTCTGCCATACTGATTTCCAATTTTCCCAGCAATTTTTGTCAAATAATGCATTCTTATCCCAGAAACTGGTGTCTTTGGGTTTGTCAATCACTATATTATTAAAGTTATTGGCTGTTTTGTCCTTTGAACCTATTCCATTGATCAACTAGTCTATTTCTTAGCCAATACCAGATGGTTTTAGTAACTGCTGCTTTATAATATAATTTTAGATCTGGTACAGCTAGGCCACCTTCATTTGATTTTTTTTTTCATAAATTCCCTTGAAATTCTTGACCTTTTGTTTTTCCATATGAATTTTGTTGTTATTTTTTCTAATTCGTCAAAGTAGTTTTTTGGGAGTCTGATTGGTATAGCGCTAAATAAGTAGATTAATTTAGGTAGTATTGTCATCTTTATTATATTTGCTTGCCCAATCCAAGAGCATTTAATATATTTCCAGTTGGTTAGATCAGACTTAATTTGTGTGGAAAGTGTTTTGTAGTTTTGCTCATAAAGTTTCTGATTTTCCCTTGGCAGAAAGATTCCTAAATATTTTATACAATCAGTAGTTACTTTAAATGGGATTTCTTTTTGTATCTCTAACTGTTGGGTTTTGTTAGTGATATATAAGAATGCTGATGACTTATGTGGGGTTTATTTTATATCCTGCAACTTTGTTGAAGGTGTAGATTATTTCTAATAACTTTTTGGTAGAACCTCTGGGGTTTTCTAAGTATACCATCATATCATCAGCAAAGAGTGATAATTTGGTTTCCTCATTGCCTATTCTTATTCCTTTAATCTCTTTCTCAACTCTTATTGCCAAAGCTAGCATTTCTAATACAATATTAAATAGTAACGGTGAGAGTGGGCAACCTTGTTTTACTGATCTTATTGGGAATGGTTGCAGTTTGTCCCTGTTACATATAATGCTTACTGCTGGTTTTAAATAGATGCTACTGATTATTTTAAGGAAAAGTCCATTTATTCCTATACTCTCAAGAGTTTTTAATAGGAATGGATGTTGGATTTTATCAAATGCTTTTTCTGCATCTATTGAGATGATCATATGGTTTTTGTTAATTTGATTATTAATATGGCCAATTATATTGATAGTTTTCCTAATATTGAACCAGCCCTGCATTCCTGGTATAAATCCTACTTGATCATGATGTATTATCCTGGGGATGATTTTCTGTAGTCTTTTTGCTAATATCTTATTTAAGATTTTAGCATCAATATTCATTAGGGAGATTGGTCTATAATTTTCTTTCTCTGTTTTCAACCTACCTGGTTTAGGTATCAGTACCATGTCTGTGTCATAAAAGGAGTTTGGTAGGACTCCTTCATTCCCTATTTTTTCAAATAGTTTATAAAGCATTGGGGCTAATTGTTCTTTGAATGTTTGGTAGAATTCACATGTAAATCCATCTGGTCCCGGGGATTTTTTTTTAGGGAGTTGATTAATAACTTGTTTTATTTCTTTTTCTGAAATGGGACTATTTAAGCAATTTACTTCCTCCTCTGATAATCTTGGAAGCCTATATTTTTGGAAGTAGTCATCCATTTCACTTTAAATTATCTTTCATGGATCTATTTTCCAGGTTAGTTGTTTTTCCAGTGAAATATTTCACATTTTCCCCTATGTTTTCATTTTTATTTTGATTTATTGTAACTTTATTTCTCATAAAGTCATTAACTTCCATGACCTCAGTTCTATGTTTTAGGGAATTATTTTTCTCAGTGAGTTTTTGTACCTCCTTTCCCAATTGGTCAATTTTCCTTTTTAAGGCATTTTTCTCCTCATTAGCTTTTTGTATTTTCTTTTGTACCTTTCTCAATTCTTTCACTAGATATTCCTCTATCTCTCTTATTTGATTGAGCCCAATTCTTATTTTTCTTGGAGACTTTGGAGGTAAGAACTTTGGCTTTGCTGTCGTTGTCTGAGTTTGTGTTTTGATCTTCCTTGTCACCATAATAACTTTCAATGGTCAGAAACTCTTTTTTTTTGTTTGTTTTCTGCTCATTTTCTTAGCCTATTACTCTGCTGTTAACTGTTTGTTATAGTAGATTTCTGTTTCCAGGTTGGAGAGTGCACTGTCTCAAGCTTCAGGGGTTTTGTGCTGCTGTTTTCAGAAATCCTTATAAAATTCTGACCATAACCACTCTTTTCTGCTCTGGAAATATTAGGTGTGTCCCTGCCCCACAGTAGCTGTAAGATCTAGTGTGCTGCTGGGGCAGAGCCAAAATGGCAAAGAAGGCACACATGACTTTCTAAGCTCCTCTCATTCTCCAACTATTTAATTCAGCCTCAAAAAATAGCTCTTCACTCCTTAAAATCATGAATATTAGAAGCACTACAACTTACCAGCCAAAGTCGATCTGGAAGACTGCTAGGAAAGGTTTGTCCTGAAGGGCCAGGAACAGACTAGCACAGGCAGTGAGATACTAGAGTCCTGAGCAGACCAGGGGTGGGGCTGATCTCTGCAGCTAGAGAAATTATAGAGACGACTCTGCTATAGGCTAACTGCTCTGCCTTGACTACAAAGCAGTAAACTGGCAAAGAAATTAAAGCCTAAAACAGAGGATTCTCTAAAAAATGCCAGAACCTAACGAGATCTGGCTGTAACCACTCAAACCTGGAAGTGACTCAGGCAGACTTTAACACAGCCCTGCAGCCACATCCTGTAGTTTGAGGCTTTTGCAGGGGCAGTTACAAATCTGCATGTCAGGGGGTCACAGCCTGAGCAGCTTCTAATTTGCACAGTGTGGGGCTAGGCCTGGGGCAATAGAACTTCCCCAGCAGACTGTGCTTCCTGGGCAGACACTTCCGTCCCTGCAAGTCCATTCACTGCTCAACTGCTAATACCCACAGCCCCAGGGCAGGTTTTGGCTTGGGGTAGAGAAACTCTCACTACTCAGAGTCTAGCCCCAGGGCAGTCCTTATCTCACACAGCGGGGGTCCTTTGCAGGGCACTTTCCCAGCTCAGCCCTGCAGGCCTGAGTTACACCCCGATGGGGAACTCTTTCCCAGAGCACTCCAGTACCTCCCTGCTTTTTGTAGCCAGTTGGCAGGACAGCTACCAGTCCATACACCTTTCACTGCTCTGCAGAGGAAGCTGGCAACCTCCTGGCTCTGAAGGCAGACCCTACAGGCTTTAACAAAATGAGTAAAAAAAAATCAAAAGAATGATTGATAGTTTCTATACAGAAAGAGAACAGCTTTTCAACCCTGAAGAAACTAATAGCAGACAGTCTCCAGACAATTGTTGGTCCCCAATACAAAAGGCTCTCCTAGAAGAGACTATTAAAAATGTTAAAAGAGAACTAGAAGAAAAATGGGGAAAGGAAAGAGAAGCTATGCAAGAGAGTACAGAAAAGGCATATAACTCACTAAAAGAAAAAATTGATAAAGTGGAAAAAGAAGACAACTTCCTGTGAAATGTGAATGGAAAAGGTTAAAAAAAAAAAAAACTCCCAAGAAGTGCAAGGAAACAGAATTTGTGAATTGGAAAAAGAAAATAACTCACTAAAAAAAAAAAATAGTGAAATGGAAAAAAAAAAAATTCCATAGAGCAAAACAACTCAATTGGACATATGCAAAAAGAAGTAAAAAAAAAAAAAAAAAAGCTAATAAAGAAAATAACTCACTAAAAATCAGAACTGAACAAATAGAAATGACTGATCCATTGAGACATCAAGAATTAGTCAAAAAACACCAAAAAATGAAAGATTGAAAAAATATATCAATTATTTACTTGGAAAAACAACAGACCATGAAAATAGATCTAGGAGAGATAACCTGAGGATCATTGGACTACCTGAAAATTATGATGAATAAAAGAGCCTAGATACTATTTTACAGGAAATCATGAAAGAGAACTGCCCAGAAATTAGGCATGGACCCACACTTAACACCATATACCAAGATAAGATCAAAATGGGTCCATGACCTAGCCATAAAGAACGAGATTATAAATAAATTAGAGGAACATAGAATAGTTTATCTCTCAGACTTGTGGAGGAGAAAGAAATTTGTGACCAAAGATGAACTAGAGATCATTACTGATCACAAAATAGAAAATTTTGATTACATCAAATTAAAAAGCCTTTGTACAAACAAAACTAATGCAAACAAGATTAGAAGGGAAGCAACAAACTGGGAAAACATCTTCACAGTTAAAGGTTCTGATAAAGGCCTCATTTCTAAAATATATAGAGAACTGACTCAAATTTATAAGAAATCAAGCCATTCTCCAATTGATAAATGGTCAAAGGATATGAACAGACAATTTTCAGAGGATGAAATTGAAACTATTACCACTCATATGAAAGAGTGTTCCAAATCATTATTGATCAGAGAAATGCAAATTAAGACAACTCTGAGATACCACTACACACCTGTCAGATTGGCTAAGATGACAGGAAAAAATAATGATGAATGTTGGAGGGGATGCGGGAAAAATGGGACACTAATGCATTGTTGGTGGAGTTGTGAACGAATCCAACCATTCTGGAGAGCAATCTGGAATTATGCCCCAAAAATTATCAAATTGTGCATACCCTTTGATCCAGCAGTGTTTCTATTGGGCTTATATCCCAAAGAAATACTAAAGAAGGGAAAGGGACCTGTATGTGCCAAAATGTTTGTAGCAGCCCTATTTGTAGTGGCTAGAAACTGGAAAATGAATGGATGCCTATCAATTGGAGAATGGCTGGGTAAATTGTGGTATATGAATGTTATGGAATATTATTGTTCTGTAAGAAATGACCAGCAGGATGAATACAGAGAGGACTGGCGAGACTTACATGAACTGATGCTAAGTGAAATGAGCAGAACCAGGAGATCATTATACACTTCGACAACGATATTGTATGAGGACATATTTTGATGGAAGTGGATTTCTTTGACAAAGAGACTTAACTGAGTTTCAATTGATAAATGATGGACAAAAGCAGCTACACCCAAAGAACAAACACTGGGAAACGAATATGAACTATCTGCATTTTTGTTTTTCTTCCCGGGTTATTTATACCTTCTGAATCCAATTCTCCCTATGCAACAAGAGAACTGTTCAGTTCTGCAAACATATATTGTATCTAGGATATACTGCACCATATCCAACATATAAAGGACTGCTTGCCATCTAGGGGAGGAGGTGGAGGGAGGGAGGGAAAAAAAATCGGAAAAGAAACAAGTGCAAGGGATAATGTTGTCAATATAAAGTAATCATTAAATAAAAATTAAAAAAAAAAAAAAGAAAGAGAACTGCCCAGAAATAATAGAACCAGAAGGTAAAATAGGTGTTGAAAGAATTCATCAAACACCTTCTGAAAAAGACCCTAAAATAAAGGCTCTGAGGAATATTGTGGCCAAACTTCAGAATTTTCAGACTAAAGAAAAAATTTTACAAGCAGTCATGGAAAAACAGTTCAAATACTGAGGTGCTACAATAAGAGTCACACAAGATCTGGCTGCCTCGACATTAAAGGATCGAAGGGTCTGGAATCAGATATTCTGAAAAGCAAAACAGCTTGGAATGCAGCCAAGAATAAACTATCCAGCTAAGCTGAGCATTTTTTTTTCCCATGGAAAAAGATGGACATTTAATGAAATAGAAGAATTCCACTTGTTTCCAAGGTAAAAACCAGACTTAAACAAAAAATTTGATCTCCAATAACAGGACTCAAGAGAAGTAGAAAAAGGTAAAAGGAACTCTTGAGAACTGTATTTCTGTTGTAGATATACATAAAAACCACATGTATAATTTGATTTTACTGATATAACATAAAAAAGGAAGTAGAAATGGAAAGGGGATAGTGTCAGAAAAAGGGAAGAGGGGAGATAAAAAGGGAAACTACATGCAAAAATGAGGCAAAGGAAACCTATCATATCTGAGGGAACTTAGAGAGGGGGAGGAACATTTTGTGAATCCTACTCTCATCAGAGTTGGCTCAAGGGGAAATAATTGACATATTTGTTTTACAGAGAATCTTCTCTCACTTCATTAAAAAGTGGGAGAGGAAAAGGGAAAAGGAAAAAAGAGTAATAAGGGAAGGGTATAAGAAAGGGGAAGGGATTCAAAGAGAGGAGGGAGGGATACTAAAGAGGGAGAGCTGCATGATGCAAGTGGGACCAATAAGTTTAATACTAGGGAAGAATCGAAGGAGGGTAAGAAAACGAAAAGTATAATCTGTGGATATTAGGATGGCAGGAAATACAGAATTAGTAATTTTAACCATA
This sequence comes from Antechinus flavipes, assembly GCF_016432865.1. Classification (NCBI taxonomy): domain Eukaryota; kingdom Metazoa; phylum Chordata; class Mammalia; order Dasyuromorphia; family Dasyuridae; genus Antechinus; species Antechinus flavipes. The sequence continues at coordinate 174,243,456 of NC_067399.1, read as the reverse complement.
AAAATGTGAATGGGATGAACTCTCCCATAAAGAGGAGGCGGATAGCAGACTGGATCAAAAGTCAGAACCCTAGAGGGAGGAATTTATGACCCAAGAAGAACTAGAGATCACTATTGACCACAAAATAGAAAATTTTGATTATATCAAATTGAAAAGTTTTTGTACAAACAAAACAAATGCAGACAAGATTAGAAAGGAAACAATAAACTGGGAAAACATTTTTACAATCAAAGGTTCTGATAAAGGCCTCATTTCCAAAATATATAGAGAGAATTGACTCTAATTTATAAGAAATCAAACCATTCCCCAGTTGATAAATGGTCAAAGGATATGAACAGACAAAACTCAGACAAAGAAATTGAAACTATTTATAGGCATATGAAAATATGCTCCAAATCATTATTAATCAGAGAAATGCAAATTAAGACAACTCTGAGATACCACTACATTCCTGTAAGATTGGCTAGAGTGACAGGGAAAGATAATGTGGAATGTTGGAGGGGATGTGGGAAAACAGGGACACTGACATGTTGTTGGTGGAATTGTGAACACATCCAGCCATTCTGGAGAGCAATTTGGAACTATGCTCAAAAAGTTATAAAACTGTGCATACCCTTTGATCCAGCAGTGTTTCTACTGGGCTTATACCCCAAAGAGATATTAAAGAAGGGAAAGGGACCTGTATGTGCCAAAATGTTTGTGGTAGCCCTGTTTGTAGTGGTTAGAAGTTGGAAAATGAATGGATGTCCATCAATTGGAGAATGGTTGAGTAAATTGTGGTATATGAACGTTATGGAATACTATTATTCTGTAAGGAATAACCAGCAGGATGAATACAGAGAGGACTAGTGAGACTTACATGAACTGATGCTGAGTGAAATGAGCAGAACCAGGAGATCATTATATACCAACAATGATATTGTTTGAGGATGTATTCTGATGGAAGTGGATCTCTTCGATAAAAAGAGCTAATTCAGTTTCAATTGATCAAAGATGGACAGAAGCAACTACCCCCAAAGAAAGAACACTGGGAGATGAATATAAACTGCTTGCATTTTTGTTTTTCTTCCCGGATTATTTATACCTTCTGAATTCAACTCTCCCTGTGCAACAAGAAAACTGTTCAGTTCTGCACACATATATTGTATCCAGGATATACTGTAACCTATTCAACATGTAAAGGATTGCTTGCCATCTGGAGGAGGGGGTGGAGGGAGGGAGGAGAAAAATCAGAACAAAAGTGAATGCAAGTGATAATGCTGTAAAAAATTACCCTGGCATGAGTTCTATCAATAAAAAGTTATTAAACACACACACACACACAACACACACACACACACACACTCAAAGTCAGAATCTACAATCTATTGTTTACAGAAAACACATTTAAAACAGGGAGATACATACAGAGTAAAGGTAAAAGGCTGGAGCAGAATCTATTATGCATCAGGTGAAGTCAAAAAAGCTGGGGTAGCCATCCTTATCTCAGATCAAGCAAAAGCAAAGATTGATCTCATTAAAAGAGATAAGGAAGGAAACTATATCTTGCTTAAGGGTACTATAGACAATGAAGCAATATCAGTATTAAACATATACGTACCAAGTTGTATAGCATCCAACTTCCTAAAGGAAAAGTTAAGAGAGTTGTGAGAAGAAATAGACAGCAAAAATATAATAGTGGGAGATCTCAATCTTGCACTCTCAGATTTAGATAAATCAAATCACAAAACAAATAAGAAAGAAATTAAAGAGGTAAATAGAATATTAGAAAAATTAGACACAATAGATACCTGGAGAAAACTGAATGGTGACAGAAAGGAGTATACTTTCTTCTCAGCAGTTCACGGAACTTACACAAAAATTGACCTTATATTAGGACACAAAGACCTCAAAAATAAATGCAGGAAGGCAGAAATAGTAAATGCTTTCTTTTCAGATCACAATGCAATAAAAACTACATTCAATAAAAAGTTGGGTATAAATAGACCAAAGAGTAATTGGAAACTAAATAATCTCATCTTAAAGAATGATTGGGTGAAATAGCAAATTATAGACACAATTAATAATTTCACTCAAGATAATGACAATGATGACACATCATATCAAAATTTAGGGGAGGCAGCCAAAGTGCTAATGAGGGGAAATTTTATATCCTTAGAGGCTTACTTGAATAAAATAGAGAAAGAGAAGATCAATGAATTGGGCCTGCAACTTAAAAAGCTAGAAAAAGACCAAATTAAAAACCCTCAATCAATTACTAAACTTGAAATTCTAAAATTAAAAGGAGAAATTAATAATATAGAAAGTAAAAAAATCTATTGAATTAATAAATAAGAGTTGGTTTAATGAAAAAAAAAACAATAAAACTGATAAACTTTTGGTAAATCTGATTAGAAAAAAGAGAGAGGAAAATCAAATTAGTAGTCTTCAAAATGAAAGGGGAGAACTTTCCACCAATGAAGAGGAAATTAAAGAAATAATAAGGGGTTACTTTGCCCAACTTTATGCCAATAAATTTGATAACCTAAGCGAAATGGATGACTACCCAAAAATATAGGCTTCCCAGATTATCAGAGGAGGAAGTAAATTGCTTAATTAGTCCCATTTCAGAAAAAAAGAAATAGAACAAGCTATTAATCCACTCCCTAAAAAAAAAAAAATCCCCAGGATCAGATGGATTTACATGTGAATTCTACCAAACATTCAAAGAACAATTAGCCCTAATGCTTTATAAACTATTTGAAAAAAAGTAGGCAATAAAAGATTCCTACCAAATTCCTTTTATGACACAGACATGGTACTGATACCTAAACCAGGTAGGTTGAAAACAGAGAAAGAAAATTATAGACCAATCTCCCTAAGGAATATTGATGCTAAAATCTTAAATAAGATATTAGCAAAAAGACTACAGAAAATCATCCCTAGGATAATATACCATGATCAAGTAGGATTTATACCAGGAATGCAGTGCTGGTTCAATATTACGAAAACTATCAGTATAATTGGCCATATTAATAATCAAATTAATAAAAACCATTTGATCATCTCAATAGATGCAGAAAAAGCATTTGATAAAATCCAACATCCATTCCTATTAAAAACTCTTGAGAGTATAGGAATAAATGGACTTTTTTTTTTTTTTTTTTTTTTTTTTTTTTTTTAATAATCAGTAGCATCTACTTAAAACCAGCAGTAAGCATCATATGTAACGGGGACAAACTGCAACCATTCCCAATAAGATCAGAAGTGAAACAAGGTTGCCACTATCACTGTTACTATTTAATATTGTATTAGAAATGTTAGCTTTGGCAATAAGAGTTGAGAAAGAGATTAAAGGAATAAGAATAGGCAATGAGGAAACCAAATTATCACTCTTTGCTGATGATATGATGGTATACTTAGAGAACCCCAGAGAGTCTACTAAAAAGTTATTAGAAACAATCTACACCTTTAGCAAAGTTGCAGGATACAAAATAAACCCACATAAGTCATCAGCATTCTTATATATCACTAACAAAACCCAACAGTTAGAGTTATAAAGAGAAATTCCATTTAAAGTAACTACTGATTGTATAAAATATTTAGGAATCTATCTGTCAAGGGAAAATCAGAGTCTTTATGAGCAAAACTACAAAACACTTTCCATACAAATTAAGTCTGATCCAACCAACTGGAAAAATATTAAATGCTCTTAGATTGGGCAAGCAAATCTAATAAAGATGACAATACTTCCTAAACTAATCTATTTATTTAGCGCTATACCAATCAGCCTCCCAAAAAACTATTTTGATGACCTAGAAAAAATAACAACAAAGTTCATATGGAAAAACAAAAGGTTAAGAATTTCAAGGGAATTAATGAAAAAAAAATCAAATGAAGGTGGCCTAGCTATACCAGATCTAAAATTATATTATAAAGTAGCAGTTACTAAAACCATCTGGTATTGGCTAAGAAATAGACTAGTTGATCAATGGAATAGGTTAGGCTGAAAGGACAAAATAGCCAATAACTTTAATTATCTAGTGTTCAACTAACCCAAAGACCCCAGTTTTTGGGATAAGAACGCATTATTTGACAAAAATTGCTAGGAAAATTGGAAATTAGTATGGAAAAAACTAGGCATTGACCCACACTTAACACCATACACCAAGATAAGGTCAAAATGGGTTCATGACCTAGGCATAAAGAATGAGTTTGTAAATAAATCGGAAGAGCATAGGATAGTTTACCTCTCAGACCTGTGGAAGAGGAAGGAATTTATGACCAAAGAAGAACTAGAGATCACTATTGACCACAAAATAGAAAATTTTGATTATATCAAATTGAAATGTTTTTGTACAAACAAAACAAATGCAGACAAGATCAGAAGGGAAACAATGAACTGGGAAAACATCTTTTACATTCAAAGGTTCTGATAAAGGCCTTGTTTCCAAAATATATAGAGAATTGACTCTAATTTATAAGAAATCAAACCATTCCCCAGTTGATAAATGGTCAAAGGATATGAACAGACAATTCTCAGCTGAAGAAATTGAAACTATTTCTAGTCACATGAAAATATGCTCCAAATCATTATTAATCAGAGAAATCCAAATTAAGACAACTCTGAGATACCACTACACACCTGTCAGATTGGCTAGAATGACAGGGAAAGATAATGTGGAATGTTGGCGGGGATGTGGGAAAACAGGGACACTGATACATTGTTGGTGGAATTGTGAACACATCCAGCCACTCTGGAGAGCAATTTGGAACTATGCTCAAAAAGTTATCAAACTGTGCATACCCTTTGATCCAGCAGTGTTTCTACTGGGCTTATACCTCAAAGAGATACTAAAGAGGGAAAAGGGACCTGTATGTGCCAAAATGTTTATGGCAGCCCTGTTTGTAGTGGCTAGAAGCTGGAAAATGAATGGATGCCCATCAATTGGAGAATGGTTGAGTAAATTGTGGTATATGAACATTATGGAATATGACCAGCAGGATGAATGCAGAGAGGATTGATGAGACTTACACGAACTGATACTAAGTAAAATGAGCAGAACCAGGAGATCATTATATACCTCAACAGCGATATTGTATGAGGATGTATTCTGATGGAAGTGGATCTCTGTCATAAAGAGATCTAATTCAGTTTCAGTTGATCAAGGATGGACAGAAGCAGCTACACCCAAAGAAAGAATACTGGGAAATGAATAAAAACTGCTTACATTTTTGTTTTTCTTCTCGGGTTATTTATACCTTCTGAATCCAATTCTCCCTGTGCAACAAGAAAACTGTTTGTTTCTGCACACATATATTGTATCTAGGATATACTGTAACCTATTTGACATGTATAGGACTGATTGCCATCTAGGAGAGGGAGTGAAGGAAAGGAGGGGAAAAAAATCGAAACAGAAGTGAGTGCAAGGAATAATGCTATAAAAAACTACCCTGGAATGGTTTCTGTCAATAAAAAGTAAAAAAAAAAAGATCTGGTGTGCTGAGGGGCTAGGGCTCTGATGGCTGCACACCAAACTTTGACCTCATTGCCACAGATCCTCTCCACTGACCTTTGGAGTTCTTCCTGGTGTCCCCAGCCTGAGAGATCCAGAAGCCTCCAGCATTGCTGCTGATTCAAAGGTCCTACCTTACTGATGCAAGAGTCTGGGCTCAGGCTGTGGTTTTGTGCATCAGGTTTCCACCCTGGTTCCACAGACTTTTTCTGCTGACCTTCCATGTCCTCTTTGGCTTCTCTGGGCTGAAAAGTCTGGAAGTCACCAGTACTCCTGCTCATTTAGAGGTCAGGCCTAGGCTGGAGTTAAGACTGGGTCTGGGTATGGGGCTGCTGAGATGTCCCACACTGGGCCTGCACATTGGATTCACACCCTAGTGTCACAGATTTTTTTTGCTGAGCTTCTAAGTTATCTTCAGCTGGAAAATGTTCTATTCCATGTTTTTTTTTTTTTTTTTTTGTTTTTGTTTTTTGTTTTTGTTTTTTGTTTTTTTGTATTTTGATCCCCTAAAATTTGTTTAGAGTCATTATTTAAAAGAATTTGGAATGGTTTGTGGGAGATGTTGGGTGAGTTTCGATTTTTATTCTGCCTTCTTGGCTCTTTTCACTCTAGACATCATTTTCAAAGCTACAATGGTCTTCTGTTCTTCCTTTGTTTAATTCTCTGCTATGTACCTTATTTTTTCCCTTCTTCCCTTCCCATCACTAGTGTGTGTGTGTGTGTGTGTGTGTGTGTGCGCGCGCACACATATAGAACCATACCATACATAGTTGTATTTATTCTCTGCATGTGAATAGCATCTTCCTTCATAGGTTCTTCATAATTGATTTGAATATTTTTTGATACTCAAACGACTTAGTCATTCAAAATTGTTCATAGAGCAATATTGATTTTAATGTGCACAATGTTCTTTTGATTCTTCTCATTTCATTCTTTATTAGATCATGCAAGTCTTTTGATGTTTCTTTTATTAAATCAACCAGCTCATCATTTCTTATGGGACAAAATTATTTCATTACAATCATTCATTTGGTTGTTCCCCAATTGATGGCATAAGTTCAATTTCCAGTTCTTTGTCACCACAAAGAGTTGCTCTAAATATTTTAGAACTTATAAGTTCTTTTTTTTTTTCCCTACACACCTTAGGAAACAGGTCTAATAGAGGAATTTCTGAGTTAAAGACTATACAGTTTCATAATTTTGAGGGCATAATTTCTTCAAAATGGTTGAATCCATTTGTAATTGCACAAGTTTTATCCCAATTAATGTCCTAATTTGTCCACATCTCTTCCAACATTTGTTGCTTTCTTTTATTATTTTACCCAATATGAAATTTATAAAATGATATCTCAAAGTTGTTTTAATTTGTATTTCTCTAATCAATAGTGATTTAGAGAATGAATTTACAAATTTTTTTTATTTCTTCATTGAAAAACTTCCTGTTCAGCACATTTAGTGGCACTCCAGAATTTTCTTACTTTAGAAGTCTTTTTTTGTTTGTTTGTTTGTTTAATAAATTTATTTATTTTCATTGCTTTATGGATCATGTTGGGAGAAAAAAAATCACAGCAAAAAAAAAAAAAAAAAACCATAGGAGAGATAAAAAAGTAGAAAAAAAAAAGAAGTGAAATAGCACGTATTGAGTTACATTCAGTCTCCTTAGTTCTTTGCCAAACAAATAGCATTTTCTGTCCTAAGTCTTTTGGGATTGCTTTGAATTACTGTACTACTGAGAACAACCAAGTCTTTTATAGTTGATAATCACACATTATTGCTGTTATATACAATATATTTCTGGTTCTGCTTGTTTCACTCAGCATCAGTTCATGTAAACCTTTTCAGATCTTTCTATGATCAGCTTGTTTATTATTATTTTTTATAGAACAATAATAATCCATTATTTCATCTATTACAACTTGTTCAGCCATTCCCCAATTAATGGACACCCATACCTTTCCCCAATTCTTTTCAACATCCAAAAGAGCTGCCACAAACATTTTTTTTCAAATGTGGGTCTTTTTTCTCCTTTATGATCTCTTTGGGATACAGTCTCAGTAATGGCACTGCAGTGTCAAAGGGTATGCATAATTTGATGGCCTTTTGGGCATAGTTCCAGATTGCTCTGCATAATGGTTGGATAATTTCACAATTTCACCAATTATTTATTAGTGTCCCAGTTTTCCCATATCCCCTCCAATATTTGTCATTATCTTTTCCTATCATCTTAGCCAATATAAGAGGTCTGAGGTGGTATCTCAGAGTTATTTTAATTTGCATTTCTCTAATCAAGAGTGATTTGGAGCATTTTTTCATATAACTATAAATGTCTTTAATTTAATTATCTGAAAATTGTCTGTTCATATCCTTTGACCATTTATCAATTGGGGAAAGCTCCAGAAGTCTTGATTGAAACATTTTATGCAAAAGCCATGGACTGGTGGAAGTCTGTTATGTTTTTATGTAAAATGCCAGTTGGTGAGTCTCCTTTTCCTTATGATGATAGTTTTTTTTTTTTTTTTTACAGTATTGTAAATGATGAAATAAGGTATTCACAATTCTTATCTATGGAAGCCATTTTCACCATGAGAAGCCTACTGAGAAGAAATCCAGAATGATGCCTGGGAACTAGTGAGAAAGATGCAGGGAATATTGAAATACACCCATTTTCCCAGCTAATTGATTTGAATACTTTGCTGGTTAAGAAAGTAAAGCCACCATGTTTTCTTCCATCCTATGATTAGTGTCTTTGTTAATAAATAGCTCTCCTTTGGGTCAAACTTGAATCCTAAATTGAAGTTCTTTTAGATTATCTTTAAGTTTTACTAATATCCTTGCAGAGACAAATGGGAGGGAAGAAGTACTATGGCAAATAGGAAAGAATATGAGAAACAGTTGAAAAGGTTGAGTAGGCATGGATAAGGTGGTAAACTACCTTACTAGGAGGAATGACAACCTCTGAAAAATCACAGATCCATTGAGATCTACCCATTCCAAAGATAGGATTAGGAACTGAATCAATGGGAACTCACTTCAAATCTCATTACAACAATCATCACTAGCATGGTTCCTAATGTTTTCTATGATTTCTTTCTAACAATATTTGAAGTGAGGGTTTAAAAATTCTTTTGTTAGACAGAGATTTGTATGTAATTTTACTTATTACAAGAGTATTTCTTCCACTGAAGTTCTCTTATGTATTACTCTGGTATTTGATTAAACCAGGATTCTTGAAGGCTATGAAAGTGAATCTTGAAAGGTTTTATCAAGTTTTAAGAAAAAAAAAAAAAAACTACAAGATTATAATTCATGTTTATCATGAGAGGATTAGATTTAATTCAGATAGTCTTATATGAGGTTGTTTTAGTCACAGCTACTCATGGAAATAATAAGGCAAATTGGAGTTAATATCTGCTTGAGGTAAAGACATCATTAAAATCATAGCTCTTTGAAATATGGAAAAAAAAAAAAACATTACTGGAACATCATTTGTGATCATGTCCTACCTATGGCATCTCCCTCAAGATTACCTCGGGCTTCCCAATATACTTTATATAAGTGGTCTCATCAGCTCCATGAGTTGAATTACCATTTCTATCCTGATGAGGCTCATATATAGCTATTTTAATTATTCTTTTAAACTACAGACCTATATTACCAACTGCCTATCAATATTTCCAAATGGATATCTTGTAGATACTTCATTAGTAGTATTCAGTACTATTCATACTATAACCCTGTCCAAATCCCATTTATGTGATTCTCTCCTTATTGGTGGAGGTGAATACCCTATTGTAAATGAGAGTAATGTGGACTTGGTGAGAAAGCTTCAGTTCTCAGTGAGTCACTCTGAGATTCTTTAAGGGAGAATCCCTTTTGAATCTCCTTTGGGGATTCTTTTTTTTTTTTTTTAATTTACTTTATAATAACTTTTTATTGACAGAACCAATGCCAAGGTATTTTTTAACAACATTATTCCTTGCACTCACTTCTGTTCCGATTTTTCCCCTCCCTCCTTCCATTCCCCTCCCCTAGATAGCAAACAGTCTTATATATGTTAAATATGTTGCAGTATATCTTAGATACAATATATGTATGCAGAACCGAGCAGTTCTCTTGTTGCATAGGGAGAATTGGATTTAGAAGGTAAAAGTAACTCGGGAAGAAAAACAAAAATGCAAATAGTTTACATTCATTTCCCAGTGTTCTTTCTTTAGGTGTAGCTGTTTCTGTCCATCACTGATCTATTGAAACTGAGTTAGAGGGACTTCCGGCAAAGATGGCGGAGAGGAGGCACACAGCTATGTAAGCTCTGTGTTTTTCTCTCATAATCCATTTCATTACAAGCCTCTGAATTAATGCTTGACTGAAAAAAAAAATAGTTACCAAGAGAAGACATCCTTGAAACTCACCAAGAAAGGTCTGTTTTTGCTCAAGGGTGGGGACAGTTTTAGATTGGGCACAGGCTGGGGGAAGCAGCAGCGAGAGCACAGGAGCAGAGCAGAGAGGGGTTGGGATGTGATTGCAGCTGTCTCTGCGGGGAGAGCTTTGTTACAGATTGGTTACTTTGCCCTGGCAGCAAGTCAGCAGCCCAGCAGAGAAGCTAAAAACACCGGGGGTGAAGAATACAACCCCAAACAGCTGGAGTCTCTCGGGACCTGGCCACCCTTCCCCCACAGTTTCTCAGCACGCTCTCAGAGTCTCAGAGCGCAGGAGCAGCACAGTCGGGCTAGTGCCTCGCTGCTGCCCCGGCAGTCTGTAGAGGAAGCTCGGTAACACCACCCAGCCCCTCCCCCCAAAAAAGCAGACTCCATTTAGGGGTTTATTCTTTTGTTTCTTTGCTAGTTTGTCTTTGATTCTTTGACAAAATGAGCAAAAAATTGAAGAGGACTTTAATCCTTGACAGCTTCTATACAGATAGAGAGCAGACTCTAAACCCTGAGGAGACTAAAAACAGACTGTCTCCAGGTGAATCCCCAAAGGAGATCATCTGTTCCTCAGCACAGACGAATCTCATAGAAGAAATTAAAAAGGCTCTCACAAGAGAGCTAGAAGAAAAATGGGAAAAGGAGAGGGAGGCTTGGCAAGAGAGGCTGGAGAAGTCATCCCACTCATTTAAAGAGAGATTGGATAAAGAAATAAAATCCTTGAAAACTAGGATTAGTGAACTGGAAACAGAAAATAGCTCTCTAAAAAACAAAATTGGCGAAATGGAAAAAAATTCCATAGAACAAAAGAACTCAATTGGACAATTAGAAAAAGATTTTTAAAAAGTGAGTGAAGAAAATACTTCATTGAAAATCAGATTCGAACAAATGGAATTGAATGACTCGAGGAGACAAGAAGAATCAGTCAAGCAAATTCAAAAAAAAAATCAAACAATGGAAAAGAATGTGAAATATCTTCTGGGGAAAATAACAGACCTGGAAAACAGATCCAGGAGAGACAATCTGAGAAACATTGGACTTCCAGAAAAGTATGATGAAAAAAAGAGCCTGGACACTATTTTCCAGGAAATTATCAAAGAGAACTGCCCAGAAGTCATAGAAACAGAGAGTAAAATAGACATTGAAACAATTCATCGGTCACCTACTGAAAGGGATCCTAAAATCAAAACACCAAGAAATATAGTGGCCAAATGCCAGAACCCTCAGATGAAGGAAAAAATACTGCAAGTGGCTAGAAAAACCCAATTCAAGTATTGAGGAGCCACAATAAGGATCACCCAGGATCTAGCAGCATCCACATTAAAGTATTGAAGGGCCTGGAATATGATATTCCGAAAGGCTAAGGAACTTGGTATGCAACCAAAAATAACTTACCCAGCTAGAATGAGCATCTTTTTCCAGGGAAGAAGATGGACATTCAACGAAGTAAGTGAATTTCACCTATTTTTGATGAAAAAGCCAGAACTTAACAAAAAGTTTGATCTACAAATATAGAACTCAAGAGAAATCTAAAAAGGTAAAGATTAATCTTGGGAACTATATTTCGGCTATAAAGATGTATAAAGAATACATGTATACCTTGTTCTAGAAAATAGATGTGGAAAGGACATTGTACCAGAAAAAGGGTAAAGTGGTGGTACTACATCTCACGAAGAGGCAAAGGAAACCTATTATATCTGAGAGAATGAATGGAAGGGAATGAATATAGTGGGTATCTTACTGCCTTCAGAATTGGCTTTAAGAGAAAAAATTTAGATATATTCAATCTATGGTGAAACTTCTCCCACCTCATTGAAAAGTGAGAACAGAAAAGTGAAAAGAGAAGGAATAAGCTAAGCAGAAGGGAATATGGGAACTGGGAGGGAAAGGAGTAAGATAGGGGGAGGAACTCTAAGGTGGGAGGAGGGATACTAAAAAGGGAGGGCTGTGAGAAGCAAGGGGTGCTCACAAGCTTAATACTGGGAAGGGGGGTAAGGGGAAAAGAAGGGAGAAAAGCATAAACCGGGGTTAACAAGATGGCAAGTAATACAGAATTAGTAATTTTAACCATAAATGTGAATGGGGTAAACTCCCCCATAAAGAGGAAGCGGTTAGCAGAATGGATTAAAAGCCAAAATCCTACAATATGTTGTTTACAGGAAATATACCTGAAGTGGGGAAATACATGCAGGTTAAAGGTAAAAGGTTGGAGCAAAATCTACTATGCTTCAGGTGAAGTCAAAAAAGCAGGGGTAGCCATCCTGATCACAGATCAAGCTGAAGCAAAAATTGATCTAATTAAAAGAGATAAGGAAGGGAACTATATCTTGCTAAAGGGTAGCATGGATAATGAAGCAATATCAATATTAAATATATATGCACCAAGTGGTGTAGCATCTAAATTCTTAAAAGAGAAATTAAGCGAGCTTCAAGAAGAAATAGACAGCAAAACTAGAATAGTGGGAGATCTCAACCTTGCACTCTCAGAATTAGATAAATCAAATCACAAAATAAATAAGAAAGAAGTCAAAGAGGTAAATAGAATATCAGAAAAAAAATAGATATGATAGATCTCTGGAGAAAATGTAATGGAGACAAAAAGGAGTACACTTTCTTTTCAGCAGTTCATGGAACCTATACAAAAATTGACCATATATTAGGACATAAAAACCTCCAACTCAAATGCAGTAAGGCAGAAATAGTAAATGCATCCTTTTCAGACCACGATGCAATGAAAATTACATTGAACAAAAAGCCAGGAGAAAGTAGACCAAAAAATAATTGGAAACTAAATAATCTCACACTAAAGAATGATTGGGTGAAACAGCAAATCATAGACATAATTAATAACTTCACCCAAGAAAACGATAATAATGAGACATCATACCAAAATGTATGGGATGCAGCCAAAGCAGTAATAAGGGGGAATTTCATATCTCTAGAGGCCTATTTGTATAAAATAGAGAAAGAGAAAGTCAATGAATTGGGCTTGCAATTAAAAATACTAGAAAAGGAACAGATTAAAAACCCCCAGTCAAACACTGAACTTGAAATTCTAAAAATAAAAGGAGAGATCAATAAAATTGAAAGTAAAAAAAAAAAAAAACTATTGAATTAATTATTAAAACTAAGAGTTGGTTCTATGAAAAAACAAACAAAATAGACAAACCCTTAGTAAATCTGATTAAAAAAAGGAAAGAGGAAAATCAAATTGTTAGTCTTAAAAATGAAAAGGGAGAACTCGCCACTAATGAAGAGGAAATTAGAGCAATAATTAGGAGTTACTTTGCCCAACTTTATGCCAATAAATTCGACAACTTAAATGAAATAGAAGAATACCTCCAAAAATATAGCTTGCCCAAACTAACAGAGGAAGAAGTAAATATCCTAAACAGTCCAATCTCAGAAAAAGAAATAGAACAAACTATCAATCAACTCCCTAAGAAAAAATCCCCAGGACCAGATGGATTTACATGTGAATTCTACCAAGCATTTAAAGAACAATTAATTCCAATGTTATATAAAATATTTGAAAAAATAGGGATTGAAGGAGTCCTACCAAACTCCTTTTATGACACAGACATGGTACTGATACCTAAACCAAGTAGGCTGAAAACAGAGAAAAAAATATAGACCAATCTCCCTAATGAATATTGATGCTAAAATCTTAAATAAAATATTAGCAAAAAGATTACAGAAAATCATCCCCACGATTACACTATGACCAAGTAGGATTTATACCAGGAATGCAGGGCTGGTTCAATATAAGGAAAACTATTAGCATAATTAGCTATATCAATAACCAATCAAACAAACACCATATGATCATCTCAATAGATGCAGAAAAAGCATTTGATAAAATCCAACATCCATTCCTAATAAAAACACTTGAGAGCATAGGAATAAATGGACTTTTCCTTAAAATAGTCAGGAGCATATATTTAAAACCATCAGTAAGCATCATATGCAATGGGGAAAAACTAGAACCTTTCCCAGTAAGATCTGGAGTGAAGCAAGGTTGCCCACTATCACCATTATTATTCAATATTGTATTAGAAACACTAGCCTCTGCAATAAGAGTCGAGAAAGATATTAAAGGAATTAGAGTAGGCAATGAGGAAACCAAACTATCACTCTTTGAAGATGATATGATGGTATACCTAGAGAATCCCAGAGATTCTACTAAAAAGCTATTAGAAATAATTCATAATTTTAGCAAAGTAGCTGGCTACAAAATTAATCCCCATAAATCCTCAGCATTTTTATACATCACCAACAAAACCCAACAGCAAGAGATACAAAGAGAAATTCCATTTAGAATAACTGTTGATAGCATAAAATATTTGGGAATCTGTCTACCAAAGGAAAGTCAGGAATTATATGAACAAAATTACAAAAAAGTCTCCACACAAATAAAGTCAGACTTAAATAATTGGAAAAATATTAAGTGTTCTTGGATAGGCCGAGGAATATAATAAAGATGACAATACTCCCTAAACTAATCTATTTATTTAGTGCTATACCAATCAGACTTCCAAGAAAATATGTTAATGATCCAGAAAAAATAACAACAAAATTCATATGGAACAATAAAAAGTCAAGAATCTCAAGGGAATTAATGAAAAAAAATCAAATGAAGGTGGCCTAGCGGTACCTGATCTAAAATTATATTATAAAGCAGCAGTCACCAAAACCCTTTGGTATTGGCTAAGAAATAGATTAGTTGATCAGTGAAAAAGGTTAGGTTCACAAGACAGAATAGTCAACTATAACAATCTAGTGTTTGACAAACCCAAAGATCCTAACTTTTGGGATAAGAATTCATTATTTGATAAAAACTGCTGGGATAACTGGAAATTAGTATGGCAGAAATTAGGCATTGACCCACACTTAACACCATATACCAAGATAAGATCAAAATGGGTCCATGACCTAGACATAAAGAACAAGATTATAAATAAATTAGAGGAACATAGGATAGTTTATCTCTCAGACTTGTGGAGGAGAAAGAAATTTGTGACCAAAGATGAACTAGAGATCATTACTGATCACAAAATAGAAAATTTTGATTACATCAAATTAAAAAGCCTTTGTACAAACAAAACTAATGCGAACAAGATTAGAAGGGAAGCAACAAACTGGGAAAACATTTTCACAGTTAAAGGTTCTGATAAAGGCCTCATTTCCAAAATATATAGAGAACTGACTCAAATTTATAAGAAATCAAGCCATTCTCCAATTGATAAACGGTCAAAGGATATGAACAGAGAATTTTCAGATGATGAAATTGAAATTATTGCCACTCATATGAAAGAGTGTTCCAAATCATTATTGATCAGAGAAATGCAAATTAAGACAACTCTAAGATCTCACTACACACCTGTCAGATTGGCTAAGATGACAGGAAAAAATAATGATGAATGTTGGAGGGGATGTGGGAAAACCGGGACACTGATGCATTGTTGGTGGAGTTGTGAACAAATCCAACCATTCTGGAGAGCAATCTGGAATTATGCCCCAAAAGTTATCAAACTGTGCATACCCTTTGATCCAGCAGTGCTACTACTGGGCTTATACCCCAAAGAGATACTAAAGAAGGGGAAGTGATCTGTATGTGCCAAAATGTTTGTGGCAGCCCTGTTTGTAGTGGCTAGAAACTGGAAATTGAATGGATGCCCATCAATTGGAGAATGGCTGGATAAATTATGGTATATGAATGTTATGGAATATTATTGTTCTGTAAGAAATGACCAGCAGGATGAATACAGAGAGGCTTGGCAAGACTTACATGAACTGATGCTAAGTGAAATGAGCAGAATCAGGAGATCATTATACACTTCGACAATGATATTGTATGAGAATGTATTCTGATGGAAGTGGATTTCTTTGACAAAGAGACCTACCTGAGTTTCAATTGATAAATGATGGACAGAAGCAGCTACAACCAATGAAAGAACACTGGGAAACGAATATGAACTATCTGCATTTTTGTTTTTCTTCCCGGGTTATTTTTACCTTCTGAATCCAATTCTCCCTGTGCAACAAGAGAACTGTTCGGTTCTGCAAACATATTGTATCTAGAATATACTGCTACATATCTAACACATATAGGACTGCTTGCCATCTAGGGGAGGAGGTGGAGGAGGGAGGGGAAAAATCGGAACAGAAATGAGTGCAAGGGATAATGTTGTAAAAAAATTACCCTGGCATGGATTCTGTCAGTATAAAGTTATTATAAAATAAAAGAAAATATAAAAAAAAAAGAAAAAAAAAAGAAACTGTGTTAGGTCTCTTTGTCGGAGATATCCACTTCTATCAGAATACATCTTCATACAGTATCGTTGTTGAGGTGTATAATGATCTCCTGATTCTGCTATAGATATCAGAAAGATCTTAGATGAATGCACAGGGGTAAGTAGTGGAAATGTTTGGAATACTTTATTCTTACTGCCAAGATAGCTAGAATGCATAGTTCTGCTAACATTACCTCATAATGAAACTTTACTTGTTCTCTTCCTTCAGTTGTGCCTCCCCATTAATTGTATATTTTGTAATTATTTCATATGAACTTTTTAATGTATAAATGTTTCTCCCCCCCAAAAAAAATGTAGCAAATGTTTTGAGAGCAAAGCAGTTTCTTTTTTATCTTTGCATTCTAAAAAACATGCAATGTCTGATACATAGTAGGTATTTGATGTTTGTTGAATGATCAAATGTTAGTATAATGGAATTTATCTTGTAATTGATATTCATTAAATTACCATTAGAATGATGTTGGCTGGAAATGCCTAAGAGGTTAATCAACTCTTAAACCCCATGCTCAGAGTGATTGATAATACTAAATTACTGGATGTAATACCTCCTTCTCAGCCCTTACTATATCACACTGCTTTGCATCACAGTTGTTATATCAAAAATATGTGCCTTTGCACTCTTACCTCTCTCTTCTCCACACATTCTCTGCTTTGTTTCTTGAGGGTAAAAGAGAAAAAATAATTTTAATTTGCCAGCATTTACGGTACTCAGACTTTATGTAACTTTTGGGTTAGCTTCATGAATAAATTTTTAAAAAAACAAAACTGTCTTCTTGTTCTTTAGCTTATCCCATATCTGGAATCATTCCACATTCAAAACTGAATATGAAGTGACCTCGATATTTGTTCCCACAAATATTCAAAAAAGAAACTTACTTTCAGGCCAATTTATGGTTGTTTCTTCATACAAAACAGAACTCTGTTGGAAATTTCTGATCAGAACCAGCTTTGCAAGCAAAGAGAACTCATTTCAATGAAAATAATTCCATGTTACCATGTTTGACATCCATTTGCTTAATTTCTAGTAATTAAATTGCTCTGGTGCAGCAAGAGGATTTCATGTCATCTAAAAATCCCAACTGCACCCATCATAGAGGACAAATGATATCACTCAAATATACTCCATCTACTGAGATTCCTGGAGTATGTTCCATAGTCTCAGAAGGAAAATAAAAAGAAGCCATTGATTATAAGTTGCAGCCAGTGCTCTGGCTTACTCTGACAAATAGGCCTTTAAGGTTTAAAAGCTTTCCTTTCCTCTTGGAGAGGCAAGTCCTCTGGCCTGAGCCTGAATGTGCTTGTAGGCTCATGATGCTGAAGAAGCATAAATTAGAAACAATTACACTGAACAGAACCAAGCCCAGCGGGGCATTCCTCCCTTTAAAGTGTAATGAGAAAAGGAAAAGGCAAAAAACTGAGGAACGTTAGCTGCCCTCTATTCTAGGCTCATCCGCCTTTCATTTAGAACAGCCCATGGCTCTTCTCCCCTGAGAGAGGGTTAGGTGAGGTCCTGTTTGAAGCTGTGCCCATTGGGGGAAGGGAGAAATGACTCAATAGTCTCATTTATACAATAGTAAAACTCTCCTGTGCAAGAGGAACCATGTTTGAACTTGGCAGGGCTCAGCAGTGTTATGGCATGATTCAGGCTTAGAAAGTCAATCTGACTTTTATAGTCTGAGTAATAATACCCCATAGGGATCCACTAAGTGTGTGGGTGTCCAGAATTTTCTACTGGAGATGAGAATTGGAATACAGATAGCAAGAGAAACCATCTTGCCTTGAAAGATATGTGGTAACCCTGGATATCCTTGGATAATCAGGATAAATAAAATGATAGAGAGCTACTGGAGAGAGAATAGAACTAGAAATACTAACTCTTTGCTAGGATTGTGTAAATCACTTTTCTTCTTTGGTTTTTCATAAGAATAAGGAGGATTTGAGTTGTATTTCTACCTAAGTATCTTTCATGGTGTTAGAATAAAAAGAAATAATAATTGGGAATGTTATTGAAAATACATGATCAAATTACATATGGCAACAAGAAAACTATACGACAATCCTGATAGATGTGGCTCTCTTCAACAATAAAATAATTCAAACCAGTTCCAATTGTTCAGTGATGAAGAGAGCTATCTACACCCAGAGAGAGGACTGTGGGAACTGAGTGTGGACCACAACATAGCATTCTCACTCTTTCTGTTGTTGTTTGTTTACATTTTTTCTCAATTTTTTTTCTTCTTGATCCAATTTTTCTTGTGCAGCAAGACAACTCTATAAATATATATACATATATTGGACTTAACATATATTTTAACATATTTAACATGAATTGGATTACTAAGGGTGGGGGATGGGGGGAGGAGGAGATAATTTGGAGGAGAATGCTTTGCAAAGGTCAATGTTGAAAAATCACCCACGCATATGTTTTGTAAATAAAAAAACTTTAATAAATACAAAAATAAAAAGTTTTTTTCCTTTTGATCAAGATCAGTACATGATACTAATTATTTTTATATTTTAAGGGTCCATGGTTTCATCTATTTTCTACTTTTATACAGATTCCTACACCTCTATGATTTGGTGCAGCATTCAGGAGTGCTGTTTGTGATCAATTGTGAATAACCCAGTGTCAGTAGATAAATAGACTTAGTCCTTACTTACATGAACCACTCCCCAACTCTATAACCTTCTGTCCATACTCCTTTTTTTTTTTCCTATAGGGAAGGATAAATTACACTTAACATAGATTATTAAGAAAACTAAATTCAATAATTCATCATGGACTTCAAACTATTTGTTAGAATGATTTGCACTGTATAAGTGATTATTACCAAATACAAAATTGCAAAATCATGAGGTTAGCAGATACCATGAGGTCCTTCTAATCCAATTCATATCTGAAAAAAGGATCTCCCTTATAGCCCCCAAAATGTCCAACACGTCTCAGCTTAAATAACTTCAGTAAAGTATTCTTCCTATTCTTGGTAAACTTGAATTTATTTGCTCTTTGTATCTTCTTCTCAAAGATCCTAATTTTGTTCTGAGGCCAAGCAAAACAAACCTTCTTGCCATAGGAGAGCCTTTTAAATATTTAAAATCATTTATGATATTTCCCTCTACTCAGCCCTCTTCAAAATGATCTCTTAGGGAATAAAGAATGAATATAACTATAAACAAAAAGTCCATAAGTTTTCAGAAATTCATCTCCATAAGACATTCAGCTCCATAATTTAAGCTTTTCATAATCAGAGTAGCTTTTCTTTCTAATCATACCTCTTATTATATTCCTCCACATCTATGTTCTAGGAAACCTGGTTCCTCTTTGTCCCACCCTGGTTCTTTATTCTTTTTCATATCCATGCAAATCAATTCAATTCATTACCCATCTATTGATGTCATTGCTTCTAACCTTTGACCACTGTTTCCAATGGTCAGAATGTTTTGCCCTCTCATCATCACCTACTAAATTCCTAGTCTTCTATTAAAGTTCGAATCAGATGCTATCTCATTCATAAATCAAATGATTTTTATTTGAAACATTTTTTGTACATGATTCTGAACTAATATTTAATTTCTCAGCCTCAATTTCTAGATCTCTTTAATTAGGATAAAACTGTAGCATGTACTTTATTTTGGGGGTAATTTAATCAGTTTATTAATAAGGCCTTATTTACAAAATTTACAGATTTTTAATAAAAGGATGGTAATTTGGTCTTTTCTCTTAGACCAAAGACAATCATGGGAACAAATTCACAGTTAGATACCCTTCTAACAAGAGATTGATGCTACTCCATCATCATATCACTCATATACAGGGAACATATCAGTATACCACACTACTTCCAGCTCTACTTGACTGCTCCCAGCCTTGAGTTATCTAATCAAAAGTATCTGAGTCCACCCAGACTCAAATAGAACAAAATGAGGTCCCAAGCCTTAGATTAAATTCCTTTATTCATTTAAAGATTGGGTGGGGTCTAATCAAGACCAAGTAAAGTTAAAGCAATTTCTTTTTTAGTAATGTCCTTCAGATTGAATGTTTAATCTCTCCCCAAATTATTTATTATTAATAATTTCTCACATTGTTCCATTTGATTCTATTCGAAGATGTGGTCTACCCAGTCAATCACTAACTGATAAGACAGATGCAATTAATCAAGGATTTTAAACTTTGGAACTTAAAATGAGAGGAGAAAATATAAGAGGGAAAAAAAGAGGGACTATTATTTGACAAAATCAAAGAGGACCATCCTCTTTGATAAGGAGGTATTATAGATAAAAGGCACTAAAGGAAAAAAGTAAATTACAAAATAAAATTAGCAGATGTTTCTCTGTTCCTGTGGAAACATCTGATGCAGTCTTGTGGTTTGGGTGCAGCCTCAAAACAGTTTTTCTCCAGCTCAGGTCACTTGTAGAATTTTTCTTCTCTACTAAAAATTTTCTACAAAATAGATCTTTTCCCCAACGTTAGTAAATAGTATTTTATTTTTTTCCAATTACATATAACAATAGTTTTCAACACTCATTTTTAAAAAGTTGTGAATTTACTTTTTCTTCCTTCCTCCTTTCCAACCCTTTTCCCCAAGAAATCAAGCAATCTGATATAGTTACATATTTGTAATCAGATAAACATATTCCCACATTAGTCATGTCTTGAAAGAAGAAACTAAACAAAAGGCAAAGTCACAACTTCCTGCTCAAAACAATAGCAATAACAATAACAAAAGTGGAAACAGGTTTCCTTGATCTGTATTCAGAGTCCATAGTTCTTTCTCTCTGCGTGGCTAGCATTTTTCATCATTGGAATTGTCTTAGATCATTGTATTGCTGCAAAGAGCTGTCAATCAAGTTTATCTTTGTACAACAGTGCTATTACTGTGTACAATATTCTCTTGATTTTGCTTACTTCACTCAGTATAACTTAATGTCTTTCCAAATTTTTCCTGAAATCTCCTTGATGATCATTTCTTATAGATCAATATTATTCCATCATATTCATGTGGTGATCTTCTTCTTCTCAAAACGCAGCCAGGTGATAAAAGTTCAGATCTTTTATTATCTCCAACATAGCCCGGTTAGCTTAGAGGCATATCTCTCTGCTTGGTTCCAAGAGCTCTCTCCAAATGTCTTTAAATCCAAAGGTCTGGTCCTTCAGCCTCTGCCTCTGCTTTCTTCAGCCTCCAGCCAGCTCCAGTCTTCATGTCATTCCGGTGAAATCTCGACTTGTAGCGTCTTCCTCTCAAGAACTCTCCGACTGGCCCATTGGCCTATTTATGCTCCTTCCAGAGAGAGGGATTATGGGTAGTTCTACTTAGTACCTTGTTTCAGGTTCTGCCCAAAACATCTTCTTGTAAGATTAGATCAACTCTAATTAGTTAGCAGTTAGTAAGGATTCCAACATCTCCCCCTTTCTTTTGTTTTAAAACATAGGGGGTTTCTGAGGGGGTACACATAAATCCATCAATATGGGCCAGAACTTTGTAACAGATATACATGGTATACATAAATCCATCAATATGGGAGGCATTATACATAATTTACATAAGTACATAGCAATATAACACAGGCTAGTAGTAATGTAACAACATGAATCAACCTAAAAATTTACACATGTCCATAAGTCCTAGAAACAGTCCAATAGGATTCCATTGTCCTTAGTTCATGTGCCAGGAATCCAATAGTTCCTGTAAGCCCTGAAGTACTGCAAAAGTCTCATCAACAATTTTTCATCTCAGGGAACCCAATGATTCTTTCTGGTTTTTCAAGAAGTAAAACAGTTTCATCTTGTGTTAGGAAATCCAATGATTCCTGAAGCTTTTAAAAGTCTTTTTAACAGTTTCATAGTCAGCCATCTGATTCTTTCTCCATCTGTGGAAATATAAGCAGATCCTCTTCCCCAAGCAGTTAATCTAATTCCCTTCTATTTACCAAATTTGGGATTTCTCCTCATCATCTGGTAATTACATTGGAGTCGTTTGCATTGGATATTGTCTTGTTGTCTTAAAAGGCCTGTATTCTTCCCAACTGTAATCCTGATTGCTTTTCTGTTGGTTGATGACATCAGAGTACTGAATTTCTAAAGTCTCTCTGGGTGTAACCTCAGCTGCTATCATGCCCCACCTGTCCTTTGATTGATACTTTGGAGCTGGGCCTTGCCTCTCCTTCCTCTGGGTCAATATACATTTAGAGGCCCAGTGAAAGCCTCGGTTACATTTTGGACATGGGGTTTTGGGTTTTCTCTCACCCTGTCTTCTCATTGTATCTCTGTATCTACATTGGGCTCTTAGATGTCCAATTTTTCTGCACTGAAAACATCGACGAGTTTCTCTAGAATTCCTCTGCCAAGAAGGACCTTGTCTTTCCATGTTCATCATAGTCTGGGCATAATAAGCATTTGTGCCCACTGTGGCACAGTGTCTTATGATTTCCTCTAAAGGAGCATCTTTGTCTAGCCCCCATATAATTCTCTTGCAAATCTCATTGGCATTTTCTTTAGCCAGATATCTGGTCATTATTTCTGTTGCTGCATTGTCTCCAATGGTTCTTATTACAGCTGTTTGTAAACGTCCCACAAAATCTGCAAAAGGTTCATTGGGACCTTGCTCTATTTTTGTGAAAGCATTATTTCCATCTTTCTGTCCAGGGAGAGAATTCCAAGCTTTTATTGCAGCCTTAGAAATTTGCTCATACACTGTTATGGGATAATAAATCTGTTCTGAACTCTCTGCATACTGACCTTCTCCAGTTAATTGGTCAAAAGCAACTTGTACAATAGCTCCTGTTTGCCTATTGCATTGGGCTTGAATCCTACATAATTCATGAAACTCCGAAAGCCACAATAAATTTTGTCCCGGTTCTAGACATGTTTTAGTGATGGATTTCCAGTCATTCGGGGTTAAGATTTCATAAGACAAATTATCCAGTAACATCTTCACATAAGATGATGTAGCCCCATAAAGAGTGCAACCCTTTTTCAAATCTTTAATTTTTCCCAAATTAAAAGGAGTGTATTTTCTCTCTTTTTGACCTGAGGAGTTGAGCTCTTCAATCACAGGATATGCATTTATAAAATCAGATATATCTTCTCCTTCATTTTTTGCTTTAATTAATGCTTTTTCTAATCTTGTCAAATTCTGCTTTACAGGAGAAGCTGACTGTGTTTCTGTCTCTCTCTCTCCCCCTTGTTCCACCCATGAAGGGTTAATTGTGGGGGGAGGGTCATGAGATGTGGAATCACCTAATTCCTCCTTCTGTGAAGTATCATACTCAGAATTGTAATTAACTCCATTCTCATCTGATTCGTCCTCCTTTTCACCTAGTAAAGTTGGCAATTCTTCCTCCTGTACTTTCCTTTTCATCATTCTATCACTTAAATAACTTCTTATAGCCAATTGTATTACATTATATGTATTAATTATTGAGTTAGGCCCATTTTTATCATAGAATTGACAAAGATCCTCTCCAACCAATTTCCATTCATTTAGATCTAATTCCTTATCAAGAGAGAAACAAGGACATATGTCCTTTACAGTTTGTAAAAATTCAGTGATTTGCTGTAAACTTATAATTAAACCTTGGCTTTCCATAATTTTGACAATGTTCTCTAAACATTTTCCTTGAACAGAAACAGGCTGTTTTCTAAATATCTGTCCCATCTTAGCTGAAATTCTACTTTAACTCTTCTAATAAAATTTCTTTGTTGCACTCACCCTAATTTCTGGGTTGAAGAGTCTTTTCCACTGGATCAGGATCGTAGCTTTTCCACTGAAATCCACTGAGGGGTCTGTTGGCCCCACGTTGGGCGCCAAAATGTGGTGATCTTCTTCTTCTCAAAACGCAGCCAGGTGATAAAAGTTCAGATCTTTTATTATCTCCAACATAGCCCGGTTAGCTTAGAGGCCTATCTCTCTGCTTGGTTCCAAGAGCTCTCTCCAAATGTCTTTAAATCCAAAGGTCTGGTCCTTCAGCCTCTGTCTCTGCTTTCTTCAGCCTCCAGCCAGCTCCAGTCTTCATGTCATTCCGGTGAAATCTCGACTTGTAGCGTCTTCCTCTCAAGAACTCTCCGACTGGCCCATTGGCCTATTTATGCTCCTTCCAGAGAGAGGGATTATGGGTAGTTCTACTTAGTACCTTGTTTCAGGTTCTGCCCAAAACATCTTCTTGTAAGATTAGATCAACTCTAATTAGTTAGCAGTTAGTAAGGATTCCAACATATTCATATAGCACAATTCACTTAGCCATTCCCAATTGATGAGCATTCACTCAATTTTCAATTATTTGTCATCACAAAAAAAGTTACTATAAATATTTTTGTACATGTAAGTTCTTTACCCTGTTTAATGAGTGGTATTGCTGGTTCAAAGAGCATGCACAGTTTTATAACCCTCTGCACATAGTTCCAAATTGTTCTCCAGAATGGTTGGATTAATTCACACTAATAAATCATTAGTATTCCAATTTTCCCACATATTCTCCAACATTTATCATTTTCCTTTTCTTTCATCTTAGCCAATCTGATACATGTGAGATGGTATCTCAAAGATGTTTTTAATTCTCATTTCTCTAATCAATAGTGATTTAGAGCATTCTTTCATAGGATTGTAGATAATTTTAATTTCTTCATTTGAAAACTGCCTGTCTATATCCTTTACCATTTCTTAATTGGGTAATGACTTGCATTCTCACAAATTTAACTCACTTCTCTACATATTTGAGAAATGAGGTTTTTATCAGAAACATTGGCTGTAAAAAAAAACTGTTTCCCATCTTTCTGCTATACTTTTAATGCTGGTTGCATTGGTTCTGTTTGTGCAAAATATTTTCAAGTAGAAATAATCAAAATTATCCATTTTGCATTTCATAATGGTTTCTATCACTTTTTGGTTATAAAATTT
This sequence comes from Antechinus flavipes, assembly GCF_016432865.1. NCBI lineage: Eukaryota > Metazoa > Chordata > Mammalia > Dasyuromorphia > Dasyuridae > Antechinus > Antechinus flavipes. The sequence goes on along the minus strand of NC_067399.1, from coordinate 174,218,329 downwards.
TCCCTTCTCCATAGATCTGACAGATATTCCTTCCTCTCCTAATTTGCTCATGGTTTTATTTTTTTATATCTAAACTATGTAACCATTTTGACTTTATCTTGATATATATTGTGCAATGTGGGTCTGTGGCTAGTTTCTGTCACAATATTTCCCAGCAGTTTTTGTAAAATATTGGATTCTTATTCTAGAATTTTCAGTCAATGAGTTTATCAAACAGTAGATCACTATAATAATTTGCTTCTGTTTGTATATGTAATCTATTCCACTGATGAAGCACTCTATTTTAAAGTCAGTACCAAATAATTTGATGATTGCCACTTTATGACAGTTTTAGATCTCATGCAGCTGGGTCACTTTTCTTTGCATTTCTTTTAAACAATTAATTCCATTGATATTCTTGACCTTTGGTTCTTCTAAATGAAGTTTGATATTATTTTTTTCTAGTTTTATAAAATTATTTTTGATAATATGATTAGTATGGCACTGAAAAAGTAAATTCATTTAGGTCAAATAGTCATTTTTAAATTATATTAGCTCAGCCTACTCATGAGCAATTAAAATTTTAGTTGTTTAGATCTGACTTTATTTGTGAAAAGTGTTTTATAATTGTCTTCATATAGTTCATAAGTTTGTCTTGGCAGGTAGCTTCCCAAATATTTTCTATTTTCTATTTTTAATTTAAATGGGATTTCTTTTTATATCTGTTGCTGCTGGGCTTTGTTAGTAACATATAGAAATGCTGAGGAGTTATGTGGGTTTATTTTATCTCCTACAATTTTGCTAAAGTTGTTTATTATTTCAAGTAGTTTTTGTTGATTCTCTAAAATTCTCTAAGTATACTATCATATTATCTGTAAGAGTGATAGTTTTGTTTCCTCATTGCCTATATATATATTTATTTATTTATGCTTATATTTATTTTTATTATTATATTTATTTTCTTTTCCTATTGCTAAAGCTTACAGTTGAGTAGTACAATATTAAATAGTAGTGATGATAATGATCCTTCTTCTTTCAGCCCTGACCTAAGATTTCTGTTAGTTTTCCTATAGATATGATCAATTATGCTGAGAGTTTTGCTAAATTAAACCAATCTTGGATTTCTGATATAAAACTCACCTTGTTATATTGCATTATCCTCATGATAAGTCGCTGTAATCTCTTTGCTCATATTATATGTTAAAATTTTATGCTAATACTCATTAGGGAAATTGGTCTATGATTTTCTTTCTCTGCTTTGGCTTTTCTTCATTTATGTATTAGGACATATTTGTGTAATAAAAGAAATTTGATAGAACTTTTGTTTTTCCCAATGGTTTATATAGTATTGGAATTAATTCTTCTTTAAATGTTTGGTAGAATTTACTACCACTGGAGATCTTTTCTTAAGGAGTTCACTAATATCTTCTTTAGATTTGTGTTTAATTAACATATTTTATTTTTCTATTAATCTGGACAATTTACATTTTTGTAGACATCCATTTATTTCAATTAGATTGTCACATTTATTGGCATTGCAGGAAAAAAATAGCTTCTAGGCATTGTTTTAATTTCTGTACAATATTATTGAATTCACTCTTTTCATTTTTGATAATTTGGCTTTCTTCTTTATTTTTTTTATTTTTTGAGAATTTATTTATATATTTAATATTTTCCGCAGTTATATTTAAAACTTTTTTTTACATTTGTTTTAAAGATTTTTTGAGTTTTAGTTTCTCTCTCTTATATCCATTTACAATTAAGAAGCCGCATATGAAGTTAGGCAAAACATTTCCATAAAAATCAAATTGCAAAAGAAAATATAAGTCTCCCACCCTAAAGGAAAATAAAAATTGTCAAGAAAAATTAAGTTAAAAAGAGAGAGAGAGAGAGAGAGAGAGAGAGAGAGAGAGAGAGAGAGAGAGAGAATGCTTCAATCTGCATGCAGACAAAATTAGTTCCTTCTCTGGGTATGGATAAGATTTTTCAGGGTAGTTGTGAATGATTGTAATACTGAGAATAACAAAATCTTTTTTGGTTGATCATCCCAGAACATTATTATTCACTTTGTTCATGGAGGACTTTCTAGGATTTTTTTTTCCTTAGAGCATCCTGCTCATTATTTTCCAGAAAACAAAAACATTATATCACAAACACCCACCTCAGTTTGTTGAGTCATTCCACAATTGACGGGCATCCCCTCAATTTCTAAATTTTTTGTTCTGAGAAGAGAGCTGCTATGAACATTTTTTTTTTTTTTTTGTATGTATACATTATTTTCCTTTTTGTTTCTGTTTCTTTTTTTTTTTTCCAAATCTCTTTTGGTATTCATGCCTCATAATGGTGATGTTAGATCAAAGAATATGGATGGATTTGTAACCCTTTGGTAACAGATTATAATGTCTTTTGATAATTTATTAAGCGAGGCATGACTATTTTTTTCTTCTTTTTTATTAAAGCTTTTTAATTTTCAAAAGATGGGCATGGATAATTTTTCAACATTAATCTTTGCAAAATCTTGTGTTCCCCTCTTCTCTCCATCCTCTCTCCTAGACAGCAAGTTATCCAATACATGTTAAACGTGGTAAAATATATATGTTAAATCCAATATATAAATACATATTTATACAATTATCTTGCTGCACAAGAAAAATCAGATCAAAAAAGGGAAAAAAATGAGAAAGAACATAAAATGCAAGCAAACAACAATAAAAAAGAATGAAAATGCTATGATGTGATCTACCCTCAGTTCTCACAGTTCTCTCTGGGTTTAGATGGATCTCTTCATTACAAAATTATTGGAACTGGCCTGAATCATCTCTGGTGTAAAGAGTCATGTCCATCAGAATTGATCATCATATATCTTCTTGTTGTGTACAATAATCTCCTGGTTCTGTTCATTTCACTTAGCATCAGTTCATGTAAGTCTCTCTAGGCCTCTCTGAAATGATCCTGCTTATCATTTCTTATAGAACAATACTATACCATAATGTTCATATACCGTAAATTATTCAGCCATTCTTCAACTGATGGGCATCCACTCAGTTTACAGTTTCTTGCCACTACAAAAAGGGCTTCCAGAAAAAAATTTTTGCACATGGGGGTCCCTTTCCCTTCTTTAACATCTCTTTGGAATATAAGCCCAGTAGAAACAGTGCTGAATCAAAGGTATGTGCAGTTTGATAGCCCTTTGGAATAGTTCCAAATTGCTCTCCAGAATGGTTGGATTAGTTCACAACTCCACCACTAATGTGTTAGTATCCCAGTTTTCCCACATCCCCTTCAACATTTGTCATTGTTTTTTTCTGACATCTTAGCCAATCTGACAGGTGTATAGTGATACCTCAGAGTTGTCTTAATTTGAATTTCTCTGATCAATAGTGCTTTTCATAGAACTAGAAATGGTTTTACTTACTTTTTAAATTATATATATATATTTTATTTACAAGGTATATGCATGGGGACTTTCAGAGGTGGAGTCAAGATGGCGGAGAAGGGGAGAAGGCACACACGACTTTCCAAGCTCCTTTCATGCCCCTCATAACCAACTATTTAATTCAGCCTCAAAAATAGCTCTTCACTCCTTAAATTCATGAAGAATAGAAGCACTACAATTTACCAGCCAAAGTCAATCTGGAAGATCACCAGGAAAGGTTTGTCCTGAGGTGCCAGGAACAGACTAGCACAGGCAGCCAGAGACTAGAGTCCTGAGCAAACCAGAGGTGGGGCTGATCTCTGTGGCTAGAGAAATCATAGAGATGACTCTGCTATAAGCTAACTGCTCTGCCTTGACTACAAAGCAGTAAACTGGCAGAGAAATTAAAGCCTAAAACAGAGGGTACTCTAAAAAATGCCAGAACCTAACGAGATCTGGCTGTAACCACTCAAGCCTAGAAGTGACTCAGGCAGACTTTAATGCAGCCCTGCATCCTGCAGTTTGGGGCTTTTGCAGGGGCAGTTACAAATCTTCATGTCAGGGGGGTACAACCTGGGCAGCCTCTAATCTGCACAGTGTGGGGCTCGGCCTGGGGCAATAGAACTTCCCTAGCAGACTGTGCTTCCTGGGCAGACACTTCTGGTCCCTGCAAATCCACTCACCGCTCAACTGCTAATACTCACAGCCCCAGGGCAGGCTTTGACTTGGGGTAGAGAAACTCTCTCTACTCAGAGTCTAGCCCCAGGGCAGTCCTTATCTCACACAGCAGGGGTTCTTTGCAGGGCACTTTCCCAACTTGTCCCTGTAGGCCTGAGTTACTCTTTCCCAGAGCACTCCAGTACCCCCCTGCTTTTTGTAGCCAGTTGGCAGGACAGCTACCAGTCCATACACCTTTCACTGCTCTGCAGAGGAAGCTGGTAACCTCCTGGCTCTGAAGGCAGACCCTACAGGCTTTAACAAAATGAGTAAAAAAAAAAAAAAAAAAAAAAACCAAAAGAACAATTGAAAGTTTCTATACAGAAAGAGAACAGCTTTTCAACCCTGAAGAAACTAATAGCAGACAGTCTCCAGACAATTGTTGGACCCCAATACAAAAGGCTCCCCTAGAAGAGACTATTAAAAACCTTAAAAGAGAACTAGAAGAAAAATGGGGAAAGGAAAGAGCAGCTATGCAAGAAAGTACAGAAAAGGCATATAACTCACTAAAAGAAAAATTTGATAAAGTGGAAAAAGAAGACAACTTCCTGAAATGTGAATTGGAAAAGGTAAAAAACTCCCAAGAAGTGGATGGAAACAGAATTTGTTTAGAACTGGAACTGGAAAAAGAAAATAGCTCACTAAAAAAAAAATAGTGAAATGGAAAAAAGATATATGCATGGGTAATTTTTCAGCAGTGACAATTGCAAAATCTTTTATTCCAACTTTTATCCTCCTTCCCCCCACCCCTTCCCCCAGATGGCAGGTTGACCAATACATGTTAAATATGTTAAAGTATAAGTTAAATACAATATATGTATACATGTTGAAACAGTTATTTTGCTGTACAAAAACAATTGGACGTTGAAATGGTGTATAATTAACCTGTGAAGGAAATCAAAAATGCAGGCAGACAAAAATAGAGGGATTGGGAATTCTATGTAGTGGTCTATAGTCATCTCCCAGAATTCTTTCACTGGGTGTAGCTGATTCAATTCATTATGCTCTATTTTTTTTTAAAGTCAGAATTCTACAATATGTTTATTTTTAATTTTTTAAAAAATTTTAATAGCTATTTATTTAAAAGTTATATGCATGGGTAATTTCACAGCATTGACAATTGCCAAAACTTTTGTTCCAATTTTTCCCCTCCTTCCCCCCACCCCCTCCCCTAGATGGCAGGATGACCAATACATGTTAAACATACTAGAGTATAAATTAAATACAAAATAAGTATACATAACCAAACCATTATTTTGCTGTACAAAAAAGAATTGGACTCCGAAATATTGTACAGTTAGCCTGTGAAGGAAATCAAAAATGCAGGCGGGCAAAAATAGAGGGATTGGGAATTCAATGTGATGGTTCTTAGTCATCTCCCAGAGTTCTTTTGCTGGGTGTAGCTGGTTCAGTTCATTGCTGCTCTATTTTTTTTTTTTTAATTTTGAAAAATCTGGTCCATGCTTTAGCTCTGTGAACTTCAGCTTTTTTTTTTTTTTTTTAATTTTTATTTAATAATTACTTTATATTGACAGAATCCATGCCAGGGTAATTTTTTTTTTTTTTTACAACATTATCCCTTGCACGCGTTTCTGTTCCGATTTTTTTCCTCTCCCTCCCGCCACCCCCTCCCCTAGATGGCAAGCAGTCCTTTATATGTTGGATATGTTGCAGTATATCCTAGATACAATATATGTTTGCAGAACCGAACAGTTCTCTTGTTGCATAGGGAGAATTGGATTCAGAAGGTATAAATAACCCGGGAAGAAAAACAAAAATGCAGATAGTTCACATTCGTTTCCCAGTGTTCTTTCTTTGGTTGTAGCTGCTTTTGTCCATCATTTATCAATTGAAACTCAGTTAAGTCTCTTTGTCAAAGAAATCCACTTCCATCAAAATATGTCCTCATACAATATCGTTGTCGAAGTGTATAATGATCTCCTGGTTCTGCTCATTTCACTTAGCATCAGTTCATGTAAGTCTCGCCAGTCCTCTCTGTATTCATCCTGCTGGTCATTTCTTACAGAACAATAATATTCCATAACATTCATATACCACAATTTACCCAGCCATTCTCCAATTGATAGGCATCCATTCATTTTCCAGTTTCTAGCCACTACAAATAGGGCTGCTACAAACATTTTGGCACATACAGGTCCCTTTCCCTTCTTTAGTATTTCTTTGGGATATAAGCCCAATAGAAACACTGCTGGATCAAAGGGTATGCACAATTTGATAATTTTTTGGGTATAATTCCAGATTGCTCTCCAGAATGGTTGAATTCGTTCACAACTCCACCAACAATGCATCAGTGTCCCAGTTTTCCCGCATCCCCTCCAACATTCATCATTATTTTTTCCTGTCATCTTAGCCAATCTGACAGGTGTGTAGTGGTATCTCAGAGTTGTCTTAATTTGCATTTCTCTGACCAATAATGATTTGGAACACTCTTTCATATGAGTGGTAATAGTTTCAATTTCATCCTCTGAAAATTGTCTGTTCATATCCTTTGACCATTTATCAATTGGAGAATGGCTTGATTTCTTATAAATTTGAGTCAGTTCTCTATATATTTTGGAAATGAGGCCTTTATCAGAACCTTTAACTGTGAAGATGTTTTCCCAGTTTGTTGCTTCCCTTCTAATCTTGTTTGCATTAGTTTTGTTTGTACAAAGGCCTTTTAATTTGATGTAATCAAAATTTTCTATTTTGTGATCAGTAATGGTCTCTAGTTCATCTTTGGTCACAAATTTCTTTCTCCTCCACAAGTCTGAGAGATAAACTATTCTATGTTCCTCTAATTTATTTATAATCTCGTTCTTTATGCCTAGGTCATGGACCCATTTTGATCTTATCTTGGTATATGGTGTTAAGTGTGGGTCCATATTGCTGCTCTATTTGAACTGATTTGGGTCATCTCATTGTTGAACAGGGCCATGTATATCAGAATTGACCATCATATAACATTGTTGTTGAAGTATATAATGATCCCCTGGTCCTGCTCATTTCACACAGCATCAATTCATGTAAGTCTCTCTAGGCCTTTCTGAAATCATCCTGCTGGTCATTTCTTATACAACAATAATATTCCATAATATTTATATACCACAATTTATTCAGCCATTCTCCAATTGGTGGGCATCCACTTAGTTTCCAGTTTCTGGAGACAACAAAGAGAGCTGACACAAAAATTCTTGCACATACAGATCCCTTTCCCTTCTTTAAAATCTCTTTGGAATATAAGCCCAGTAGTAACACTGCTGGATCAAAGGGTATGCACATCTTGATAACTTTTTGAGCATAATTCCAAATTGCTTTCTAGAATGGCTGGATGTATTCACAATTCCACCAACAATGTGTAAGTGTCCCTGTTTTTGCACATCCCTTCTAACATTCCCCATTATCTTTCCCTGTCATTCTAGCCAATCTGACAAGTGTGTAGTGATATCTCCGAGTTGTCTTAATTTGCATTTCTCTGATTAATAATGACTTGGAGTGTCTTTTCATATGGCTAGAAATAGTTTCAATCACTTTGAGAATTGTCTGTTCATATCCTTTGACCATTTATCAATTGAAGAATGGCTTGATTTCTTATAAATTAGAGTCAATTATCTATATATTTTGGAAATGAATTTTTATCAGAACCTTTGAATGTAAAAATGTTTTTTCCAGTTTATTGCTTCCCTTCTAATCTTGTCTGCATTAGTTTTGTTTGTACAAAAACTTTTCAATTTGATATAATCAAAAATTTCCATTTTGTGATCAATAATGATCTCTAGTTCTTCTTTGGTCATGAATTCCTTCTTCTTCCATAGGTCTGAGAAGCAAATTATGCTCATTCTTTAAGTCTAGGTCATGAACACATTTTGACCTTATCTTGGTGTATGGTGTTAAGTGTGGGTCAATGCCTAGTTTCTGCCACACCAATTTCCAATTTTTCCAGCAATTTTTGTCAAACAGTGAGTTATTATCCTCAAAGCTTGGGGTCTTTGGGTTTGTCAAGCATTAGATTATTAAAGTTATTGACTGTTTTGTCCTTTGAACCTAACCTATTTCACTGATCAACTAGTCTATTTCTTAGACAATACCAAATGGTTTTGGTAGCTGCTGCTTTATAATATAATTTAAAATCTGGTACATTTAGGCCACCTTCATTTGATTTTTTTTCATTAATTCCCTTGAAATTCTTGACCTTTTGTTTTTCCATATGAACTTTGTTGTTATTTTTTCTAGGTCATTAAAATAGTTTTTTTGGGAGTCTTATTGGTATACCACTAAATAAATAGATTAGTTTAGGTAATATTTTCATCTTTATTATATTTGTTTACCCTATCCAAGAGCATTTAATATTTTTCCAATTGGTTAGATCAGACTTAATTTGTGTAGAAAGTGTTTTGTAGTTTTGCTCATATAGTTTCTGATTTTCCCTTGGCAGATAGATTCCTAAATATTTTATATTATCAGTAATTACTTTAAATAGAATGTCTCTTTGTAATTCTGTTGGATTTTGTTAATGATATATAAGAATGCTGATGATTTATGTGGGTTTATTTTGTATCCTGCAACTTTGCTAAAGGTGTGAATTATTTATAATAGCTTTTTAGTAGAATATCTGGGTTCTCTAAGTATACCATCATATCATCAGCAAAGAGTGATAGTTTGGTTTCCTCATTACCTACTCTAATTCCTTTAATCTCTTTTTCAATTCTTATTACCAAAGCTAGCATTTCTAATACACTATTGAATAGTAAGGATGATAGTGGGCAACCTTGTGTTACTCCTGATCTTATTGGGAATGGTTCCAGTTTATCCCCATTACATATGATGCTTACTAATGGTTTTAAGTAGATGCTACTGATTATTTTAAGGAAAAGTTCATTTATTCCTATACTCTCAAGTGTTTTTACTAGGAATGGATGTTGGATTTTATCAAATGCTTTTTCTGCATCTATTGAGATGATCATATATTTTTTGTTAATATGTTTATTCATATGGTCGATTACAGTAATAGTTTTCCTAATATTGAATGAGCCCTGCATTCCTGGTAAAAATTCTACTTGATCATGGTATATTATCATGGGGATGATTTTCTGTAGTCTTTTTGCTAATATTTTATTTAAGATAATATTTATTTTTTAGATTACTTACTAATTATTTAATTTATTTTAAATAATTATTTAAGATAATATTCATTAGGGAGATTGGTCTATAATTTTCTTTCTCTTTTTTCAACCTACCTGGTTTAGGTATCAATAGCATGTCTGTGATATAAAAGGAATTTGGTAGGACTCCTTCATTCGCTATTTTTTCAAATAGTTTATATAGCAGTTGGACTAATTGTTCTTTAAACATTTGATAGAATTCACATATAAACCCATCTAGTCTTGGGGATTTTTTTTTTTTTTTTAGGGAGTTGATTATAGCTTGTTCTATTTCTTTTTCTGAAATAGGACTATTTAAGCAATTTACTTTCTCCTCTGTTAATTTGGGAAGCCTATATTTTTGAAGGTAGTCATCCATTTCACTTAGGTTATCAAATTTATTGGCATAAAGTTGGGCAAAGTAACTCCTTATTATTGGTCTGATTTCCTCTTCATTGGTGGAAAGTTCTCCCTTTTCATCTTTAAGACTAACAATTTGATTTTCCTCTTTCCTTTTTCTAATCAGATTTACCAAAGTTTTACTCTTATATATTTTTTTTTCATAAAAACAACTCTTAGTTTTATTTATTAATTCAATGTTTTTTTTTTTTTTTTAGTTTTAATATTATTAATTTCTCCTTTTAATTTTAGAATTTCAAGTTTAGTATTTGATTGCCGGGTTTTAATTTGGTCTTTTTCTAGCTTTTTAAGTTGCAAGCCCAATTCATTGATCTTCTCTTTCTCTAGTTTATTCAAGTAAGTCTCTAAACATATAAAATTTCCCCTTATTACCTCTTTGGCTGCATCCCACAACTTTTGGCATGATGTCTTATCATTGTCATTATCTTGAATGAAATTATTAATTATGCCTATAATTTGCTATTTCACTCAATTACTGTTTAAAATGAGATTATTTAGTTTCCAATTATTTTTTGGTCTATTTACCCCTAACTTTTCATTGAAAGTAGTTTTTATTGCATCGTGATCTGAAAAGAAAGCACTTACTATTTCTGCCTTCCTGCATTTAATTTTGTTCTTTATGTTCTTATATATGATCAATTTTTGTATAGGTTCCATGAACTGCTGAGAAAGAAGTATAGTCCTTTCTGTCACCATTCAGTTTTCTCCAAAGATCTGTCATATCTAACTTTTCTAATATTCTATTAACTCTTTAATTTCTTTCTCATTTGTTTTATGGTTTGATTTATCTAATTCTGACAGTGCAACTTTGAGATCTCCCACTATTACAGTTTTGCTGTCTATTTCTTTTTGCATTGCTTTTAATTTCTCCTTTAGGAAGTTAGATGCTATACCACTTGGTGCATATATGTTTAGTATTAATATTGCTTCATTGTCTATGCTATTATTTAGCAAGATATAGTTTCCTTCTTTATCTCTTTCAATTAGATCAATTTTTGTTTTTGCTCGATCTGAGATAAGGATGGCTACCTTGCTTTTTTGACTTCACCTGAAGCATAATAGATTATGCTCCAGCCTTTTACCTTTACTCTGTATAGATCTCCCTGCTTTAAATGTTTTTCCTGTAAACAACAGATTGCAGTGTTCTGACTTTTGATCTAGTCTATCTGCCTCCGCTTTATGGGAGACTTCATCCCATTCACATTTACAGTTAAAATTACTAATACTTTATTTCCTGCCATCTTATTATCCCTAAATTATTCTTTTCTTTTTCTTCCCCCCCCTTACCCTCTTTCCCAGCATTAAACTTAGGGGCCCCACTTGCGTCACACAACTCTCCCTCTTTTGACTCCCTCCCTCCCTCCTTTGAATTCCTTTTCCTTTCTTTTACCCTTCCCTTATTACTCTTTTTCCTTTTCCCTTTTCCTCTCCCACTTTTTAATGAAGTGAGAGAAAATTCTCTTTAAAAACAATATGACAGTTATTTTCTCTCTGAGCCAACTCTGATGAGAGTAAGATTCACACAATGTTCCTCCCCCTCTCTAAATTCCCTCAGATATGATAGGTTTCCTTTGCCTTATTGTGGGATGTAATTTCCCTCTTTTTCTCCCCCCTTTTCCCTTTTTCTGACACTTTTCCCTTTCCATTTCTACTTCCCTTTTTTACCTTATATCAGTAAACTCAAATTATACATGTAGTCTTTATGTATATCCACAACAGAAATATAGTTCTTAAAAGTTCCTTTTACCTTTTTCTGCTTCTCTTGAGTCCTATGGTTGGAGATCAGGTTTTTTTTTTTTTTTTTTTTTTGTTTGTTTGTTTGTTTTTGTTTAGATCTGGTTTTTTCCTCAGAAACAAATGGACTTCATATGTTTCATTAAATGTCCATCTTTTTCCACGGAAGAAAATGTTCAGCTTAGCTGTGTAGTTTATTCTTGGCTGCATTCCAAGTTCTTTTGACTTTCAGAATATGAGATTTCAGGACCTTTGATACTTTGATGTGGAGGCAACCAGATCTTGAGTGATCCTTATTGTGGCACCTCAGTATTTGAATTGTTTTTTCCTGGCTGCTTATAATATTTTTTCCTTAGTCTGATAGTTCTGAAATTTGGCCACAATATTCCTTGGAGTTTTTATTTTAGGGTGTTTTTCAGAAGGTGTTCAATGACTTCTTTCCATGCCTATTTTACCTTCTGATTCTATTATATTTGGGGAGTTCTTTTTGATGATTTCCTGTAAAATTGTATCTAGGCTCTTTTTCATCATAATTTTTTGGAAAGTCCAATAATCCTAAGATTATCTCTCCTAGATCTATTTTCCAGGTCTGTTGTTTTTCCAAGTAGATATTTAACATTTACTTCTAATTTTTCTTTTTCTTTTTTTTTTCTTTTCTTTGCTTTTGTTTGACTGATTCTTGATGTCTCAATGAATCATTCATTTCTATTTGTTAAGTTCTGATTTTTAGTGAGTTAATTTCTTCATTAGCTTTTTTACTTCTTGTGATATATGTCCAATTGAATTTTTAAATGAGTTGGTTTACTCTATGGAATTTTTTTTCCATTTCACTTTTTTTTTTTTTTTTTTTTTTTTTTTTGTGAGTTATTTTCTTTTTCCAATTCACAAATGCTACTTTCTTGGGAGTTCTTTACTTTTTCTAATTCACAAATTGTACTTTCCTGGAAATTCTTTACCTTTTCCAATTCACAAATTCTGTTTCCTGCACTTCCTGGGAGTTCTTTACCTTTTCCAATTCACATTTCAGGAAGTTGTTACTCTCTTGCATAGCTTCTATTTCCTTTTACCATTTTTCTTCTAGCTCTTTTTTAAGATTTTTAATAATCTCTTCTAGGAGAGGTTTGTATGATGGGGGCTAGATTACATCCCTTTTTGGGGTATTGTCTGAAGATTGTTTGCTATTAGTCTCCCTGGGGTTGACTTTTGTCTGTATAGAAGCTATCAATTGTCCTTTCAATTTTTTTTACTCATTTTTTAAAAGCCTGTAGGATATTTCTTCAGGGCAAGGAGGTTACCAGATTCCTCTGCAGAGCAGGGATAAATATATGGACACTAGGTGTCCTGCAAATGGGCTGCAAAGTGTGTGAGATATGGAAGTGCTCTGGGAAAAAATTCCCCACCGGAAGTGATTCAGGCCTGGGGCTGCCGAGTTGGGGAAGTGTCCAGTGAAGCACCCCACTGTGCAGATTAGCGACTGCCCTGGGGCTTGAGTCTGAGCAGTAAAAGTGTCACTAACCCAAGCCAAAGCCTGCCGTGGGACTGTGAGCATTAGCAGTTGACCATCAAATTGCCCCACACAGACTGGAAGTGTCTCTGCCCAGGGAAGCACAATCACACTGCAGGAGTTCTATTGCCCCAGTCGACACCTCCCTCCTCCCCCCCATGCATATTAGAGGCTGCCCTGGGCTGAGCCCCTCTGCCATGCAGATTTGTGACTGCCCCAGCCTGTGCTGTAGAATGCAGCTGCACAGCTGTGCTGTGGTCTATGCTGAGTCACTTCCAGTTTTGGGTGGGTATAGCCAGATCTTGTTAGGTTCAGGCATTTTTTAGAGTATCCTCTACCTTAGGCTTTAATTTCTCTGCTGGTCTACTGCTTTTCAAACAAGCCAGAGCAGTCACCTATGGCAGAGTCGTCTCTAAATTTTCTAACCATAGAGGCCACCCCCACATGTCTCTGCCCCTTGGTTTTACTTTCTTCATCTGAAAATTGTTCATATTCTTTGACCATTATAGGTTGGAGAATGGTTTGAATTCTTATAAATTTGAATCAATTCTCTATATATTTTAGAAATGAGGTCTTTATCAGATTCTCTGACTGTAAAAATATTTTCCAAGTTTATTGCTTCCCTTCTAATAGTGTCTGCATTAATTTTGTTTGTACAAAAACTTTTTTAATTTAACATAATCAAAATTATCTATTTTATGTTCTGTAATGTTTTTGTGCCAAAATATAATGTTCTCTCTTTTTTTTTTTGGGAGACCTTTGAACAGCCTTGTTTTCAGTAGAATAATCATCACAAGAACAGCCAGATGTTAAAATCCAAAAGTTTTTATTATCTCCTTTGCCTAGTACTCAGCTAGCTTTCTCATGGCCTTCAGAGAGGATTTGGTTTCAGTGGAGAAAATGCAGGAGGACAGGCCAGCTACCATAAAGCTAATGAAGTTGGAAATGAATCTCTCTCTCTCCTTGGCTCCAAGAACTTGAGCTCCTGCCTCCAATCTGCTTGTTTTCTCTCTCTCTGACTCTGGTTGAGTTTGTATTCTCTCATCATAGGTATGAATCTTGTAGAACTATATTAAGTACTAAGTACATGTACTGAATTAGAGAACTATTAAGCACCATGCTATACTAGATAACCGTTGTCTTTATCATTTCCACTGACTTAATACCTTGTAAGGATCTTTGTTTTAAGTACAAGAGTTCTGGCCCATAGCAATGTTCAGTAATGATTTCCAGTTCTTCTTTGGCCACAAATTCTTTCCTTCTCACAGATCTGAGAGGTAAACTATACTTTGTTCATCTAATTTGTATTTATAATGTCATATTATGTCTAAATCATGAACCCATTTCAACCTTATCTTGATATAGGATGTTTGGTGTGAGTCAATGTCTAGTTTCTGCCATACTAGTTTCCAATTTTCCCAACAGTGACAAATAGTGATCTTTTATCCCTAAAGCTGGGATTTGGGGGTTTGTCAAACACTAGATTATATAATATATATTATATACATAATATATAATAATATGTTTCAGCCTATTCAGTAGGTATGGTACAAAGAATTGCCACAGCCCAAATAAAATTCGCAGTTTCTAATATTTATAGCTCTTTAAGGAACTTCAAGAGCAAGTGAGAAAGCATCCAGGTAAGATTTATATCTTGCATGTCCACTCACATAGTGGACTTCCAAGTCCTATTTTTGATGGAAATTCAAAGGCAGATAGCCTTTTAACTATGTTAGCCAGTATTCCTTTATTTCAGGAAGCCCAAGAATCTTCATTCCAAATACCTTCAGGCTGCTCAAGCTTTATGTTTAAAATTTGGGATAACAAAAGAGGAAGATAGGAGCATAATAAAAAGCTGTACAGCTTGCCTTCCTTTCCATGCTCCTACGCTCCCTCCAGGAAAGCACCATCCTGATTTGAGACCCAATGAAATCTGGCAAATGGATATGACCTATTATAAATCTTTTGGTCATCTGTCTTTTATCCATGTTGTAGTAGACACCTTTTCAGGATTCACGTTTGCAATTCCAATAGCAAAAGAGATAGCCCTAGTGGTCACTGAATTCCTCATCTAAGCATTTGCAATTATGGATGTGCCACAAGAAATAAAAAACAGATAATGGATCTGCATATATTTCTAAACATTTTGCACACTTTTGTTCACAGTATAAGTTTTTACACACCACTGGCATACCCTTTAATCCTCAAGGTCAGGCAATTGTAGAGAGAAAAAAAAAAAACAGAGATATTAAGACATTCCTCCAAAAACAAAAGAAAGGGGGAGCCACAGGTAACCCCAGAGAACTTCTAAATTTAGTTCTCTATACCATTAATTTTTAAATTTTTGATAAAGATGCACTGGCTCCAGCAGACAGGGTTTATAACCCACTGGAAGGGCAGTGTCCAGTATGAGCAGCTCTACTTTCTTTAGATAATCACCAGGTGATGTGGAGAGATCCAGAAAGTGGTGAAAGGAAGGGACCAGATAGGCTAACTGCTTGGGGAAGAGGGTTTGCTTGTATTTCTACAGATGGAGAAGAAATCAGATGGGTGCTAATGAGTCGTATTCACCGTGTCCATCAGAGAGAGACAGAAAATGAGAAAAACCTTGAAACAAAGGAGAAGACCTAAGAACAAAATCTGCAGGAATCTTTGGATTCCCTAACACAAGATGAGACTGTTGCAGGACTTCAAAGCTTGCAGGAATTATTGGACTCCTGGAACATGAACTAATGGACAATGGATTACTTTTCGACTATTTCTAGGACTTATGGACATGTATAAATTCTCATGTTGATTCATGTTATTTGTTTCATCCCTACTATCCTGTTTTGTTATTATGTGCTTATGTAATTTATGTAATTATGTGTAATATCTCCCATATTGATGGATTTATGTATACCTGTTTTAAGAGTGAGACCCTTCAGAAACCTGCTAATCTGACTTGATTTCCCATTTCCTTTGGTATTTTTAATCTCCCTTCCTGAGACATCAGGGAAAGGCATGATCACCTCCTTTTATGGTGTTTTCACCCCTTTTTTGAGAAATCAGGGAAGGTGTGATCACCTTCTTTTGGGGGGTTCTCACCTCCTTGAAAAGTCAGGGAGGTCATGACTACCTATGTTCTAAATCAAAAGAAAGTGGGAGATGTTAGGATTCTTACAAGGTACTAAGTCATTGCAATTGATAGGCACTCTGGGAGATTCACAAGTCAGGATTCAGTCAGGAGATTCACAAGTCCAAGTTCAGTGGAGGAGATTCACAA
Organism: Antechinus flavipes; assembly: GCF_016432865.1. Classification (NCBI taxonomy): domain Eukaryota; kingdom Metazoa; phylum Chordata; class Mammalia; order Dasyuromorphia; family Dasyuridae; genus Antechinus; species Antechinus flavipes. The sequence goes on along the minus strand of NC_067399.1, from coordinate 174,202,154 downwards.
GTGACAGCTCCCACAAGCCCACTCTCTCGGAGGAGAAGTCAGATTCATTCCATCTTTCACCTTTGTCCTGGCTGGAGAGATTGGGAAGAAAAGAGCTAGAGGCTGAAGCTGGCAGAGGCAAAGGACTAGCAACAGGAGCTCTTGGAACAAGGAGAGAGAGAGATAGGCCTCTAAGAAAGCTAACTGGGCTATTTTGGAAGAGACAATAAAGGACTCGACTTTAACTCCTGGCTGCATTTGGGGTGATTATTACATTGAACTGAAAGGAAGACTGCTCCCAGAAGCCCCCCAAGTAACCTGCTCACAGAGAATGTTATATTTTAGAGAAGAGAACATTGCAGTCAATGCATATTTTGTTCTGTGAACCTAATCTATTCCACTGATTAACTACTCTATTTCTTAGCCAGTAACAAATGATTTTTATGAAAGCTACTTTGTAATATAGATTTATATCTGACACAACTAGGTCAACTTCATTTACATTTTTTTAAAATTAATTCCCTTGAAATTCTTGACTTTTTGTTTTTCCAGATGAACTTTGTTAATATTTTTTCAAGATGTGTAAAATAATTATTGGGAGTTTGATTGGTATGGCACTGAATAAGTAGATTGATTTAGATAGTGTAATTTTTATCATACTAACTCGACCTACCCATGAGCATTTGATATTTTTCCAGTTGATTAGATCTGACTTTATTTGAGTGTAAAGTTTTTTTGTAGTTGTGTTCATACATTTTCTGATTTTGCCTTGGCAGGTAGACTCCAAAAAAATTTATGTTATGGACAGTTATTTTAAATAGAATTTCTCTTTGTATCTCTTGCTGTTGGATTTTGTTGCTAATACATAAAAATGCTGATGATTTATGTGTGTTTATTTTGTATCTTGCAACTTTGCTAAAGTTGTGAATTGTTTCTAATAGTTTTTAAGTTGATTCTCTAGGGTTCTCTAAGCATACCATCATATCATCTGCAAAGAAGGATAATTTGGTTTCCTCATTACCTACTCTAATTCCTTTAATCTCTTTTTCTTCTTTTATTGCCAAAGCTAACATTTGTAATATGATATTGAATAGTAATGGTGATAACAGGATATCTTGTTTCACCCCTGATCTTATTGAGAATGATTCTAGTTTGTTCCTATTACCTATGATGTTTGCTGATGGTTTTAAATAACATGCCCTTATTATTTATAAATTTGACTCAATTCCCTTTATGTTTGAGAAATGAGGCCTTATCAGAAAAATTTGCTTCAATCTTTTTTTAACAATTACTATTGCTAATTGCATTTCACCTCATTCTATTCTCTTTCTCTCTCTTTTTACCCTGTCCCTCTCCAAAAGTATTTTTCTACTCCTCCAATATGCCTTCTCCTTTATCACCCTCTTCTCTTCCCATATTCCATATCATTCCTAATTTCCTGCAAGGTAAGATATATTTCTATATACCTACTAAGTATATAGGTTATTTCCTCTCTGAGCCAATTCTGATGAGAGTAAGGTTTACTCTCTTACCCTGTCCTCCCCCTCTTCCTCGCCTCTGTAAAAAGCTTTTTCTTGACTCTTTTTAATGCAGATAATTTGTACCATTCCACTTCTTCCTTTCCCTTTCTCCAAGTACATTCCTCTCTCAGCTATTAATTTCATCATTTTTTAAAAAAAGATATTATCCCTTCATATTAAACTTATTCTTGTGCCCTGTGTCGATATACTCCTTCTAATTGCCATAATGAGAATGTTCTAATGAGTTACTCCCATGTAGGAATGTAAACAGATAAATCTTATTAATTCCCTCATGATATGATTTTCCTAAACACCTCCTTATGCTTTTTCAGAGTTCCGTATTTAAAAATCAAAATTTCTATTCAACTCTGGTCTTTTCATTACTAATGCTTGAAAATCTCTTATTTCCAGGAATGACCACCTTTTCTCTTTTTTTTTTTTAATTTTTATTTAATAATTACTTTATACTGACACTCATTTCTGTTCCGATTTTTTTTCCCTCCCTCCCTCCACCCCCTCCCCTAGATGGCAAGCAGTCCTTTATATGTTGGATATGTTGCAGTATATCCTAGATACAATATATGTTTGCAGAACCAAACAGTTCTCTTGTTGCATAGGGAGAATTGGATTCAGAAGGTATAAATAACCCGGAAAGAAAAACAAAAATGCAGATAGTTCACATTCGTTTCCCAGTGTTCTTTCTTTGGGTGTAGCTGCTTTTGTCCGTCATTTATCAATTGAAACTCAGGGAATGACCACCTTTTCTTCTGAAAGTTTATATTCAGTATTTCTAGGTAGGTGATTGCAATCCTAGTTCCATTGTTCTCCAGAATATATATTTCAAGCCCTCTGCACTTTAACATAGAAACTGCTAAATCTTATGCTATCCTGACTATGGTTCCTTTGTATTTGAATTATTTCTTTCTGGATGCTTGCTACATTTTTTCCTTGATTTGGGAGTTCTTTAATTTGATTATAATATTCCTGGGAGTTTTCATTTTGGGAGATCTTTCAGGAGGTGATTGCAGGATTCTTTCAATTTCTATTTTATTCTTGATTCTAGAAAATCAGGATATTTTCCCTTGATAATTCCTTGAAAGATGATGTCCAACCTCTCTCTCTCTCTCTCTCTCTCTCTCTCTCTCTTTGATCATGACTTTCAGGTAAACCAATATTTTTTTTAAATTATCTCTCCTGAATCTATTTTCCAGGTCAGTTGTTTTTTCCAGTGAGATACTTCACATTTTTTCCTATTTTTTTCTTTCTTTTCTTTTCTTTTTTTTTTTTTTTTTGCTTTATTGTAACTTTTTTTCTCATAAAGTCATTAGTTTCCATGAGCTCAATTCTATGTTTTTGGGAATTATTTTCCTCAGTGAGCATTTGCACCTCTTTCTCCAGAATTGGCCAATCTTCCCTTTTAAGGCATTCCTCTCTTCATTAGCTTCTTCCATTTCCTTTTGTATCTTTCTCAATTGTTTCACTAGATATTCCTCTATTTCTCTTACTTGATTTTCAAAGTCCCTTTTAAACTTTTCCATGGCTTGAGCCCAATTCTTATTTTTTTCTTGGAGACTTTGGAGGTAAGAGCTTTGACTTTGCTGTCATTGTCTGAGTGTGTGTTTTGATCTTCCTTGTCACCATAATAACTTTCAATGGTCAGAGACTTTTTTTTTCTTGTTTTCTGCCATTACTAGCCTATTACTCTGCTTTTAACTCTTTCTTAAAGTAGGCTTCTCTTTCCAGGTGGGAGAGTGCACTGTCTCAAGCTTTAGGGGTTTTGTGCAACTGTTTTCAGAAATCCTTTTAGGAATCTGACCACAACCACTCTTTTCTGCCCTGGAATTGTTGGGTGTGTCCCTGTCCCTCAATAGCTATAAGATTTAGTGTGCTGGAGGGCTGGGGTTCTGATGGCTGCACACCAGACTTTGACCTCATTGCCACAAACCCTTTCCACTAATCTTTGGAATTCTCCCTGGTGTCCCCAGGCTGAGAAATCCAGAAGTTTTCATTTTGGGAGATTTTGGGGAGAGCTGTATCAGCTGAATCAGCATTGCTGATTCAGCGTCCTACCTCACTGATGCAGGGGTATAGGCTCAGGTTGTAGTTTTGTGCACTAGGTCCCCACCTTGGTTCCACAAATTTTTTTATGTTGACCTTCCAAGTCCTCTTTGCTTTCTCTCTAAGGTCTGGAAGCCATCTATATTGCTGCTGATTCAGAGATCAGGCCTAGACTGGGTATAGGGCTGGGGCTGGGACTGAGGGTACTGGTATGTCCTGCACTGGGACTGTACATTGGGTTGCCTTCCTAGTGTCACAGGCCTTTTCTACTGAGTTTCTAAGTTACCATAAGCTGGAAAATGCTCTACTTTGTCTTTTTACATGTTCTAATGCTCTAAAATTTGTTTAGAGCCATTATTTAAAGGAATTTAGAGCAGTTGGCAGAGAGGTTGGTCAAGTTCCTGACTTTACTCTGCCATCTTGGCTCCTTTCTTCTTTTTAAAAGAAATCCAATTTAAACTTTTATCTATTTTATTGTTTTTTTTTTAATAAAACTAATTCTTAGTTTTATTTATTAATCCAATAGCTTTCTTACTTACAAACTGATTTTTCTCTGCTTGAATTTTTAGACTTTCTAATTTGATATTTAATTGGGAATTTTTAATTTGTTCTTTTTCTAATTTTTAAATTCTACATCCAGTTTATTGATTTATTCTCTTTTTATTTTATTCATGTAAGCATTTAGAGATACAAAATGTCTCCTATGTATTGCTTTTGCTGCTTCCCATTAATTTTGGTATGTTATCTCATTATTGTCATGCTCTTGGATGAAATTATTGATTACTTCTATGATTTGTTGTTTGATCTATTCATTCTTTAGTATTAGATTATTTAGCTTCCAATTAAGTTGTAATTGGCATTTACTTGGCCTTTTATTAAATGTATTTTAGCATCATCATCTGAAAATGATGTATTTAATGTTTCTGCTTTTCTGTATTTGTTTGTGAGGATTTAATGCCCTAATACATGATCAGTTTTTGTGTAGGTGTCATGTACCACTGAGAAAAAAGTTGTATTCTTTCCTATCATTATCCAATATTCTCTAAGGGTCTCTCATATTTAAAATATTCACCTCCTTAACTTTTTTCTTTATTTCATTAGATTTATTTAGTTGTAAAAGGGGAAGACTGAGGTCACCACTTGCATAATTTTGATATATTTTTTCCTGATTTCTTGATGTTTCATAGAGTCATTAGTTTCCTGTTATCCAATTCTACTTTTTAAGGAATTATTTTCTTTCATTATCTTTGGTATCTCCTTTTCCATTTGGTCACTTCTGCTTTTAAAGGAGTTGTTTGTTTTCTTCATTCAATTTCTGTACTTCCTTTTCCAAACTATTGACTCTTATTTTAATAACTCTCTGTCATTGCTCTCACTTCTTCTTCTTCTTCTTCTTCTTCTTCTTCTTCTTCTTCTTCTTCTTCTTCTTCTTCTTCTTCTTCTTCTTCTTCTTCTTCTTCTTCTTCTTTTTTGTATTTTTCTTCTACCTCTCTTACTTAGTTTAAAAAATCCTTTTTGAACTCCAAGAGACCAATTCATGTTCCTATTTGAGGCTCCCTTTGTCCACATCTTGATATTTTTTGTTGTATTCTATATTAGTGTCTTGATCTTCTTTCTAAGATCTAGCTTTCTATAGTCAAGGCTTACTTATTTATTTATTTATTTATTTTTGTTCATTTTTTTTAAAGTTAAGCTCTTCTTCTGGAGTACAGGATCACTGTCACAAGCTTCTTGTAGTGAGAGCCAAGAGCTGCTCTGAAGTCTCTAGGCCTTGAGGCTTACCCACTATGTTAGTGTAGCCTGGTCTAGTCAAACTTAATGAGCACTGTATTCATGGGACTGGAAATTTGCCTGTTGCACTGGGTTTGGAGGCCTTACAGATGGACTGATGTACTAATGATCTACTGAACTAGGATTGCAGGGCTTAATTGCTGTTCCAAACTGTGAATAAGAGCCTCCTATTGGTTTGTTCAGATACCAGCTCTAATGGGTTGTGCTCCTCTTTTGCCCAAGTGATAAAGATCTTTCTTGAAATACTTCTAAGTTATCTTTGTCTGTGCATTTGTTTCACTCTATCTTTTTTTGTGGATTCTGTCATTCCAGAATTCTTCTAGAGGCTTGATTAATGCTGTTTCCAAGGACAACTGAGGTGAGCTAAGATAACTTAGTAAGACATTTACAACAATCCTTTCTTCCTCTACATAAGTGAGACAGTCATGTCTACTAAGTGACGGAATCATATCCTTGTTTCATAAATATTTGCATTGTTTGCCTAATTATCCCAAACCATTATGGGAAATTAAAGAACGTTAACTTCCACAGGATTATATAGTTAATAACAGATGCCAAGACTAAACACTTAATTAGTTTTTTGGTATAGAAAGAACAAAAATTCTTGGCCAAATAACTGAAATTTTACACCTAATGCTCCAGTAATGCTTATAAGATGAAGATTCAATATTGGGTTCATGCTGGTCATCTAATATAATTATGTATTTGCCATAAAAAAAGAATAGAGAAAATATATTTTATTTTGATAACAACTTAAGGGAAAAGTTATATAAATGGCTTATTGCATTGTCAGGATTAAAGCAAGCCAGATGTAATATTTTCCACTTAAGAAGTGTCATATTGTGGAAACCAAGTCGGGAGAATCCTACTTCAGCCCATACCAAAAGTCGACCAATTTCCTGTGAGAATTGTACCTGCAGTTCACACATATAAAACCCTGTAATGTTGTTGGCCTCATGGAAAATTGGCTCAATAGCATTTCTTGATGATCATACCTGGAGTCAGATTCAGAATAATATTAGTTAACTTTAAAATAAAGTCTTAAATAGCAAATCCAAATAATCAGTAAAGGGATTTAACTCTCAAGGATCACATATCCAAGATAATGAGTACTGACTATTATCCAATATTGGTAACAGTAAGAAATTCATCACTAATATATATATATATATATATATATATATATATATATAAAACTTATCTTGATATAACAAATACTCATGGTAAGTTGATTTTTTTTATTTCTAAATTCAATATTAAACAAATGATTTTGCTTTAAGACGCTTAATAACAAACAAAACAATGAAAGATTTAGGATTGGTGTAGGAATATAACAGTTCTAAATCATATACAGAAAATAGATTTTGTGAAATATTGCCTATAGCAAAAATAGGCTCAATTATTAATGAATTTTTGAGACATAGTCATGGAATACTGCTCTCAGAATTCCTTTACACAATAGAAACACCTTTTATATGAGTACATAAGGATACATACATGTTCCAATCCTAGATTAAATAGCAATCACAAGTAAAATCAGATCACTAGGGTGACACAAGATAGCTCATAAGTTAATGTTTTGTTTTATTTATTTATTTTTTTTTTTACTAAGATAACTGTATTAAAATATTGTTCCTTAAAATATAAACAAAAAGGATTCCTGATTTTAGCTTCCTGACTTAAAACATTTAAATTTGTTTCACATGCTTATTTACCTTCATCTAATTATGCTCATATCATTCTGAAAGAATGAGATAATTTAGGATTTAAATCATCTATGTATATGTATATATTTATAGTATACACAAATATATGTAATTTATATATAACAAATTCAAATATTTATTTAAATTTTGCTTAGGCCATGGAATGACAGCAAACTCAGATCAAAATCTCAAGATTTTTTCCACTTAACATTTATTATAGGAATTCAGATGTTTTAATACTACTCTAATAATTAATGAATTCAATATTGCAAAGGCAAACTTCTACTTGGCTATCCTAACAAGAGAAACAATATAAGAGTTATAGGCAGAAACATGGTTATAACAGTATCAAAACTGATCTTTACGGTCTATAGCACTATAAATAAGCTAGGCATATAGAATCAGCTGGGAAGAATTCTTGTATGAGAATGTCTAACCTTTCTTAAGATAACCTCCCTAGTTATTTGCAGGGGCAGATATTCACTAGCCTTAGATTTCAGATGTTGCTTCTATGAAGCTGCTGACTGCTGATGTTCTTCTTAAAATGCCCATTTAAGGTTGGTGAAAGTACCCAAAAATGAAACTCAGGAGAAAATTCAGGGTCTCACAGAAATTATATCATCAAACAACAATCTCACTAATCATAATTGTTATCAATATTGTCAAATTATTATTGTAATAAATAAGTTTACAAATAAAATTATTAAACCTTCTAAAAGTCAGCTTAAAATTTATCTTGATCATAAAAGGATAATAACTAAACTTTCATGAAGTAAATTAGTTGTAAACTTTTAAAATTACAGAAAGTTCTCTCATCCAAACTTAAAGCAAAACTAAATCTTTAAAATGGGAGTTTAGCAAAACTTCAGTAGGTATAAATAACATAAAGTAATATAAATAAATCGCAAAAGAATTATAACAAAATAAATTCTTAATTACCACATATTTTTAAGTACTACTCTAGTCAAAAAAAAAAGTTTATAGTAGTGAAAGAGATTCAGTTTTTCAAAATATACCAATTAAATTAGCCTTATCATGATAATAAAGTTTACCACATATCTTCCTTTTGTCTTTAAATATATAATTAAAATTAAGACAATAATTATATTATGGAATCTCACATATACTCTTTCTCTATGTGTATGTGTGTGTATGTAATTATGTTACATAAAAATAGTATATGACATATATTTGTATTTGTTTCTTAGCTAGGTATAATAATTCCACTAAGCATATAAAGTCATGGATTCTTTAAGGATCAAGGTAGGTGGTGTATCTTTAAAAGTCATAAGGGATCATTTTTTTTTTCTAAACTATCTATAGTTTTATCAAAGTTTGAATGTCTTCAGATAAATATGTCCTTTCAGCAGACAATATTCATGAAATCAACAATAAGAATTTAGGTTTTTCACAAATTTGTAGATTATAGAGCTGGAAATAAACTTAGAAGTCATCTAACCCCTCACTTGACATACACCAAGGCTCAAAGATGAAAATTAATGACTTTTAAAAAATTTAATAAGCTCTCACTCTGTGCCAGATACTGTGCTAAATATATCATAAAGATTATCTCATTTGATCCTCAAAATAATCCTATGAAATGGGTGCTATTATGTTTCTTATTTTTACTGTTGAGGAAACTGAGGTAAATAGTGGTTATGTAATTTGCTGTTTATCAAAGCGATAGTTTTTGGATTGCAAGGCTAGCAATCTATGCACTATACTAAAAATGACACTAGTAATAAGTAGCATAGCAAGAAATTGGAGCCTGAAATTATGAATATAAAGTCAAGGTTCTTTTATTAGCAATTACATAAACCTCCATCCATTTCTTTGAGGGATTGATTTCCTCTATTATAGCAATTCTAATATATACCTTTTGAGACAAAGAAGAAAGGTTTTTTCACTTATCTCCATTAATAATACAGGCAGGTCTAGATTAGTGTGAAAAATTAATGTTATGAAGTGATTGCATGAACATTATTTAAAATTATAATTATGTAAAATATGCTCATTGAAATGTTCCAGCCCTGTAGATGTGTGCAACATGAATTCAAATAATGTGACCACTTCAGGGGATTAATCATTCATATTACTCTAGACGTAGTTGTAAATAACTTTCAGGGTTGGAAAACACTTTATTCATAATAACCCAAT